>NC_140579.1:189795151-190207651 GCF_964204655.1 Triturus cristatus
GGGGCTGGTATTTCAGGGTTTAGGGTAGTGCCGTGGTGTTCAGCCAGTGTAGGGGGTTGTGCTGGGGCTGGTGTTTCAGAGTTTAGGGCAGTTCAGTGGTTGGGCAGAGTAGGGGGTGGTGCTCTGGCTGGTGTTAAGTGTTTAGGGCAGTGCAGTTGTGTTCCATCAGTGTAGGGTGTGGTGCTGGGGCTGGTGTTTCAGGGTTTAGGGCAGTGGAGTTGTCTTCGGGCAGTGCAGGGTGTGGTGCTGGGGATGGTGTTTCAGGGTTTAGGGCAGTGCATTGATCCTAGGGCAGTGTAGGGGGTGGTGCTGGGGCTGGTGTTTCATGGTTTAGGGCAGTGCAGTGTTGTTCGGGCAGTGTAGGGGGTCTTGCTGGGGCTGGTGTATCAGGGTTTAGGGCAGTGCAGTGCTGTTCGGGCTGTGTAGTGGGTCTTTGCTGGGGCTAGTTTTTCAGGGTTTTGGGCAGAGCAGTTCTCTTTGGGCAGTGTAGTGGGTCGTACTGGGGCTGGTGTTTCAGGGTCTAGACCAGTGCAGTGCTGTTCGGGCAGTGTAGGGGGTCGTGCTGGTGCTAGTGTTTCAGGGTTTAGGGCAGAGCAGTTCTCTTCGGGCAGTGTAGTGGGTCGTACTGGGGCTGGTGTTTCAGGGTTTAGGGCAGTGCAGTGCTGTTCGGGCAGTGTAGGGGGTCGTGCTGGTGCTAGTGTTTCAGGGTTTAGGGCAGAGCAGTTCTCTTCGGGCAGTGTAGTGGGTCGTACTGGGGCTGGTGTTTCAGGGTTTAGGGCAGTGCAGTGCTGTTCAGGCAGTGTAGGGGGTCGTGCTGGTGCTGGTGTTTCAGGGTTTAGCACAGTGCAGTGCTGTTCGGGAAGTGTAGGGGGTCGTGCTGGGGCTGGTGTTTCAGGGTTTAGGGAAGTGCATTGGTGTTCGGTCACTGTAGGGGATCATGCTGGGGCTGGTGTTTCAGGGTTTAGGGCAGTGCAGTGGTATTCAGGGCAGTGTAGGGGGTCATCCTGGGGCTGGTATTTCAGGGTTTAGGGTAGTGCCGTGGTGTTCAGCCAGTGTAGGGGGTTGTGCTGGGGCTGGTGTTTCAGAGTTTAGGGCAGTTCAGTGGTTGGGCAGAGTAGGGGGTGGTGCTGTGGCTGGTGTTAAGGGTTTAGGGCAGTGCAGTTGTGTTCCATCAGTGTAGGGTGTGGTGCTGGGGCTGGTGCTTCAGGGTTTAGGGCAGTGGAGTTGTCTTCGGGCAGTGCAGGGGGTGGTGATGGGGCTGGTGTTTCAGGGTTTAGGGCAGTGCATTGATCTTAGGGCAGTGTAGGGGGTGGTGCTGGGGCTGGTGTTTCAGGGTTTAGGGCAGTGCAGTGTTGTTCGGGCAGTGTAGGGGGTCTTGCTGGGGCTGGTGTATCAGGGTTTAGGGCAGTGCAGTGCTGTTCGGGCAGTGTAGTGGGTCTTTGCTGGGGCTAGTGTTTCAGGGTTTTGGGCAGAGCAGTTCTCTTTGGGCAGTGTAGTGGGTCGTACTGGGGCTGGTGTTTCAGGGTCTAGGCCAGTGGAGTGCTGTTCGGGCAGTGTAGGGGGTCGTGCTGGTGCTAGTGTTTCAGGGTTTAGGGCAGAGCAGTTCTCTTCGGGCAGTGTAGTGGGTCGTACTGGGGCTGGTGTTTCAGGGTTTAGGGCAGTGCAGTGCTGTTCGGGCAGTGTAGGGGGTCGTGCTGGTGCTGGTGTTTCAGGGTGTAGCACAGTGCAGTGCTGTTCGTGAAGTATAGGGGGTCGTGCTGGGGCTGGTGTTTCAGGGTTTAGGGAAGTGCATTGGTGTTCGGTCACTGTAGGAGGTCATGCTGGGGCTTGTGTTTCAGGGTTTAGGGCAGGGCAGTGGTATTCGGGCAGTGTAGGGGGTCATGCTGGGGCTGGTATTTCAGGGTTTAGGGTAGTGCCGTGGTGTTCAGCCAGTGTAGGGTGTTGTGCTGGTTCTGGTGTTTCAGAGTTTAGGGCAGTTCAGTGGTTGGGCAGAGTAGGGGGTGGTGCTGTGTCTGGTGTTAAGGGTTTAGGGCAGTGCAGTTGTGTTCCATCAGTGCAGGGTGTGGTGCTGGGGCTGGTGTTTCAGGGTTTAGGGCAGTGCAGTGCTGTTCATGCACTGTAGTTGGTCTTGCTGGGGCTGGTGTTTCAGGGTTTAGGGCAGTGCAGTGCTTTTAGGGAACTGTAGTGGGTCTTGCTGGGGCTGGTGTTTCAGGGTTTAGGGCAGATCAGTGGGTGGGCAGAGTCTGGGGTGGTGCTGCGGCTGGTGTTTAGGGTTTAGGGCAGTGCAGTGCAGTTGTGTTCTGGTAGTGTAGGGGGTGGTGCTGTGGCTGGTGTTTCAGGGTTTAGGGCAGTACAGTGGTATTCGGACACTGTATGGGGTGGTGCTGGGGCTGGTGTTTCAGGGTTTAGGGCAGTGCAGTGGTGTTCGGGCAGTGTAGGGGGTGGTGCTGGGCTGGTGTTTCAGGGTTTAGGGCAGAGCAGTGGTGTTCGGGCAGATTCGGGTGTGGTGCTGGGGTTGGTGTTATGGGTTTAGGACAGTGCAGTGGTGTGCTGGGGCTGTTGTTTCAGGGTTTAGGGCAGTGCAGCGGTGTTCGGGTTGTGTAGGGGGTAGTGCTGGGCCTGGTGTTTCAGGGTTTAGGGCATTGCAAAAGTGTTCGGCCAGTGTAAGGGTTTGTGCTGGGGCTGGTGTTTCAGGGTTTAGGGCAGTGCAGTGGTATTCGGGCACTGTAGGGGGTGGTGATCTGGCTGGTGTTTCTGGGTTTAGGGCAGTGGAGTTGTCTTCGGGCAGTGCAGGGGGTGGTGCTGGGGCTTGTGTTTCAGGGTTTAGGGCAATGAAGTGTTGTTCGGGCACTGTAGGGGGTCTTGCTGGGGCTGGTGTATCAGTATTTAGGGCAGTGCAGTGCTGTTCGGGCAGTGTAGTGGGTCTTTGCTGGGGATAGTGTTTCAGGGTTTAGGGCAGAGCAGTTCTCTTCGGGCGGTGTAGTGGGTCGTACTGGGGCTGGTGTCTCAGGGTTTAGGGCAGTGCAGTGCTGTTCGGGCAGTGTAGGGGGTCATGCTGGTGCTGGTGTTTCAGGGTTTAGCGCAGTGCAGTGCTGTATTGGAAGTGTAGGGTGTCGTGCTGGGGCTGGTGTTTCAGGGTTTAGGGCAGTGCATTGGTGTTCGGTCACTGTAGGGGTTCATGCTGGGGCTGGTGTTTCAGGGTTTAGGGCAGTGCAGTGGTATTCTTGCAGTGTAGGGGGTCATGCTGGGGCTGGTATTGCAGGGTTTAGGGTAGTGCCGTGTTGTTCAGGCAGTGTAGGGGGTTGTGCTGGTGCTGGTGTTTCAGAGTTTAGGTCAGTTCAGTGGTTGGGCAGAGTAGGGGGTGGTGCTGTGGCTGGTGTTAAGGGTTTAGGGCAGTGCAGTTGTGTTCCAGCAGTGTAGGGTGTGGTGCTGGGGCTGGTGTTTCAGGGTTTAAGGCAGTGCAGTTGTCTTCAGGCAGTGCAGGGGGTGGTGCTGGGGTTGGTGTTTCAGGGTTTAGGGCAGTGCAGTGCTGTTCGGGCACTGTAGTGGGTGGTGCTGGGGCTGGTGTTTCAGGGTTTAGGGCAGTTCAGTGCTGTTCGGGAACTGTAGTGGGTTTTGCTGGGGCTGGTGTTTTAGGGTTTAGGGCAGAGCAGTGCTGTTCGGGCAGTGTAGTGGGTCTTTGCTGGGGCTAGTGTTTCAGGGTTTAGGGCAGTGCATGTGCTGTTCGGGCAGTGTAGTGGGTCGTGCTGGGGCTGGTGTTTAAGGGTTTAGGGCAGTGCATTGGTGTTCGGGCAGTGTAGGGGGTCATGCTGGGACTGGTTTTTCAGGGTTTAGGGTAGTGCAGTGGTGTTCAGGCCTTGTAGGGGGTTGTGCTGGGGCTGTATTTTCAGGGTTTAGGGCAGATCAGTGGTTGGGCAGAGTAGGGAATGGTGCTGTAGCTGGTGTTTAGGGTTTAGGGCAGTGCAGTTGTGTTTCGGCACTGTAGGGTGTGGTGCTGGGGCTGGTGTTTCAGGGTTTAGGGCAGTGCATTGATCTTAGGGCAATGTAGGGGGTGGTGCTGGGGCTGGTGTTTCAGGGTTTAGGGCAGTGCAGTGTTGTTCGGGCAGTGTAGGGGGTCTTGCTGGGGCTGGTGTATCAGGGTTTAGGGCAGTGCAGTGCTGTTCGGGTAGTGTAGTGGGTCTTTGCTGGGGCTAGTTTTTCAGGGTTTTGGGCAGAGCAGTTCTCTTGGGGCAGTGTAGTGGGTCGTACTGGGGCTGGTGTTTCAGGGTCTAGGCCAGTGCAGTGCTGTTCGGGCAGTGTAGGGGGTCGTGCTGGTGCTAGTGTTTCAGGGTTTAGGGCACAGCAGTTCTCTTCGGGCAGTGTAGTGGGTCGTACTGGGGCTGGTGTTTCAGGGTTTAGGGCAGTGCAGTGCTGTTCGGGCAGTGTAGGGGATCGTGCTGGTGCTGGTGTTTCAGGGTTTAGCACAGTGTAGTGCTGTTCGGGAAGTGTAGGGGGTCGTGCTGGGGCTGGTGTTTCAAGGTTTAGGGAAGTGCATTGGTGTTCGGTCACTGTAGGGGATCATGCTGGGGCTGGTGTTTCAGGGTTTAGGGCAGTGCAGTGGTATTCAGGGCAGTGTAGGGGGTCATCCTGGGGCTGGTATTTCAGGGTTTAGGGTAGTGCCGTGGTGTTCAGCCAGTGTAGGGGGTTGTGCTGGGGCTGGTGTTTCAGAGTTTAGGGCAGTTCAGTGGTTGGGCAGAGTAGGGGGTGGTGCTGTGGCTGGTGTTAAGGGTTTAGGGCAGTGCAGTTGTTTTCCATCAGTGTAGGGTGTGGTGCTGGGGCTGGTGTTTCAGGGTTTAGGGCAGTGGAGTTGTCTTCGGGCAGTGCAGGGGGTGGTGCTGGGGATGGTGTTTCAGGGTTTAGGGCAGTGCATTGATGCTAGGGCAGTGTAGGGGGTGGTGCTGGGGCTGGTGTTAAGGGTTTAGGGCAGTGCAGTTGTTTTCCATCAGTGTAGGGTGTGGTGCTGGGGCTGGTGTTTCAGGGTTTAGGGCAGTGGAGTTGTCTTCGGGCAGTGCAGGGGGTGGTGCTGGGGATGGTGTTTCAGGGTTTAGGGCAGTGCATTGATCCTAGGGCAGTGTAGGGGGTGGTGCTGGGGCTGGTGTTTCAGGGTTTAGGGCAGTGCAGTGTTGTTCGGGCAGTGTAGTGGGTCTTTGCTGGGGCTAGTGTTTCAGGGTTTTGGGCAGAGCAGTTCTCTTTGGGCAGTGTAGTGGGTCGTACTGGGGCTGGTGTTTCAGGGTCTAGGCCAGTGCAGTGCTGTTCGGGCAGTGTAGGGGGTCGTGCTGGTGCTAGTGTTTCAGGGTTTAGGGCAGAGCAGTTCTCTTCGGGCAGTGTAGTGGGTCGTACTGGGGCTGGTGTTTCAGGGTTTAGGGCAGTGCAGTGCTGTTCGGGCAGTGTAGGGGGTCGTGCTGGTGCTAGTGTTTCAGGGTTTAGGGCAGAGCAGTTCTCTTCGGGCAGTGTAGTGGGTCGTACTGGGGCTGGTGTTTCAGGGTTTAGGGCAGTGCAGTGCTGTTCAGGCAGTGTAGGGGGTCGTGCTGGTGTTTCAGGGTTTAGCACAGTGCAGTGCTGTTCAGGAAGTGTAGGGGGTTGTGCTGGGGCTGGTGTTTCAGGGTTTAGGGAAGTGCATTGGTGTTCGGTCACTGTAGGGGATCATGCTGGGGCTGGTGTTTCAGGGTTTAGGGCAGTGCAGTGGTATTCAGGGCAGTGTAGGGGGTCATCCTGGGGCTGGTATTTCAGGGTTTAGGGTAGTGCCGTGGTGTTCAGCCAGTGTAGGGGGTTGTGCTGGGGCTGGTGTTTCAGAGTTTAGGGCAGTTCAGTGGTTGGGCAGAGTAGGGGGTGGTGCTGTGGCTGGTGTTAAGGGTTTAGGGCAGTGCAGTTGTATTCCATCAGTGTAGGGTGTGGTGCTGGGGCTGGTGCTTCAGGGTTTAGGGCAGTGGAGTTGTCTTTGGGCAGTGCAGGGGGTGGTGATGGGGCTGGTGTTTCAGGGTTTTAGGGCAGTGCATTGATCTTAGGGCAGTGTAGGGGGTGGTGCTGGGGCTGGTGTTTCAGGGTTTAGGGCAGTGCAGTGTTGTTCGGGCAGTGTAGGGGGTCTTGCTGGGGCTGGTGTATCAGGGTTTAGGGCAGTGCAGTGCTGTTCGGGCAGTGTAGTGGGTCTTTGCTGGGGCTAGTCTTTCAGGGTTTTGGGCAGAGCAGTTCTCTTTGGGCAGTGTAGTGGGTCGTACTGGGGCTGGTGTTTCAGGGTCTAGGCCAGTGGAGTGCTGTTCGGGCAGTGTAGGGGGTCGTGCTGGTGCTAGTGTTTCAGGGTTTAGGGCAGAGCAGTTCTCTTCGGGCAGTGTAGTGGGTCGTACTGGGGCTGGTGTTTCAGGGTTTAGGGCAGTGCAGTGCTGTTCGGGCAGTGTAGGGGGTCGTGCTGGTGCTGGTGTTTCAGGGTTTAGCACAGTGCAGTGCTGTTCGGGAAGTATAGGGGGTCGTGCTGGGGCTGGTGTTTCAGGGTTTAGGGAAGTGCATTGGTGTTCGGTCACTGTAGGAGGTCATGCTGGGGCTTGTGTTTCAGGGTTTAGGGCAGGGCAGTGGTATTCAGGCAGTGTAGGGGGTCATGCTGGGGCTGGTATTTCAGGGTTTAGGGTAGTGCCGTGGTGTTCAGCCAGTGTAGGGTGTTGTGCTGGGGCTGGTGTTTCAGAGTTTAGGGCAGTTCAGTGGTTGGGCAGAGTAGGGGGTGGTGCTGTGTCTGGTGTTAAGGGTTTAGGGCAGTGCAGTTGTGTTCCATCAGTGTAGGGTGTGGTGCTGGGGCTGGTGTTTCAGGGTTTAGGGCAGTGCAGTGCTGTTCATGCACTGTAGTTGGTCTTGCTGGGGCTGGTGTTTCAGGGTTTAGGGCAGTGCAGTGCTTTTAGGGAACTGTAGTGGGTCTTGCTGGGGCTGGTGTTTCAGGGTTTAGGGCAGAGCATTGCTGTTCGGGCAGTGTAGTGGGTCTTTGCTGGGGCTGGTGTTTCAGGGTTTAGGGCAGATCAGTGGGTGGGCAGAGTCGGGGGTGGTGCTGGGGCTGGTGTTTAGGGTTTAGGGCAGTGCAGTGCAGTTGTGTTCTGGTAGTGTAGGGGGTGGTGCTGTGGCTGGTGTTTCAGGGTTTAGGGCAGTACAGTGGTATTCGGACACTGTATGGGGTGGTGCTGGGGCTGGTGTTTCAGGGTTTAGGGCAGTGCAGTGGTGTTCGGGCAGTGTAGGGGGTGGTGCTGGGCTGGTGTTTCAGGGTTTAGGGCAGAGCAGTGGTGTTCGGGCACATTCGGGTGTGGTGCTGGGGTTGGTGTTATGGGTTTAGGACAGTGCAGTGGTGTGCTGGGGCTGTTGTTTCAGGGTTTAGGGCAGTGCAGCGGTGTTCGGGTTGTGTAGGGGGTAGTGCTGGGCCTGGTGTTTCAGGGTTTAGGGCATTGCAAAAGTGTTCGGCCAGTGTAAGGGTTTGTGCTGGGGCTGGTGTTTCAGGGTTTAGGGCAGTGCAGTGGTATTCGGGCACTGTAGGGGGTCTTGCTGGGACTGGTGTATCAGTATTTAGGGCAGTGCAGTGCTGTTCGGGCAGTGTAGTGGGTCTTTGCTGGGGATAGTGTTTCAGGGTTTAGGGCAGAGCAGTTCTCTTCGGGCGGTGTAGTGGGTCGTACTGGGGCTGGTGTTTCAGGGTTTAGGGCAGTGCAGTGCTGTTCGGGCAGTGTAGGGGGTCATGCTGGTGCTGGTGTTTAAGGGTTTAGCGCAGTGCAGTGCTGTATTGGAAGTGTAGGGTGTCGTGCTGGGGCTGGTGTTTCAGGGTTTAGGGCAGTGCATTGGTGTTCGGTCACTGTAGGGGTTCACGCTGGGGCTGGTGTTTCAGGGTTTAGGGCAGTGCAGTGGTATTCTTGCAGTGTAGGGGGTCATGCTGGGGCTGGTATTGCAGGGTTTAGGGTAGTGCCGTGGTGTTCAGGCAGTGTAGGGGGTTGTGCTGGTGCTGGTGTTTCAGAGTTTAGGTCAGTTCAGTGGTTGGGCAGAGTAGGGGGTGGTGCTGTGGCTGGTGTTAAGGGTTTAGGGCAGTGCAGTTGTGTTCCAGCAGTGTAGGGTGTGGTGCTGGGGCTGGTGTTTCAGGGTTTAGGGCAGTGCAGTTGTCTTCAGGCAGTGCAGGGGGTAGTGCTGGGGTTGGTGTTTCAGGGTTTAGGGCAGTGCAGTG
The DNA here is from genome assembly GCF_964204655.1 of Triturus cristatus. NCBI lineage: Eukaryota > Metazoa > Chordata > Amphibia > Caudata > Salamandridae > Triturus > Triturus cristatus. The sequence continues at coordinate 189,803,367 of NC_140579.1, forward strand.
CTGTTCGGGCACTGTAGTGGGTGGTGCTGGGGCTGGTGTTTCAGGGTTTAGGGCAGTTCAGTGCTGTTCGGGAACTGTAGTGGGTTTTGCTGGGGCTGGGGCTGGTGTTTTAGGGTTTAGGGCAGAGCAGTGCTGTTCGGGCAGTGTAGTGGGTCTTTGCTGGGGCTAGTGTTTCAGGGTTTAGGGCAGTGCATGTGCTGTTCGGGCAGTGTAGTGGGTCGTGCTGGGGCTGGTGTTTAAGGGTTTAGGGCAGTGCATTGGTGTTCGGGCAGTGTAGGGGGTCATGCTGGGACTGGTTTTTCAGGGTTTAGGGTAGTGCAGAGGTGTTCAGGCCTTGTAGGGGGATGTGCTTGGGCTGTATTTTCAGGGTTTAGGGCAGATCAGTGGTTGGGCAGAGTAGGGAATGGTGCTGTAGCTGGTGTTTAGGGTTTAGGGCAGTGCAGTTGTGTTTCAGCACTGTAGGGTGTGGTGCTGGGGCTGGTGTTTCAGGGTTTAGGGCAGTGCATTGATCTTAGGGCAGTGTAGGGGGTGGTGCTGGGGCTGGTGTTTCAGGGTTTAGGGCAGTGCAGTGTTGTTCGGGCAGTGTAGGGGGTCTTGCTGGGGCTGGTGTATCAGGGTTTAGGGCAGTGCAGTGCTGTTCGGGCAGTGTAGTGGGTCTTTGCTGGGGCTAGTGTTTCAGGGTTTTGGGCAGAGCAGTTCTCTTTGGGCAGTGTAGTGGGTCGTACTGGGGCTGGTGTTTCAGGGTCTAGGCCACTGCAGTGCTGTTCGGGCAGTGTAGGGGGTCGTGCTGGTGCTAGTGTTTCAGGGTTTAGGGCAGAGCAGTTCTCTTCGGGCAGTGTAGTGGGTCGTGCTGGTGTTTCAGTGTTTAGGGCAGTGCAGTGCTGTTTGGGCAGTGTAGGGGGTCGTGCTGGTGCTGGTGTTTCAGGGTTTAGCACAGTGCAGTGCTGTTCGGGAAGTGTAGGGGGTCGTGCTGGGGCTGGTGTTTCAAGGTTTAGGGAGGTGCATTGGTGTTCGGTCACTGTAGGGGATCATGCTGGGGCTGGTGTTTCAGGGTTTAGGGCAGTGCAGTGGTATTCAGGGCAGTGTAGGGGGTCATCCTGGGGCTGGTATTTCAGGGTTTAGGGTAGTGCCGTGGTGTTCAGCCAGTGTAGGGGGTTGTGCTGGGTCTGGTGTTTCAGAGTTTAGGGCAGTTCAGTCTTTGGGCAGAGTAGGGGGTGGTGCTGTGGCTGGTGTTAAGGGTGTACGGCAGTGCAGTTGTGTTCCATCAGTGTAGGGAGTGGTGCTGGGGCTGGTGTTTCAGGGTTTAGGGCAGTGGGGTTGTCTTCAGGCAGTGCAGGGGTGGTGCTGGGGATGGTGTTTCAGGGTTTAGGGCAGTGCATTGATCTTAGGGCAGTGTAGGGGGTGGTGCTGGGGGTGGTGTTTCAGGGTTTAGGGCAGTGCAGTGTTGTTCGGGCAGTGTAGGGGGTCTTGCTGGGGCTGGTGTATCAGGGTTTAGGGCAGTGCAGTGCTGTTCGGGCAGTGTAGTGGGTCTTTGCTGGGGCTAGTGTTTCAGGGTTTTGGGCAGAGCAGTTCTCTTTGGGCAGTGTAGTGGGTCGTACTGGGGCTGGTGTTTCAGGGTCTAGGCCAGTGCAGTGCTGTTCGGGCAGTGTAGGGGGTCGTGCTGGTGCTAGTGTTTCAGGGTTTAGGGCAGAGCAGTTCTCTTTGGGCAGTGTAGTGGGTCGTACTGGGGCTGGTGTTTCAGGGTCTAGGCCACTGCAGTGCTGTTCGGGCAGTGTAGGGGGTCGTGCTGGTGCTAGTGTTTCACGGTTTAGGGCAGAGCAGTTCTCTTCGGGCAGTGTAGTGGGTCGTACTGGGGCTGGTGTTTCAGTGTTTAGGGCAGTGCAGTGCTGTTCGGGCAGTGTAGGGGGTCGTGCTGGTGCTGGTGTTTCAGGGTTTAGCACAGTGCAGTGCTGTTCAGGAAGTGTAGGGGGTCGTGCTGGGGCTGGTGTTTCAAGGTTTAGGGAGGTGCATTGGTGTTCGGTCACTGTAGGGGATCATGCTGGGGCTGGTGTTTCAGGGTTTAGGGCAGTGCAGTGGTATTCAGGGCAGTGTAGGGGGTCATCCTGGGGCTGGTATTTCAGGGTTTAGGGTAGTGCCGTGGTGTTCAGCCAGTGTAGGGGGTTGTGCTGGGTCTGGTGTTTCAGAGTTTAGGGCAGTTCAGTCTTTGGGCAGAGTAGGGGGTGGTGCTGTGGCTGGTGTTAAGGGTTTACGGCAGTGCAGTTGTGTTCCATCAGTGTAGGGAGAGGTGCTGGGGCTGGTGTTTCAGGGTTTAGGGCAGTGGGGTTGTCTTCGGGCAGTGCAGGGGGTGGTGCTGGGGATGGTGTTTCAGGGTTTAGGGCAGTGCATTGATCTTAGGGCAGTGTAGGGGGTGGTGCTGGGGGTGGTGTTTCAGGGTTTAGGGCAGTGCAGTGTTGTTCGGGCAGTGTAGGGGGTCTTGCTGGGGCTGGTGTATCAGGGTTTAGGGCAGTGTAGTGCTGTTCGGGCAGTGTAGTGGGTCTTTGCTGGGGCTAGTGTTTCAGGGTTTTGGGCAGAGCAGTTCTCTTTGGGCAGTGTAGTGGGTCGTACTGGGGCTGGTGTTTCAGGGTCTAGGCCAGTGCAGTGCTGTTCGGGCAGTGTAGGGGGTCGTGCTGGTGCTAGTGTTTCAGGGTTTAGGGCAGAGCAGTTCTCTTCGGGCAGTGTAGTGGGTCGTACTGGGGCTGGTGTTTCAGGGTTTAGGGCAGTGCAGTGCTGTTCGGGCAGTGTAGGGGGTTGTGCTGGTGCTAGTGTTTCAGGGTTTAGGGCAGAGCAGTTCTCTTCGGGCAGTGTAGTGGGTCGTACTGGGGCTGGTGTTTCAGGGTTTAGGGCAGTGCAGTGCTGTTCGGGCAGTGTAGGGGGTCGTGCTGGTGCTGGTGTTTCAGGGTTTAGCACAGTGCAGTGCTGTTCGGGAAATGTAGGGGGTCGTGCTGGGGCTGGTGTTTCAGGGTTTAGGGAAGTGCATTGGTGTTCGGTCACTGTAGGGGATCATGCTGGGGCTGGTGTTTCAGGGTTTAGGGCAGTGCAGTGGTATTCAGGGCAGTGTAGGGGATCATCCTGGGGCTGGTATTTCAGGGTTTAGGGTAGTGCCGTGGTGTTCAGCCAGTGTAGGGGGTTGTGCTGGGGCTGGTGTTTCAGAGTTTAGGGCAGTTCAGTGGTTGGGCAGAGTAGGGGGTGGTGCTGTGGCTGGTGTTAAGGGTTTAGGGCAGTGCAGTTGTATTCCATCAGTGTAGGGTGTGGTGCAGGGGCTGGTGCTTCAGGGTTTAGGGCAGTGGAGTTGTCTTCGGGCAGTTCAGGGGGTGGTGCTGGGGCTGGTGTTTCAGGGTTTAGGGCAGTGCATTGATCTTAGGGCAGTGTAGGGGGTGGTGCTGGGGCTGGTGTTTCAGGGTTTAGGGCAGTGCAGTGTTGTTCGGGCAGTGTAGGGGGTCTTGCTGGGGCTGGTGTATCAGGGTTTAGGGCAGTGCAGTGCTGTTCGGGTAGTGTAGTGGGTCTTTGCTGGGGCTAGTGTTTCAGGGTTTTGGGCAGAGCAGTTCTCTTTGGGCAGTGTAGTGGGTCGTACTGGGGCTGGTGTTTCAGGGTCTAGGCCAGTGCAGTGCTGTTCGGGCAGTTTAGGGGGTCGTGCTGGTGCTAGTGTTTCAGTGTTCAGTGCAGAGCAGTTCTCTTCGGGCAGTGTAGTGGGTCGTACTGGGGCTGTTTTTTCAGGGTTTAGGGCAGTGCAGTGCTGTTCGGGCAGTGTAGGGGGTCGTGCTGGTGCTGGTGTTTCAGGGTTTAGCACAGTGCAGTGCTGTTCGGGAAGTATAGGGGGTCGTGCTGGGGCTTGTGTTTCAGGGTTTAGGGAAGTGCATTGGTGTTCGGTCACTGTAGGGGATCATGCTGGGGCTGGTGTTTCAGGGTTTAGGGCAGTGCAGTGATATTCAGGGCAGTGTAGGGGGTCATCCTGGGGCTGGTATTTCAGGGTTTAGGGTAGTGCCGTGGTGTTCAGCCAGTGTAGGGTGTTGTGCTGGGGCTGGTGTTTCAGAGTTTAGGGCAGTTTAGTGGTTGGGCAGAGTAGGGGGTGGTGCTGTGTCTGGTGTTAAGGGTTTAGGGCAGTGCAGTTGTGTTCCATCAGTGTAGGGTGTGGTGCTGGGGCTGGTGTTTCAGGGTTTAGGGCAGTGGAGTTGACTTCGGGCAGTGCAGGGGGTGGTGCTGGGGCTGGTGTTTCAGGGTTTAGGGCAGTGCAGTGCTGTTCATGCACTGTAGTTGGTCTTGCTGGGGCTGGTGTTTCAGGGTTTAGGGCAGTGCAGTGCTTTTAGGGAACTGTAGTGGGTCTTGCTGGGGCTGGTGTTTCAGGGTTTAGGGCAGAGCAGTGCTGTTCGGGCACTGTAGTGGGTCTTTGCTGGGGCTGGTGTTTCAGGGTTTAGGGCAGATCAGTGGGTGGGCAGAGTCGGGGTGGTGCTGGGGCTGGTGTTTAGGGTTTAGGGCAGTGCAGTGCAGTTGTGTTCTGGTAGTGTAGGGGGTGGTCCTGTGGCTGGTGTTTCAGGGTTTAGGGCAGTACAGTGGTATTCGGACACTGTATGGGGTGGTGCTGGGGCTGGTGTTTCAGGGTTTAGGGCAGTGCAGTGGTGTTCGGGCAGTGTAGGGGGTGGTGCTGGGCTGGTGTTTCAGGGTTTAGGGCAGAGCAGTGGTGTTCGGGCAGATTCGGGGGTGGTGCTGGGGTTGGTGTTATGGGTTTAGGACAGTGCAGTGGTGTGCTGGGGCTGTTGTTTCAGGGTTTAGGGCAGTGCAGCGGTGTTCGGGTTCTGTAGGGGGTAGTGCTGGGCCTGGTGTTTCAGGGTTTAGAGCATTGCATAAGTGTTCGGCCAGTGTAAGGGTTTGTGCTGGGGCTGGTGTTTCAGGGTTTAGGGCAGTGCAGTGGTATTCGGGCACTGTAGGGGGTGGTGATCTGGCTGGTGTTTCTGGGTTTAGGGCAGTGGAGTTGTCTTCGGGCAGTGCAGGGGGTGGTGCTGGGGCTTGTGTTTCAGGGTTTAGGGCAATGAAGTGTTGTTCGGGCAGTGTAGGGGGTCTTGCTCGGGCTGGTGTATCAGGATTTAGGGCAGTGCAGTGCTGTTCGGGCAGTGTAGTGGGTCTTTGCTGGGGATAGTGTTTCAGGGTTTAGGGCAGAGCAGTTCTCTTCGGGCTGTGTAGTGGGTCGTACTGGGGCTGGTGTTTCAGGGTTTAGGGCAGTGCAGTGCTGTTCGGGCAGTGTCGGGGGTCATGCTGGTGCTGGTGTTTCAGGGTTTAGCGCAGTGCAGTGCTGTATTGGAAGTGTAGGGTGTCGTGCTGGGGCTGGTGTTTCAGGGTTTAGGGCAGTGCATTGGTGTTCGGTCACTGTAGGGGGTCATGCTGGGGCTGGTGTTTCAGGGTTTAGGGCAGTGCAGTGGTATTCTTGCAGTGTAGGGGGTCATGCTGGGGCTGGTATTGCAGGGTTTAGGGTAGTGCCGTGGTGTTCAGGCAGTGTAGGGGGTTGTGCTGGTGCTGGTGTTTCAGAGTTTAGGGCAGTTCAGTGGTTGGGCAGAGTAGGGGGTGGTGCTGTGGCTGGTGTTAAGGGTTTAGGGCAGTGCAGTTGTGTTCCAGCAGTGTAGGGTGTGGTGCTGGAGCTGGTGTTTCAGGGTTTAGGGCAGTGCAGTTGTCTTCAGGCAGTGCAGGGGGTGGTGCTGGGGTTGGTGTTTCAGGGTTTAGGGCAGTGCAGTGCTGTTCGGGCACTGTAGTGGGTGGTGCTGGGGCTGGTGTTTCAGGGTTTAGGGCAGAGCAGTGCTGTGCGGGCAGTGTAGGGGGTCGTGCAGTGGGTGGTGTTTCAGGGTTGAGGGCAGTGCAGTGGTGTTCGGGCAGAGTCGGGGGTCGCACTGGGGCTGGTGTTTCAGGGTTTAGGGCAGTGCTGTTCGGGCAGTGTAGTGGGTCGTGCTGGGGCTGGTGTTTAAGGGTTTAGGGCAGTGCAGTGCTGTTCAGGCAGTGTAGGGGGTCGTGCTGGTGTTTCAGGGTTTAGCGCAGTGCAGTGATGTTCAAGAAGTGTAGGGGGTCGTGCTGGGGCTGGTGCTTCAGGGTTTTGAAAAGTGCATTGGTGTTGGGGCAGTGTAGGGGGTCATGCTGGGGCTGGTATTTCAGGGTTTAGGGTAGTGCAGTGGTGTTAAGGCCTTGTAGGGGGTTGTGCTGGGGCTGGTGTTTCAGGGTTTAGGGCAGATCAGTGGTTTGGCAGAGTAGGGGATGGTGCTGGGTTTGGTGTTACAGGGTTTAGGGCAGTGCATTGGTCTTAGGCCAGTGTAGGGAGTGGTGCTGGGGCTGGTGTTTCAGGGTTTAGGGCAGTACAGTGGTCTTCGGGTAGTGTAGGGGTGGTGCTGGGGCTGGTGTTTCAGTGTTTAGGGCAGTGCAGTGCTGTTCCAGCAGTGTAGGGGTGGTGCTGGGTCTGGTGTTTCAGGGTTTAGGGCAGTGCAGTGGTGTTCGGGCAGTGTAGGGGGTGGTGCTAGGGCTGGTGTTTCTGGGTTTAGGGCAGTGCAGTGGTGTTCGGGCAGTGTAGGGGGTGGTGCTGAGGGTGGTGTTTCAGGGTTTAGGGCAGTGCAGTGCTGTTCCGGCAGTGTAGGGGTGGTGCTGGGGCTGGTGTTTCTGGGTTTAGGGCAGTGCAGTGGTGTTCGGGCAGTGTAGGGGGTGGTGCTGTGGCTAGTGTTTCTGGGTTAAGGGCAGTACAGTGGTGTTCGGGCAGTATAGGGGTTAGTGCTGGGGCTAGTGTTTCAGGGTTTAGGGCAGTGCACTGGTGTTCGGGCAGTGTAGGGGTGGCGCTGGGGTGGGTGTTTCAGGGTTTAGGGCAGTGCAGTGCTGTTCCAGCAGTGTAGGGGTGGTGGTGGGGCTGGTGTTTCAGTGTTTAGGGCAGTGCAGTACTGTTCGGGCACTGTAGTGGGTGGTGATGGGGCTGATGTATCAGGGTTTAGGGCAGTTCAGTGCTGTTCGGTAACTAGTGGGTCTTTGCTGGGGCTGGTGTTTCAGGGTTTATGGCAGAGCGGTGCTGTTCGGGCAGTGTAGTGGGTTGTGCTGGGGCTGGTGTTTAAGCGTTTAGGGCAGTGCAGTGCTGTTCAGGCAGTATAGGGGGTCGTGCTGGGGCTGGAGTTTCAGGGTTTAGCGCAATGCAGTGATGTTCGGGAAGTGTAGGGGTCGTGCTGGGGTTGGTGTTTCAGGGTTTTGGACAGTGCATTGGTGTTGGGGCAGTGTAGGGGGTCATGCTGGGTCTGGTGTTTCAGGGTTTAGGGTAGATCAGTGGTTGGGCAGAGTAGGGGATGGTGCTGTGGCTGGTGTTTAGGGTTTAGGGCAGTGCCGTTGTGTTCCGGCATTGTAGGGTGTGGTGCTGGGGCTGGTGTTTCAGGGTTTAGGGCAGTGCATTGGTCTTAGGGCAGTGTAGGGGGTGGTGCTGTTTTTTTTTCGGGGTTTAGGGCAGTGCAGTGGTCCTTGGGCAGGGTAGGGGTGGTGCTGGGGCTGGTGTTAGAGGGTTTAGGGCAGTGCAGCGCTGTGCCAGCAGTGTAGGGGTGGTGCTGGGGCTGGTGTTTCCGGGTTTGGGGCAGTGCAGTGGTGTTCGGGCAGTGTAGGGGGTGGTGCTGGGGCTAGTGTTTCTGGGTTACGGGCAGTACAGTGGTGTTCGGGCAGTATAGGGGTAGTGCTGGGGCTGGTGTGTCAGGGTTTAGGGCAGTGCACTGGTGTTCGGGCAGTGTAGGGGTGGCGCTGGGGTGGGTGTTTAGGGGTTTAGGGCAGTGCAGTGGTGTTCTGGCCGTCTAGGGGGCCGTGCAGGGACTGGTGTTTCAGGGTTTAGGCCAGTGTAGTTGTGTGCTGGGGCTGGTGGTTTCAGGGTTTAGGGCAGTGCAGCGGTGTTCAGGCTGTGTAGAGGGTCGTGCTGGGGCTGGTGTTTCAGGGTTTAGGGCAGTGCAAAAGTGTTCGGCCAGTGTAGTGGGTCGTACTGGGGCTGGTGTTTCAGGGTTTAGAGCAGTGCAGTGCTGTTCGAGCAGTGTAGGGGATCTTGCTGGGGCTGGTGTATCAGGGTTTAGGGCAGTGCAGTGCTGTTCAGGCACTGTAGTGAGTCTTACTGGGGCTGGTGTTTCAGGGTTTAGGGCAGTGCAGTGCTGTTCAGGAATTGTAGTGGGTCTTGCTGGAGCTGGTGTTTCAGGGTTTAGGGCAGATCAGTGCTGTTCGAGCAGTGTAGGGGGTCTTGCTGGGGCTGGTGAATTAGGGATTAGGGCAGTGCAGTGCTGTTCGGGCACTGTAGTGGGTCATGCTGGGGCTGGTGTTTCAGGGTTTAGGGCATTGCAGTGCTGTTCGGGCACAGTAGGGAGTCGTGCTGGGGTTTGTGTTTCAGGATTTAGCGCAGTGCAGTGCTATTTGGGAAGTGTAGGGTGTTGTGCTGGGGCTGGTGTCTCAGGGTTTAGGGCAGTGCATTGGTGTTCGGTCACTGTAGGGGGTCATGCTGCGTCTGGTGTATCAGGGTTTAGGGCAGAGCAGTGTTGTTCAGGCAGTGTAGGGGGTCATGCTGCGGATGGTATTTCAGGGTTTAGGGTAGTGCAGTGGTGTTCAGGCAGTGTAGAGGGTTGTGCTGGGGCTGGTGTTTCAGAGTTTAGGGCAGTTCAGTGGTTGGGCAGAGAAGGGGGTGGTGCTGTGGCTGGTGTTAAGGGTTTAGGGCAGTGCAGTTGTCTTCGGGCAGTGCAGGGGGTAGTGCTGGGGCTGGTGTTTCAGGGTTTAGGGCAGTGCAGTGGTCTTCGGGCAGTATAGGTGTGGTGCTTGGGCTGGTGTTTCAGGGTTTAGGGCAGTGCAGTGGTGTTTGGGCACTGTAGGGGGTGGTGTTGGGGCTGGTGTTTCACGGTTTAGGGCAGTGCAGTGCTGTTCAGGAATTGTGATTGGTATTGCTGGGGCTAGTGTTTCAGGGTTTAGGGCAGAGCAGTGCTGTTCGGGCACTGTAGTGGGTCTTTGCTGGGGCTGGTGTTTCAGGGTTTAGGGCAGAGCAGTGCTGTTCGAGCAGTGTAGTGGGTCGTGCTGGGGCTGGTGTTTAAGGGTTTAGGGCAGTGCAGTGCTGTTCAGGCAGTGTAGGGGGTCGTGCTGGTGTTTCAGGGTTTAGCGCAGTGCAGTGATGTTCGGGAAGTGTAGGGGGTTGTGCTAGGGCTGGTGTTTCAGGGTTTAGGACAGTGCATTGGTGTTCGGGCAGTGTAGGGGGTCATGCTTGGGCTGGTACTTCAGGGTTTAGGGTTGTGCAGTGGTGTTCAGGCCTTGTAGGGGGTTGTGCTGGGGCGGTTGTTTCAGGATTTAGGGCAGATCAGTGGTTGGGCAGAGTAGAGGATGGTGCTGTAGCTGTTGTTTAGGGTTTAGGGCAGTGCAGTTGTGTTTCGGCACTGTAGGGTGTGGTGCTGGGGCTGGTGTTTCAGGGTTTAGGGCAGTGCATTGGTCTTAGGGCAGTGTAGGGGGTGGTGCTGGGGCTGGTGTTTCAGGGTTTAGGGCAGTGCAGTGGTCTTTGGGCAGTGTAGGGGTGGTGCTGGGGCTGGTGTTTCAGGGTTTAGGGCAGTGAAGTGTTCTTCGGGCAGTGTAGGGGGTCTTGCTGGGGCTGGTGTGTCAGGGTTTAGGGCAATGCAGTGCTGTTCGGGCACTGTAGTGGGACATGCTGGGGATGGTGTTTCAGGGTTAAGGGCAGAGCAGTGCTGCTCGGGCAGTGTAGTGGGTCTTTGCTGGGGCTAGTGTTTTAGGGTTTAGGGCAGAGCAGTTCTTCGGGCAGTGTAGTGGGTCGTACTGGGGCTGGTGTTTCAGGGTTTAGGGCAGTGCAGTGCTGTTCGGGCAGTGTAGGGGGTCGTGCTGGTGCTGGTGTTTCAGGGTTTAGCACAGTGCAGTGCTGTTCGGGAAGTGTAGGGGGTCGTGCTTCGGCTGGTGTTTCAGGGTTTAGGGCAGTGCATTGATGTTCGGTCACTGTAGGAGGTCATGCTGGGGCTGGTGTTTCAGGGTTTAGGGCAGGGCAGTAGTATTCGGGCAGTGTAGGGGTTCATGCTGGGGCTGGTATTTCAGGGTTTAGCGTAGTGCCGTGGTGTTCAGGCAGTGTAGTGGGTTGTGCTGGGGCTGGTGTTTCAGAGTTTAGGGCAGTTCAGTGGTTGGGCAGAGTAGGGGGTTGTGCTGTGTCTGGTGTTAAGGGTTTAGGGCAGTGCAGTTGTGTTCCATCAGTGTAGGGTGTGGTGCTGGTGTTTCAGGGTTTAGGGCAGTGGAGTTGTCTTCGGGCAGTGCAGGGGATGGTGCTGGGGCTGGTGTTTCAGTGTTTAGGGCAGTGCAGTGCTGTTCGGGCACTGTAGTGGGTGGTGCTGGGGCTGGTGTATCAGAGTTTAGGGCAGTTCAGTGCTGTTCAGGAACTGTAGTGGGTTTTGCAGGCGCTGGTGTTTCAGGGTTTAGGGCAGAGCAGTGCTGTTTGAGCAGTGTAGTGGGTCGTGCTGGGGCTGGTGTTTAAGGGTTTAGGGCAGTGCAGTGCTGTTCAGGCAGTGTAGGGGGTCGTGCTGGTGTTTCAGGGTTTAGCGCAGTGCAGTGATGTTCGGGCACTGTAGGGGGTGGTGCTGGGGGTGGTGTTTCAGGGTTTAGGGCAGTGCAGTGGTGTTCGGGAAGTGTAGGGTTTGTGCTGGGGCTGGTATTTCAGGGTTTAGGGTAGTGCAGTGGTGTTCAGGCCTTGTAGGGGGTTGTGCTGGGGCTGTTGTTTCAGGGTTTAGGGCAGATCAGTGGTTGGGCAGAGTAGAGGATGGTGCTGTAGCTGTTGTTTAGGGTTTAGGGCAGTGCAGTTGTGTTTCGGCACTGTAGGGTGTGGTGCTGGGGCTGGTGTTTCAGGGTTTAGGGCAGTGCAGTGGTCTTTGGGCAGTGTAGGGGACGTGCTGGGGCTGGTGTTTCAGGGTTTAGGGCAGTGAAGTGTTGTTCGGGCAGTGTAGGGGGTCTTGCTGGGGCTGGTGTGTCAGGGTTTAGGGCAGTGCAGTGCTGTTCGGGCACTGTAGGGGTCATGCTGGGGATGGTGTTTCAGGGTTTAGGGCAGAGCAGTGCTGTTCGGGCACTGTAGTGGGTCATGCTGGGGATGGTGTTTCAGGGTTTAGGGCAGAGCAGTTCTTCGGGCAGTGTAGTGGGTCGTACTGGGGCTGGTGTTTCAGGGTTTAGGGCAGTGCAGTGCTGTTCGGGCAGTGTAGGGGGTCGTGCTGGTGTTTCAGGGTTTAGCGCAGTGCAGAGCTGTTCGGGAAGTGTAGGGGGTGGTGCTGGGGCTGGTGTTTCAGGGTTTAGGGCAGTGCATTGGTGTTCGGTCACTGTAGGAGGTCATGCTGGGGCTGGTGTTTCAGGGTTTAGGGCAGGGCAGTGGTATTCGGGCAGTGTAGGGGGTCATGCTGGGGCTGGTATTTCAGGGTTTAGGGTAGTGCCGTGATGTTCAGGCAGTGTAGTGGGTTGTGCTGGGGCTGGTGTATCAGAGTTTAGGGCTGTTCAGTGCTGTTCAGGAACTGTAGTGGGTTTTGCAGGCGCTGGTGTTTCAGGGTTTAGGGCAGAGCAGTGCTGTTCGGGCAGTGTAGTGGGTCTTTGCTGTGGCTAGTGTTTCAGGGTTAGGGCAGAGCAGTTCTTCGGGCAGTGTAGTGGGTCATAATGGGGCTGGTGTTTCGGGGTTTAGGGCAGTGCAGTGCTGTTCGGGCAGTGTAGGTGGTCGTGCTGGTGCTGGTGTTTCAGGGTTTAGCGCAGTGCAGAGCTGTTCGGGAAGTGTAGGGGGTCGTGCTGGGGCTGGTGTTTCAGGGTTTAGGGCAGTGCATTGGTGTTCGGTCACTGAAGGAGGTCATGCTGGGGCTTGTGTTTCAGGGTTTAGGGCAGGGCAGTGGCATTCGGGCAGTGTAGGGGGTCATGCTGGGGCTGGTATTTCAGGGTTTAGGGTAGTGCCGTGATGTTCAGGCAGTGTATTGGGTTGTGCTGGGGCTGGTGTTTCAGAGTTTAGGGCAGTTCAGTGGTTGGGCAGAGTAGGGGGTGGTGCTGTGTCTGGTGTTAAGGGTTTAGGGCAGTGCAGTTGTGTTCCATCAGTGTAGGGTGTGGTGCTGGTGTTTTAGGGTTTAGGGCAGTGGAGTTGTCTTCGGGCAGTGCAGGGGGTGGTGCTGGGGCTGGTGTTTCAGTGTTTAGGGCAGTGCAGTACTGTTCGGGCACTGTAGTGGGTGGTGCTGGGGCTGGTGTATCAGAGTTTAGGGCAGTTCAGTGCTGTTCAGGAACTGTAGTGGGATTTGCAGGCGCTGGTGTTTCAGGGTTTAGGGCAGAGCAGTGCTGTTCGGGCAGTGTAGTGGGTCTTTGCTGGGGCTGGTGTTTCAGGGTATAGGGCAGAGCAGTGCTGTTTGGGCAGTGTAGTGGGTCGTGCTGGGGATGGTGTTTAAGGGTTTAGGGCAGTGTAGTGCTGTTAAGGCAGTGTAGGGGGTTGTGCTGGGGCTGGTATTTCAGGGTTTAGTGCAGTGCAGTGATGTTTAAGAAGTGTAGGGGGTCGTGCTGGGACTGGTGTTTCAGGGTTTTGGACAGTGCATTGGTGTTGGGGCAGTGTAGGGGGTCATGCTGGGGCTGGTATTTCAGGGTTTAGGGTAGTGCAGTTGTGGTAAGGCCTTTTAGGGGGTTGTGCTGGGGCTGGTGTTTCAGGGTTTAGGGCAGATCAGTGGTTGGGCAGAGTAGGGGATGGTGCTGTGGCTGGTGTTTAGGGTTTAGAGCAGTGCGGTTGTGTTTCGGCATTGTAGGGTGTGGTGCTGGGGCTGGTGTTTCAGGGTTTAGGGCAGTGCATTGGTCTTAGGGCAGTGTAGGGGGTGGTGCTGGGGCTGGTGTTTCAGGGTTTAGGGCACTGCAGTGGTCTTCGGGCAGTGTAGGGGTGGTGCTGGGGCTGGTGTTTCAGGGTTTAGGGCAGTGCAGTGCTGTTCCAGCAGTGTAGGGGTGGTGCTGGGGCTGGTGTTTCAGGGTATAGGGCAGAGCAGTGCTGTTTGGGCAGTCTAGTGGGTCGTGCTTGGGATGGTGTTTAAGGGTTTAGGGCAGTGCAGTGCTGTTCAGGAAGTGTAGGGGGTCGTGCTGGGGCTGGTGTTTCAGGGTTTAGGGCAGTGCATTGGTGTTCGGTCACTGAAGGAGGTCATGCTGGGGCTTGTGTTTCAGGGTTTAGGGCAGGGCAGTGGTATTCGGGCAGTGTAGGGGGTCATGCTGGGGCTGGTATTTCAGGGTTTAGGGTAGTGCCGTGATGTTCAGGCAGTGTATTGGGTTGTGCTGGGGCTGGTGTTTCAGAGTTTAGGGCAGTTCAGTGGTTGGGCAGAGTAGGGGGTGGTGCTGGGTCTGGTGTTAAGGGTTTAGGGCAGTGCAGTTGTGTTCCATCAGTGTAGGTTGTGGTGCTGGTGTTTTAGGGTTTAGGGCAGTGGAGTTGTCTTCGGGCAGTGCAGGGGGTGGTGCTGGGGCTGGTGTTTCAGTGTTTAGGGCAGTGCAGTACTGTTCGGGCACTGTAGTGGGTGGTGCTGGGGCTGGTGTATCAGAGTTTAGGGCAGTTCAGTGCTGTTCAGGAACTGTAGTGGGTTTTGCGGGCGCTGGTGTTTCAGGGTTTAGGGCAGAGCAGTGCTGTTCGGGCAGTGTAGTGGGTCTTTGCTGGGGCTGGTGTTTCAGGGTATAGGGCAGAGCAGTGCTGTTTGGGCAGTGTAGTGGGTCGTGCTGGGGATGGTGTTTAAGGGTTTAGGGCAGTGTAGTGCTGTTAAGGCAGTGTAGGGGGTTGTGCTGGGGCTGGTGTTTCAGGGTTTAGCGCAGTGCAGTGATGTTTAAGAAGTGTAGGGGGTCGTGCTGGGGCTGGTGTTTCAGGGTTTTGGACAGTGCATTGGTGTTGGGGCAGTGTAGGGGGTCATGCTGGGGCTGGTATGTCAGGGTTTAGGGTAGTGCAGTTGTGGTAAGGCCTTTTAGGGGGTTGTGCTGGGGCTGGTGTTTCAGGGTTTAGGGCAGATCAGTGGTTGGGCAGAGTAGGGGATGGTGCTGTGGCTGGTGTTTAGGGTTTAGAGCAGTGCGGTTGTGTTCCGGCATTGTAGGGTGTGGTGCTGGGGCTGGTGTTTCAGGGTTTAGGGCAGTGCATTGGTCTTAGGGCAGTGTAGGGGGTGGTGCTGGGGCTGGTGTTTCAGGGTTTAGGGCACTGCAGTGGTCTTCGGGCAGTGTAGGGGTGGTGCTGGGGCTGGTGTTTCAGTGTTTAGGGCAGTGCAGTACTGTTCGGGCACTGTAGTGGGTGGTGCTGGGGCTGGTGTATCAGAGTTTAGGGCAGTTCAGTGCTGTTCAGGAACTGTAGTGGGGTTTGCAGGCGCTGGTGTTTCAGGGTTTAGGGCAGAGCAGTGCTGTTCGGGCAGTGTAGTGGGTCTTTGCTGGGGCTGGTGTTTCAGGGTATAGGGCAGAGCAGTGCTGTTTGGGCAGTGTTGTGGGCCATGCTGGGGATGGTGTTTAAGGGTTTAGGGCAGTGCAGTGCTGTTAAGGCAGTGTAGGGGGTCGTGCTGGGGCTGGTGTTCCAGGGTTTAGCGCAGTGCAGTGATGTTTAAGAAGAGTAGGGGGTTCTGCTGGGGCTGGTGTTTCAGGGTTTTGGACAGGGCATTGGTGTTGGGGCAGTGTAGGGGGTCATGCTGGGGCTGGTATTTCAGGGTTTAGGGTAGTGCAGTTGTGGTAAGGCCTTTTAGGGGGTTTTGCTGGGGCTGGTGTTTCAGGGTTTAGGGCAGATCAGTGGTTGGGCAGAGTAGGGGATGGTGCTGTGGCTAGTGTTTAGGGTTTAGGGCAGTGCGTTTGTGTTCCGGCATTGTAGGGTGTGGTGCTGGGGCTGGTGTTTCAGGGTTTAGGGCAGTGCATTGGTCTTAGGGCAGTGTAGGGGGTGGTGCTGGGGCTGGTGTTTCAGGGTTTAGAGCACTGCAGTGGTCTTCGGGCAGTGTAGGGGTGGTGCTGGGGCTGGTGTTTCAGGGTTTAGTGCAGTGCAGTGCTGTTCCAGGAGTGTAGGGGTGGTGCTGGGGCTGGTGTTTCAGGGTATAGGGCAGAGCAGTGCTGTTTGGGCAGTCTAGTGGGTTGTGCTGGGGATGGTGTTTAAGGGTTTAGGGCAGTGCAGTGCTGTTAAGGCAGTGTAGGGGGTCGTGCTGGGGCTGGTGTTTCAGGGTTTAGCGCAGTGTAGTGATGTTTAAGAAGTGTAGGGGGTCATGCTGGGGCTGGTGTTTCAGGGTTTTGGACAGTGCATTGGTGTTGGGGCAGTGTTGGGGGTCATGCTGGGGCTGGTATTTCAGGGTTTAGGGTAGTGCAGTTGTGTTAAGGCCTTGTAGGGGGTTGTGCTGGAGCTGGTGTTTCAGGGTTTAGGGCAGATCATTGGTTGGGCAGAGTAGGGGATGGTGCTGTGGCTGGTGTTTAGGGTTTAGGGCAGTGCGGTTGTGTTCTGGCATTGTAGGGTGTGGTGCTGGGGGTGGTGTTTCAGGGTTTAGGGCAGTGCATTGGTCTTAGGGCAGTGTAGGGGGTGGTGCTGGGGCTGGTGTTTCAGGGTTTAGGGCAGTACAGTGGTCTTCGGGTAGTGTAGGGGTGGTGCTGGGGCTGGTGTTTCAGTGTTTAGGGCAGTGCAGTGCTGTTCCAGCAGTGTAGGGGTGGTGCTGGGGCTGGTGTTTCTGGGTTTAGGGCAGTGCAGTGGTGTTCAGGCAGTGTAGGGGGTGGTGCTGGGGCTAGTGTTTCTGGGTTAAGGGCAGTACAGTGGTGTTCGGGCAGCATAGGGGGTAGTGCTGGGGCTGGTGTTTCAGGGTTTAGGGCAGTGCACTGGTGTTCAGGCAGTGTAGGGGTGGCGCTGGGGTAGGTGTTTCGGGGTTTAGGGCAGTGCAGTGGTGTTCTTGCAGTCTAGGGGGTCGTGCTGGGGCTGGTGTTTCAGGGTTTAGGACAGTGTAGTTGTGTGCTGGGGCAGGTGGTTTCAGGGTTTAGGGCAGTGCAGCGGTGTTTGGGCTGTGTAGAGAGTGGTGCTGGGGCTGGTGTTTCAGGGTTTAGGGCAGTGCAAAAGTGTTCAGAAAGTGTAGTGGGTCATACTGGGGCTGGTGTTTCAGGCTATAGAGCAGTGCAGTGCTGTTCGGGCAGTGTAGGGGGTCTTGCTGGGGCTGGTGTATCAGGGTTTAGGGCAGTGCAATGCAGTTCGGGCACTGTAGTGGGTCTTGCTGGGGCTGGTGTTTCAGGGTTTAGGGCAGTGCTGTGCTGTTCAGGTACTGTAGTGGGTCTTGCTGGGGCTGGTGTTTCAGGGTTTATGGCAGATCAGTGCTGTTCGGGCAGTGTAGGGGGTCTTGCTGGGGCTGGTGTATCAGGGTTTAGGGCAGTGCAGTGCTGTTCGGGCACTGTAGTGGGTCTTACTGGGGCTGGTGTTTCAGGGTTTAGGGCAGTGCAGTTCTGTTCTGGAAGTGTAGGGGGTCTTGCTGGGGCCGGTGTTTCAGGGTTTAGGGCAGTGCAGTGCTGTTCGGGCAGAGTAGGGAGTCATGCTGGGGTTTGTGTTTCAGGATTTAGCGCAGTGCAGTGCTGTTTGGGAAGTGTAGGGTGTTGTGCTGGGGCTGGTGTTTCAGGGTTTAGGGCAGTGCATTGGTGTTCGGTCACTGTAGGGGGTCATGCTGGGGCTGGTGTTTCAGGGTTTAGGGCAGTGCAGTGTTGTTCAGGCACTGTAGTGGGTCTTGCTGGGGCTGGTGTTTCAGGGTTTAGGGCAGTGCAGTGCTGTTCAGGAACTGTAGTGGGTCTTGCTGGGGCTGGTGTTTCAGGGTTTAGGGCAGATCAGTGCTGTTCAGGCAGTGTAGGGGGTCTTGCTGGGACTGGTGTATCAGGGTTTAGGGCAGTGCAGTGCTGTTCGGACACTGTAGTGGGTCTTGCTGGGGCTGGTGTTTCAGGGTTTAGGGCAGTGCAGTTCTGATCTGGCAGTGTAGGGGGTCTTGCTGGGGCTGGTGTTTCAGGGTTTAGGGCAGTGCATTGGTGTTTGACCACTGTAGGGGGTCATGCTGCGGCTGGTGTTTCAGGGTTTAGGGCAGTGCAGTGTTGTTCAGGCAGTGTAGAGGGTCATGCTGGGGCTGGTATTTCAGGGTTTAGGGTAGTGCAGTGGTGTTCAGGCAGTGTAGGGGATTGTGCTGGGGCTGGTGTTTCAGAGTTTAGGGCAGTTCTTTGGTCGGGCAGAGTAGTAGGTGGTGCTGTGGCTGGTGTTAAGGGTTTAGGGCAGTGCAGTTGTGTTCCAGCAGTGTAGGGTGTGGTTCTGGGGCTGGTGTTTCAGGGTTTAGGGCAGTGCAGTTGTCTTAGGGCAGTTCAGGGGGTGGTGCTGGGGCTGGTGTTTCAGGGTTTAGGACAGTGCAGTGGTCTTCGGGCAGTGTAGGTGTGGTGCTGGGGCTGGTGTTTCAGGGTTTAGGGCAGTTCAGTGCTATTTGGGAACTGTAGTGGGTTTTGCTGGGGCTGGTGTTTCAGGGTTTAGGGCAGAGCAGTGCTGTTCGGGCAGTGTAGTGGGTCGTGCTGGGGCTGGTGTTTCAGGGTTTAGCGCAGTGCAGTGATGTTCAGGAAGTGTAGGGGGTCATGCTGGGGCTGGTGTTTCAGGGTTTAGGACAGTGCATTGGTGTTCGGGCAGTGTAGGGGGTCATGCTGGGGCTGGTATTTCAGGGTTTGGGGTAGTGCAGTGGTGTTCAGGCCTTGTAGGGGGTTGTGCTGGGGCTGTTGTTTCAGGGTTTAGGGCAGATCAGTGGTTGGGCAGAGAAGGGGATGGTGCTGTAGCTGGTGTTTAGGGTTTAGGGCAGTGCAGATGTGTTTTCGGCACTGTAGGGTGTGGTGCTGGTGTTTCAGGGTTTAGGGCCGTGGATTGGTCTTAGGGCAGTGTAGGGGGTGGTGCTGGGGCTGGTGTTTCAGGGTTTAGGGCAGTGCAGTGGTCTTCGGGCAGTGTAGGGGTGGTGCTGGGGCTGGTGTTTCAGGGTTTAGGGCAGTGAAGTGTTGTTCGGGCAGTGTAGGGGGTCTTGATGGGGTTGGTGTATCAGGGTTTAGGGCAGTGCAGTGCTGTTCGGGCACTGTAGTGGGTCATGCTGGGGCTGGTGTTTCAGGATTTAGGGCAGAGCAGTGCTGTTCGAGCAGTGTATTGGGTCTTTTCTGGGGCTAGTGTTTCAGGGTTTAGGGCAGATCAGTTATCTTCGGGCAGTGTAGTGGGTCGTACTGGGGCTGGTGTTTCAGGGTCTAGGGCAGTGCAGTGCTGTTCGGGCAGTGTAGGGGGTCGTGCTGGTGCTGGTGTTTCAGGGTTTAGCGCAGTGCAGTGCTGTTCGGGAAGTGTAGGGGGTCATGCTGGGGCTGGGGTTTCAGGGTTTAGGGCAGTGTATTGGTGTTCGGTCACTGTAGGGGGTCATGCTGGGGCTGGTGTTTCAGGGTTTAGGGCAGTGCAGTGGTCTTCGGGCAATGTAGGGGTGGTGCTGGGTGTTAGAATCCGGGGTCTCTGGTTGGCGCAGGTATGCACTTGCGACAAGCAGGGACCCTTTCCTCTAAGTCAGGGCGTAGGATTACCTCTTTAAAAATAACCCCTGCTCACCCTCTAGGTAACGTGGCGCGAGCAGTCAGGCTAGATTTCCAGAGGGCATTAGGTTAAGCGTTCAAGATATCTCACACAATAATCACCACCCCACCACACAAAGACACAAGGCTGTATTTATATCAAAATTAAGTTCTTTATATAAAAGATTTCTTCAGGCAGGATGTCAAAATACAGTTCTTTCACTTAAATAAGGTTCCAGTTACTTTAAATGCTTTTAGGCAGTCCACAGTTCTTAAAATGGCACTTTTCTATTCAAAACAAGCTTCTTTGGGGTTCTTTGCGCTTCGTAGCGCCTTCGGTATGCTTCGTACTAAGTTTTGGACGTCTCTTGCCGTTTCTCACGCTTCTCGCATGAGCACACGTATTCGGGACGTGAACCGTACGGACCGTACCCTCGTAGGTACGTGTCGTACACGTTCGGTACGCCTCTTCCCAAACCTCACGCTTCTCGCGTGAGCAACGCACTATACTTTCAATGGGGGACGATTCGTACCTCTCCGGATCGCTTCGTACAGTCGCTCCGAAGGTTGCTAAAGCGCATGCTTTACGCGTGAGCAGCGTAGCGGGTCTCAAGCGTCAGTACAGCCCAAACCAAGCAACGGACGGGTCGTACCAACGCGTGCTGCACACAGTACCTTGAAATTGTTGTTGGGCAAAGGTCCTGGTGGCTCCAGAAGTCGGTGAGGGGTGTCCCACATCGCGGTGCTGTCCCTGGAGGTCAGAGGATGGCGATGCTTCGTGGGGCACATCTAGGCTTCCGGACACGCACCAGAGGGTAGAAGCAGGAGGGGCAGCTCAGGGGCAATTTCTTCAGCGCGTCGCGCTGCCGGCTTCATGGGGAGGACACACAGTGCGTCGTAGGTCCTTACAGGGCTTCCACGGCCAGGGTGGTCGCAGAGGCTCGGCGCTCAGAGCCTAACCAGTCTCTTCTTTGCGGTGCGCGCACGGCTCGGGGGGCAGATGCTTGCGGTGCTTGGACCGGGTAGACAGGTCTTTGCGGTGCTCGCAGTAGCCCCGGTGGCAGATGTCGCGGTGCTCAGATGAGGGGCACACAGGTCCTCAGGGGTCAGCGTCACAGGATCGCCTCTAGCAGCTTCTCCTCTTCCTGGGGAAAGGTAGCGCCCACTGTTCCTGGGGCGCAGATCAGGGGGCAAGTTCACCAGCAAGCCCTTGGAGATTGTTCAAAGCACAAGTTGATTCAAAAGTCTTTTCTTCTCAAGTCTTTTCCTCCTCTCCTTCTTGCAGCAAGGCACCCACCACAGGCCAGTCTCACAGGTCAGAGACAGTAGTCCTCCATGCAGCTTTCCCAGGTCCTTCTCTTCAGGCAGAGTTTCTTCTTGGCGCAAACAGGATCTGATTTCTTAGGAGCAGGGCTCCTTCTCTTATAGCATAATTCTTTTGTTCTTTGTCGCCAGGGGGCCTGGGCCTGGCTCAGTCCAGTTTTGGAGCACTTTGTTGTGGTGACTCTGCTCTTTCCTTTCAGCAGCAGGGCAGAGACATCAGCCGCTCCACAAGAGGCGGAGCCGACATTGTGGTGGCAGAGCACAGGTCTATTCAGAGTCAAAGGTGTACTTCTCCCACCCATCCTGGTGTAATCTCTCTACCCACCACCTGGCAGCCAGCCTGTCTCCTGGAATTCCCCAGCCCTGCTCCTTTACTGTTACTAGGCAGAACACACACACACAGCAGAGGCAGACTGAAATGGCCAGGTCAGTAAATACTAAGGGCCCGATTCACAGAACTAACTTAAGACAAAATCCTAAACTTACTACCATTTTGGTATTCACAGAAGGCACTTACTCATTTTGGTATTCACAGAAGGCACTTACTCATTTCGGTATTCACAGAAGTTAGGAGTCCTAACTTTAGGACTCCTAAATGCCTTCTGTGAATACCGAAAGTCTTAAACTTAGGATTTTTCTCAGTTTAGTAGTAGTATAGTTAGGACTCCTAACTTTAGGACTCCTAAATGCCTTCTGTGAATACCGAAAGTCTTAAAATTAGGAATTTTCTCAATTTAGTAGTAGTAAAGTTAGGACTCCTAACTTTAGGACTCTTAAATGCCTTCTGTGAATACCGAAAGCCTTAAAATTATGATTTTTCTCAGTTTAGTAGTAGTAAAGTTAGGAGTCCTAACTTTAGGACTCCTAAACTGAGAAAAATCCTAATTTTAAGACTTTTGGTATTCACAGAAGGCATTTAGGAGTCCTAAAGTTAGGACTCCTAACTTCTGTGAATAACGAAGTGAGTAAGTGTCTTCTGTGAATACCAAAATGAGTAAGTGCCTTCTGTGAATACGAAAATGGTAGTAAGTTTAGGATTTTGTCTTAAGTTAGTTCTGTGAATCGGGCCCTTACTTTCTAAAAGTAGTATTTACAAACACAGGATATTAAAATAAACTTTACTAAAAGAAGTATTTTATTATTCTGAGTTCAGGCATACTAAACTTGACTTTCTACCATGCTCTCTGAGTCCACTGGGATTACAGCGTGTAGTAATTCCAGCAGCCCATTCTGGCCTATGGAGAGCAGGTAGCCTTCAATAGTGAAAAACGAAAATGGCTGTAATTCACTATTAGAACATGTCACACACATCAGGGCATGTCCTACCTTATACCTATAATGCACCCTGCCCTTGGGCCTACCAGAGGGGTGACTAATATGTAGTTAAGTGAAGGTTTGGGGACTGGCAAGTAGGTGCACTTGCGCAATCAGCGCGACAGTACCAGACCGCGCGCAGGTTCTGCAGTGGCAGACCCTAGACACATTTTACTAGGCCGCTTCTGTGGGTGGCACAACCAGTGCTGCAAGCCCACCAGGAGCATTTGTATTTACAAGCCCTGGCACTCCTGGTGCACTTTACTAGAGGCTGATAGTAAACCAAATAAGCCAAACATGGACACCAATCAATGTATACACTTTTCCTAAGGGAGCACTTGCACTGTGGCACTGATTAGCAGTGGCACAGTGCCCTGAGCAGCTAACACCAACAAAACACAATGAGGCACATCAGCAAAAAGTGGAAGGGAAACTCACGCCAAGGTGCCAGGTCTAACACTGGGGCTGGTGTTTCAGGGTTTAGGGCAGTGCAGTGCTGTTCCAGCAGAGTAGGGGTGGTGCTGGGGCTGGTGTTTCCGGGTTAAGGGCAGTGCAGTGGTGTTCGGGCAGTGTAGGGGGTGGTGCTGGGGCTAGTGTTTCTGGGTTAAAGGCAGTAGGGTGGTGTTCGGGCAGTATAGGGGGTAGTGCTGGGGCTGGTGTTTCAGGGTTTAGGGCAGTGCACTGGTGTTCGGGCAGTGTAGGGGGTCGTGCTGGGGCTGGTGTTTCAGGGTTTAGGAGAGCGTAGTTGTGTGCTGGGGCTAGTGGTTTCAAGGTTTAGGGCAGTGCAGCGGTGTTCAGGCTGTGTAGACGGTAGTGCTGGGGCTGGTGTTTCAGGGTTTAGGGCAGTGCAAAAGTGTTCGCCCAGTGTAGTGGGTCGTACTGGGGCTGGTGTTTCAGGGTTTAGAGCAGTGCAGTGCTGTTTGGACAGTGTAGAGGGTCTTGCTGGGGCTGGTGTATCAGGGTTTAGGGCAGTGCAGTGCTGTTCGTGCACTGTAGTGGGTCTTGCTGGGGCTGGTGTTTCAGGGTTTAGGGCACTGCTGTGTTGGTCAGGAAATGTAGTGGGTCTTGCTGGGGCTGGTGTTTCAGCGTTTAGGGCAGATCAGTGCTGTTCGGGCAGTGTAGGGGGTCTTGCTTGGGCTGGTGTATCAGGGTTTAGGGCAGTGCAGTGCTGTTCGGGCACTGTAGTGGGTCTTGCTGGGGCTGGTGTGTCAGGGTTTAGGGCAGTGCAGTTCTGTTCTGGCAGTGTAGGGGGTCTTGCTGGGACTGGTGTTTCAGGGTTTAGGGCAGTGCAGTGCTGTTTGGGCAGAGTAGGGAGTCGTGCTGGGGTTTGTGTTTCAGGATTTAGCGCAGTGCAGTGCTGTTTGGGAAGTGTAGGGTGTTGTGCTGGGGCTGATGTTTCATGGTTTAGGGCAGTGCATTGGTGTTCGGTCACTGTAGGGGGTCATGCTGGGGCTGGTGTTTCAGGGTTTAGGGCAGTGCAGTGTTGTTCAGTCAGTGTAGGGGGTCATGCTGGGGCTGGTATTTCAGGGTTTAGGGTAGTGCAGTGGTGTTCAGGCAGTGTAGGGAGTTGTGCTGGGGCTGGTGTTTCAGAGTGTAGTGCAGTTCAGTGGTTGGGCAGAGTAGGGGGTGGTGCTGTGGCTGGCGTTAAGGGTTTAGGGCAGTACAGTTGTGTTCCAGCAGTGTAGGGTGTGGTGCTGGGGCTGGTGTTTCAGGGTTTAGGGCAGTGCAGTTGTCTTCGGGCAGTGCAGGGGGTGGTGCTGGGTCTGGTGTTTCAGGATTTAGGGCAGTGCAGTGGTCTTCGGGCAGTGTAGGTGTGGAGCTGGGGCTGGTGTATCAGGGTTTAGGGCAGAGCAGTGCTGTTCAGGCACTGTAGTGCGTCATGCTGGGGCTGGTGTTTCAGGGTTTAGGGCAGTTCAGTGATGTTCGGGAACTGTAGTGGGTTTTGCTGGGGCTGGTGTTTCAGGCTTTAGGGCGGAGCAGTGCTGTTCGGGCAGTGTAGTGGGTCGTGCTTGGGCTGGTGTTTAAGGGTTTAGGGCAGTGCAGTGCTGTTCAGGCAGTGTAGGGGGTCATGCTGGGGCTGGTGTTTCAGAGTTTAGCGCAGTGCAGTGATGTTTGGGAAGTGTAGAGGGTCGTGCTGGGGCTGGTGTATCAGGGTTTAGGGCGGAGCAGTGCTGTTCGGGCAGTGTAGTGGGTCGTGCTTGGGCTGGTGTTTAAGGGTTTAGGGCAGTGCAGTGCAGTTCAGGCAGTGTAGGGGGTCGTGCTGGGGCTGGTGTTTCAGAGTTTAGCGCAGTGCAGTGATGTTCGGGAAGTGTAGAGAGTCGTGCTGGGGCTGGTGTTTCAGGGTTTAGGACAGTGCATTGGTGTTCGGGCAGTGTAGTGGTGGTGCTGGGGCCGGTGGTTCCAGGTTTCGGGCAGTGCAGTGGTGTTCGGGCAGTGTAGTGGGTGCTGCTGGGGCTAGTGTTTCTGGTTTAAGGGCAGTGCAGTGGTGTTCGGGCAGTATAGAGGGTAGTGCTGGGGCTGGTGTTTCAGGATTTAGGGCAGTGCACTGGTTTTCGGGCAGTGTAGGGGTGATGATGGGGCAGGTGTTTCGGGGTTTAGGGCAGTGCAGTGGTGTTCTGGCAGTCTAGGGGGTCGTGCTGGGGCTGGTGTTTCAGGGTTTAGGACAGTGTAGTTGTGTGCTGGGGCTGGTGGTTTCACTGTTTAGGGCAGTGCAGCGGTGTTCGGGCTCTGTAGAGGGTCGTGCTGGGGCTGGTGTTTCAGGGTTTAGGGCAGTGCAAAAGTGTTCGGCCAGTGTAGGGGGTCGTACTGGGGCTGATGTTTCAGGGTTTAGAGCAGTGCAGTGCTGTTCGGGCAGTGTAGGGGGTCTTGCTGGGGCTGGTGTATCAGGGTTTAGGGCAGTGCAGTGCTGTTCGGGCACTGTAGTGGGACTTGCTGGGGCTGGTGTTTCAGGGTTTAGGGCAGTGCAGTGCTGTTCAGGAACTGTAGTGGGTCTTGCTGGGGCTGGTGTTTCAGGGTTTAGTGCAGAGCAGTACTGTTCGGGCAGTGTTGTGGGTCTTTGCTGGGGCTGGTGTTCCAGGGTTTAGGGCAGTGCAGTTCTGTTCTGGCAGTGTAGGGGGTCTTGCTGGGGCTGGTGTTTCAGGGTTTAGGGCAGTGCAGTGCTGTTCGGGCAGAGTAGGGAGTCGTGATGGGGTTTGTGTTTCAGGATTTAGCGCAGTGCAGTGCTGTTTGGGAAGTGTAGGGTGTTGTGCTGGGGCTGGTGTTTCAGGGTATAGGGCAGTGCATTGGTGGTCGGGCACTGAAGGAGGTTGTGCTGGGTCTGGTGTTTCAGGGTTTAAGGCAGTGCAGTGGTGTTCGGGCAGTGTAGGGGTCGTGCTGGGGCTGGTATTTCAGGGTTTAGTGCAGTGCAGTGGTGTTCAGGCAGTGCAGGGGGTTGTGCTGGGGCTTGTGTTTCAGAGTTTCGCGCAGTGCAGTGATGTTCAGGAAGTGTAGAGGGTCGTGCTGGGGCTGGTGTTTCAGGGTTTAGGACAGTGCATTGCTGTTCGGGAAGTGTAGGGGGTCATGCTGGGGCTGGTATTTCAGGGTTTAGGGTAGTGCAGTGGTGTTCAGGCCTTGTAGGGGTTTGTGCTGAGGCTGTTGTTTCAGGGTTTAGGGTAGTGCAGTGGTTTTCAGGCCTTGTAGGGGGTTGTGCTGGGGCTGTTGTTTCAGGGTTTAGGGCAGAGCAGTACTGTTCGGGCAGTGTAGTGGGTCTTTGCTGGGGCTGGTGTTCCAGGGTTTAGGGCAGTGCAGTTCTGTTCTGGCAGTGTAGGGGGTCTTGCTGGGGCTGGTGTTTCAGGGTTTAGGGCAGTGCAGTGCTGTTCGGGCAGAGTAGGGAGTCGTGATGGGGTTTGTGTTTCAGGATTTAGCGCAGTGCAGTGCTGTTTGGGAAGTGTAGTGTGTTGTGCTCGGGCTGGTGTTTCAGGGTTTAGGGCAGTGCATTGGTGGTCGGGCACTAAAGGAGGTCGTGCTGGGTCTGGTGTTTCAGGGTTTAAGGCAGTGCAGTGGTGTTCGGGAAGTGTAGGGTTTGTGCTGGGGCTGGTATTTCAGGGTTTAGGGCAGTGCAGTGGTGTTCAGGCACTGTAGGGGGTTGTGCTGGGGCTTGTGTGTCAGGGTTTAGGGCAGATAAGGGATTGGGGAGAGTAGGGCGTGGTGCTGGGGCTGGTGTTTAGGGTTTAGGGCAATGCAATTGTGTTCCGGCAGTGTAGGGGGTGTTGCTGGGACTGGTGTTTCAGGGTTTAGGGCAGTGCAGTGGTCTTCGGGCAGTGTAGGGGGTGGTGCTGGGGACTGGTGTTTCAAGGTTTAGGGCAGTGCAATGCTGTTCTGGCAGTGTAGGGTCTGTGCTGGGGCAGGTGTTTCAGGATTTGGGGCAGTGCAGTGGTGTGCGGGCATTGTAGGGGGTCGTAGTGGGGCTGGTGTTTCTGGGTTTAGGGCAGTGCAGTGGTGTTTGTGCAGTGTAGGGGGTGGTGCTGGAGCTGGTGTTTCAGGGTTTAGGGCAGTGCAGTGGTGTTTTGGCAGTGTAGGGGTGTTGCTGGGGCTGGTGTTTCTGGGTTTAGGCCCGTGCAGTGGTGTTCGGGCAGTGCAGTGGTGTTTGGGCAGTGTAGGGGTGGTGCTGGGGCTGGTGTTTCAGGGTTAAGGGCAGTGCAGTGGTGTTCGGGCAGTGTAGGGGGTTGTGCTGGGGCTGTTGTTTCAGAGTTTAGGACAGTGCAGTGGTGTTCTGGGGCTAGTGTTTCAGGGTTTGGGCAGTGCAGAGGTGTTTGGTTGTGTAGGGGGTCGTGCTGGGTCTGGTGTTTCATGGTTTAGGACAGTGCAAAAGAGTTTGGCCAGTGTAGGGTATCATGCTGGGGCTGGTGTTTCAGTGTTTAGGGCAGTGCAGTGGTGTTTGGGCACTTTAGGGGGTGGTGATGGGGCTGGTGTTTCAGGGTTTAGGGCAGTGCAGTGGTGATCGGGCAGTGTAGGGGGTGGTGCTGGGGCTGGTGTTTCAGGGTTTAGGGCAAAGCAGTGGTATTCGCGCAGAGTAGGGGGTAGTGCTGGGGGTGGTGTTTAGGGTTCAGGGCAGTGCAGTTGTGTTCTGGCAGTGTAGGGAGTGGTGCTGGGGCTGGTGTTTCAGGGTAAAGGGCAGTGAAGTGGTGATCGGGCAGTGTAGGGGTTCGTGATGGGGCTGGTGTTTCAGGGTTTAGGGCAGTAAAGTGGTGTTCGGACAGTATAGGGGGTCGTGCTGGGGCTGGCCTTTCAGTGTTTTTTTGGCAGTACAGTGGTGTTCGGGCAGTGTAGGGGGTCTTGCTGGGGCTGGTGTATCAGGGTTTAGGGTAGTGCAGTGCTGTTCGGGCACTGTAGTGGGTCTTGCTGGGGCTGGTGTTTCAGGGTTTAGGGCAGTGAAGTGCTGTTCAGGAACTGTAGTTGGTCTTGCTGGAACTGGTGTTTCAGGGTTTAGGGCAGAGCAGAGCTGTTCATGCAGTGTAGTGGGTCTTTGCTGGGGCTGGTGTTTTGGGGTAAAGGGCAGTGCAGTGGTGTTCGGGCAGTGTAGGGGGTCTTGCTGGGGCTGGTGTTTCAGAGGTTAGGGCAGTGCAGTGGTGTTCGGTCATTATAGGAGGTCGTGCTGGGGCTGGCATTTCAGTGTTAAGGGCGGTACAGTGGTGTTCGGGCAGTGTAGGGGGTCTTGCTGGGGCTGGTGTATTAGGGTTTAGGGCACTGCAGTGCTGTTCGGGCACTGTAGTGGGTCTTGCTGGGGCTGGTGATTCAGGGTTTATGGCAGTGCAGAACTGTTCAGGAACTGTAGTGGATTTAGCTGGGGCTGGTGTTTCAGGGTTTAGGGCAGAGCAGTGCTGTTCGGGCAGTGTAGTGGGTCTTTGCTGGGGCTGGTGTTTCAGGGTCTAGGGCAGTCCAATTCTGTTCGGGCAGTGTAGGGGGTATTGCAGGGGCTAGTGTTTAGGGTTTAGGGCAGTGCAGTTGTGTTCCAGCAGTGTAGGGGGTGGTGCCGGGTCTG
Source organism: Triturus cristatus (assembly GCF_964204655.1). Classification (NCBI taxonomy): domain Eukaryota; kingdom Metazoa; phylum Chordata; class Amphibia; order Caudata; family Salamandridae; genus Triturus; species Triturus cristatus. The sequence goes on from NC_140579.1 coordinate 189,830,563, forward strand.
GTGTTTCAGGGTTTAGGGCAGTGCAGTGGTCTTCGGGCAGTCTAGTGGTTCGTGCTGGGGCTGGTGTTTCAGGGTTAGGGCAGTGGTGTGGTGTTCGGGCAGTGTAGGGTTTCGTGCTGGGGCTGGTGTTTCAGGGTTTAGGACAGTGCATTGCTGTTCTGGCAGTGTAGGGGTGGTGCTGGGGCTGGTGTTTCAGGGTTTAGGGCAGTGCAGTGGTGTTCGGGCAGTGTAGTGGTTCGTGCTGGGGCTGGTGTTTCAGGATTAGGGGAGTGGTGTTCGGGCAGTGTAGGGTTTCATGCTGGGGCTGGTGTTTCAGGGTTTAGGGCAGTGCAGTGGTGTTCGGGCAGTGTAGTGGTTCGTGCTGGGGCTGGTGTTCCAGGGTTTAGGGCAGTGCAGTGCTGTTCTGGCATGTAGGGGTGGTGCTGGGGCTGGTGTTTCAGGATTTAGGGCAGTGCAGTGGTGTTTGGACAGTGTAGTGGTTCATGCTGGGGCTGGTGTTTCAGGGTTAGGGCAGTGGAGTGGTGTTCGGGCAGTGTAGGGTTTTGTGCTGGGGCTGGTGTTTCAGGGTTTAGGACAGTGCATTGCTGTTCTGGCAGTGTAGGGGTGGTGCTGGGGCTGGTGTTTCAGGGTTTAGGGCAGTGCAGTGGTGTTCGGGCAGTGTAGTGGTTCGTGCTGGGACTGGTGTTTCAGGGTTTAGGGCAGTGCAGTGGTCTTCGGGCAGTGTAGGGGGTGGTGCTGGGGACTGGTGTTTCAAGGTTTAGGGCAGTGCAATGCTGTTCTGGCAGTGTAGGGTTGGTGCTGGGGCAGGTGTTTCAGGATTTGGGGCAGTGCAGTGGTGTGCAGGCAGTGTAGGGGGTCGTACTGGGGCTGGTGTTTCTGGGTTTAGGGCAGTGGAGTGGTGTTTGTGCAGTGTAGGGGGTGGTGCTGGAGCTGGTGTTTCACGGTTTAGGGCAGTGCAGTGGTGTTTTGGCAGTGTAGGGGTGTTGCTGCGGCTGGTGTTTCAGGGTTTAGGCCCGTACAGTGGTGTTCGGGCAGTGCAGTGGTGTTTGGGCAGTGTAGGGGTGGTGCTGGGGCTGGTGTTTCAGGGTTAAGGGCAGTGCAGTGGTGTTCGGGCAGTGTAGGGGGTCGTGCTGGGGCTGGTGTTTCAGACTTTAGGACAGTGCAGTGGTGTTCTGGGGCTGGTGTTTCAGGGTTTGGGCAGTGCAGAGGTGTTCGGTTGTGTAGGGGGTCGTGCTGGGTCTGGTGTTTCATGGTTTAGGACAGTGCAAAAGAGTTTGGCCAGTGTAGGGTATCATGCTTGGGCTGGTGTTTCAGTGTTTAGGGCAGTGCAGTGGTGTTTGGGCACTTTAGGGGGTGGTGATGGGGCTGGTGTTTCAGGGTTTAGGGCAGTGCAGTGGTGATCGGGCAGTGTAGGGGGTGGTGCTGGGGCTGGTGTTTCAGGGTTTAGGGCAAAGCAGTGGTATTCGCGCAGAGTAGGGGGTAGTGCTGGGGGTGGTGTTTAGGGTTCAGGGCAGTGCAGTGGTGTTCTGGCAGTGTAGGGAGTGGTGCTGGGGCTGGTGTTTCAGGGTAAAGGGCAGTGAAGTGGTGAGCGGGCAGTGTAGGGGTTCGTGATGGGGCTGGTGTTTCAGGGTTTAGGGCAGTAAAGTGGTGTTCGGACAGTATAGGGGGTCGTGCTGGGGCTGGCCTTTCAGTCTTTAGGGCAGTACAGTGGTGTTCGGGCAGTGTAGGGGGTCTTGCTGGGGCTGGTGTATCAGGGTTTAGGGTAGTGCAGTGCTGTTCGGGCACTGTAGTGGGTCTTGCTGGGGCTGGTGTTTCAGGGTTTAGGGCAGTGAAGTGCTGTTCAGGAACTGTAGTTGGTCTTGCTGGAACTGGTGTTTCAGGGTTTAGGGCAGAGCAGTGCTGTTCAGGCAGTGTAGTGGGTCTTTGCTGGGGCTGGTGTTTTGGGGTAAAGGGCAGTGCAGTGGTGTTCGGGCAGTGTAGGGGGTCTTGCTGGGGCTGGTGTTTCAGAGGTTAGGGCAGTGCAGTGGTGTTCGGTCATTATAGGAGGTCGTGCTGGGGCTGGCATTTCAGTGTTAAGGGTGGTACAGTGGTGTTCGGGCAGTGTAGGGGGTCTTGCTGGGGCTGGTGTATTAGGGTTTAGGGCACTGCAGTGCTGTTCGGGCACTGTAGTGGGTCTTGCTGGGGCTGGTGATTCAGGGTTTATGGCAGTGCAGAACTGTTCAGGAACTGTAGTGGATCTAGCTGGGGCTGGTGTTTCAGGGTTTAGGGCAGAGCAGTGCTGTTCGGGCAGTGTAGTGGGTCTTTGCTAGGGCTGGTGTTTCAGGGTCTAGGGCAGTCCAATTCTGTTCGGGCAGTGTAGGGGGTATTGCAGGGGCTAGTGTTTAGGGTTTAGGGCAGTGCAGTTGTGATCCAGCAGTGTAGGGGGTGGTGCCGGGTCTGGTGTTTCAGGGTTTAGCGCAGTGCAGTGGTCTTCGGGCAGTGTAGTGGTTCGTGCTGGGGCTGGTGTTTCAGGGTTAGGGCAGTGGTGTGGTGTTCGGGCAGTGTAGGGTTTCGTGCTGGGGCTGGTGTTTCAGGGTTTAGGACAGTGCATTGCTGTTCTGGCAGTGTAGGGGTGGTGCTGGGGCTGGTGTTTCAGGGTTTAGGGCAGTGCAGTGGTGTTCGGGCAGTGTAGTGGTTCGTGCTGGGGCTGGTGTTTCAGGGTTAGGGGAGTGGTGTTCGGGCAGTGTAGGGTTTCATGCTGGGGCTGGTGTTTCAGGGTTTAGGGCAGTGCAGTGGTGTTCGGGCAGTGTAGTGGTTCGTGCTGGGGCTGGTGTTCCAGGGTTTAGGGCAGTGCAGTGCTGTTCTGGCATGTAGGGGTGGTGCTGGGGCTGGTGTTTCAGGGTTTAGGGCAGTGCAGTGGTGTTCGGACAGTGTAGTGGTTCGTGCTGGGGCTGGTGTTTCAGGGTTAGGGCAGTGGAGTGGTGTTCGGGCAGTGTAGGGTTTCGTGCTGGGGATGGTGTTTCAGGGTTTAGGACAGTGCATTGCTGTTCTGGCAGTGTAGGGGTGGTGCTGGGGCTGGTGTTTCAGGGTTTAGGGCAGTGCAGTGGTGTTCGGGCAGTGTAGTGGTTCGTGCTGGGGCTGGTGTTTCAGGGTTAGGGGAGTGGTGTTCGGGCAGTGTAGGGTTTCATGCTGGGGCTGGTGTTTCAGGGTTTAAGGCAGTGCAGTGGTGTTCGTGCAGTGTAGGGTGTCTTGCTGGGGCTGTTGTTTCAGTTTTTAGGGCAGAGCAGTGGTGTTCGGACAGTGTAGGGGGTCGTGCAGGGGGTGGTGTTTCAGGTTTGAGGGCAGTGCAGTTGTGTTTGTACAGTGTAAGTGGTCATGCTGGGGTTGGTGTTTCAGGGTTTAGGGCAGTGAAGTGCTGTTCAGGAACTGTAGTTGGTCTTGCTGGAACTGGTGTTTCAGGGTTTAGGGCAGAGCAGTGCTGTTCAGGCAGTGTAGTGGGTCTTTGCTGGGGCTGGTGTTTTGGGGTAAAGGGCAGTGCAGTGGTGTTCGGGCAGTGTAGGGGGTCTTGCTGGGGCTGGTGTTTCAGAGGTTAGGGCAGTGCAGTGGTGTTCGGTCATTATAGGAGGTCGTGCTGGGGCTGGCATTTCAGTGTTAAGGGTGGTACAGTGGTGTTCGGGCAGTGTAGGGGGTCTTGCTGGGGCTGGTGTATTAGGGTTTAGGGCACTGCAGTGCTGTTCGGGCACTGTAGTGGGTCTTGCTGGGGCTGGTGATTCAGGGTTTATGGCAGTGCAGAACTGTTCAGGAACTGTAGTGGATCTAGCTGGGGCTGGTGTTTCAGGGTTTAGGGCAGAGCAGTGCTGTTCGGGCAGTGTAGTGGGTCTTTGCTAGGGCTGGTGTTTCAGGGTCTAGGGCAGTCCAATTCTGTTCGGGCAGTGTAGGGGGTATTGCAGGGGCTAGTGTTTAGGGTTTAGGGCGGTGCAGTTGTGATCCAGCAGTGTAGGGGGTGGTGCCGTGTCTGGTGTTTCAGGGTTTAGCGCAGTGCAGTGGTCTTCGGGCAGTGTAGTGGTTCGTGCTGGGGCTGGTGTTTCAGGGTTTAGGACAGTGCATTGCTGTTCTGGCAGTGTAGGGGTGGTGCTGGGGCTGGTGTTTCAGGGTTTAGGGCAGTGCAGTGGTGTTCGGGCAGTGTAGTGGTTCGTGCTGGGGCTGGTGTTTCAGGGTTAGGGGAGTGGTGTTCGGGCAGTGTAGGGTTTCATGCTGGGGCTGGTGTTTCAGGGTTTAGGGCAGTGCAGTGGTGTTCGGGCAGTGTAGTGGTTGTGCTGGGGCTGGTGTTCCAGGGTTTAGGGCAGTGCAGTGCTGTTCTGGCATGTAGGGGTGGTGCTGGGGCTGGTGTTTCAGGGTTTAGGGCAGTGCAGTGGTGTTCGGACAGTGTAGTGGTTCGTGCTGGGGCTGGTGTTTCAGGGTTAGGGCAGTGGAGTGGTGTTCGGGCAGTGTAGGGTTTCGTGCTGGGGATGGTGTTTCAGGGTTTAGGACAGTGCATTGCTGTTCTGGCAGTGTAGGGGTGGTGCTGGGGCTGGTGTTTCAGGGTTTAGGGCAGTGCAGTGGTGTTCGGGCAGTGTAGTGGTTCGTGCTGGGGCTGGTGTTTCAGGGTTAGGGGAGTGGTGTTCGGGCAGTGTAGGGTTTCATGCTGGGGCTGGTGTTTCAGGGTTTAGGGCAGTGCAGTGGTGTTCGTGCAGTGTAGGGTGTCTTGCTGGGGCTGTTGTTTCAGTTTTTAGGGCAGAGCAGTGGTGTTCGGACAGTGTAGGGGGTCGTGCAGGGGGTGGTGTTTCAGGTTTGAGGGCAGTGCAGTTGTGTTTGTACAGTGTAAGTGGTCATGCTGGGGGTGGTGTTTCAGGGTTTAGGACAGTGGTGTTCCGGCAGTGTAGGGGGACTTGCTGAGGCTGGCGTTTCAGGGTTTAGGACAGTGGTGTTCGGGCAGTGTAGGATGACTTGCTGGGTCTGGTGTATAAGGGTTTAGGGCAGTGCAGTGGTGTTCGGGCAGTGTAGTGGTTGTGCTGGGGCTGGTGTTCCAGGGTTTAGGGCAGTGCAGTGTTGTTCTGGCATGTAGGGGTGGTGCTGGGGCTGGTGTTTCAGGGTTTAGGGCAGTGCAGTGGTGTTCGGACAGTGTAGTGGTTCGTGCTGGGGCTGGTGTTTCAGGGTTAGGGCAGTGGAGTGGTGTTCGGGCAGTGTAGGGTTTCGTGCTGGGGATGGTGTTTCAGGGTTTAGGACAGTGCATTGCTGTTCTGGCAGTGTAGGGGTGGTGCTGGGGCTGGTGTTTCAGGGTTTAGGGCAGTGCAGTGGTGTTCGGGCAGTGTAGTGGTTCGTGCTGGGGCTGGTGTTTCAGGGTTAGGGGAGTGGTGTTCGGGCAGTGTAGGGTTTCATGCTGGGGCTGGTGTTTCAGGGTTTAGGGCAGTGCAGTGGTGTTCGTGCAGTGTAGGGTGTCTTGCTGGGGCTGTTGTTTCAGTTTTTAGGGCAGAGCAGTGGTGTTCGGACAGTGTAGGGGGTCGTGCAGGGGGTGGTGTTTCAGGTTTGAGGGCAGTGCAGTTGTGTTTGTACAGTGTAAGTGGTCATGCTGGGGGTGGTGTTTCAGGGTTTAGGACAGTGGTGTTCCGGCAGTGTAGGGGGACTTGCTGAGGCTGGCGTTTCAGGGTTTAGGACAGTGGTGTTCGGGCAGTGTAGGATGACTTGCTGGGTCTGGTGTATAAGGGTTTAGGGCAGTGCAGTGGTGTTCAGGCAGTGTGGGGGTTATTCTGCAGCTGGGGTTTCATGATCTAGGGCAGTACAGTGGTCTTCAGGCAAGTGTAGGGGGTGGTGCTGGGGCTGGTGTTTCAGGGTATAAGGCAGTGCAGTGGTCTTCGGGCAGTGTAGGGGTGGTGTTGGGGCTAGTGTTTAAGGGTTTAGGGCAGTGCAGCGGTCTTCGGGCAGTGTAGGGGTGGTGCTGGGGCTAGTGTTTCAGGGTTTAGGGCAGTGCAGTGCTGTTCCGTAAGTGTAGGGGGTTGTGCTGGGGCTGGTGTTTCAGGGTTTAGGGCAGATCAGTGGTTGGGCAGAGTAGGGGGAGGTACTGTTTCTGGTGTTTAGGGTTTAGTGCAGTGCAGTTGTGTTCAGGCAGTGTGGGGGTTATTCTGCAGCTGGGGTTTCATGATCTAGGGCAGTACAGTGGTCTTCAGGCAAGTGTAGGGGGTGGTGCTGGGGCTGGTGTTTCAGGGTATAAGGCAGTGCAGTGGTCTTCGGGCAGTGTAGGGTGTGGTGCTGGGGCTGGTGTTTCAGGGATTAGGGCAGTAAAGTGGTCTTCGGGCAGTGTAGGGGGTGGTGCTGGGGTTGGTGTTTCAGGGTTTAAGGCAGTGCAGTGGTCTTCGGGCAGTGTAGGGGTGGTGTTTGGGCTAGTGTTTCAGGGTTTAGGGCAGTGCAGTGGTGTTCCGGCAGTGTAGAGGGTCGTGCTGTGGCTGGTGTTTCAGGGTTTAGGACAGTGCAGTGTTGTGCTGGGGCTGGTGGTTTCAGAGTTTAGGGCAGTGCAGCGGTGTTCGGGCTGTGTAGGGGGTCGTGCTGGGGCTGGTGTTTCAGGGTTTAGGGCAGTGCAAAAATGTTCGGCCAGTGTAGGGGGTCGTGCTGGGGCTGGTGTTCAGGGTTTAGGGCAATCCAGTTGTGTTCCGACAGTGTAGGGGGGCTGCTGGGGCTGGTGTTTCAGGGTTTAGGGCAGTGCAGTGGTCTACGGGCAGTGTAGGGGGTATTTCTTAGGCTGGTGTTTTATAGGGTTTAGGCAGTGCATTGCTGTTTTGGCAGTGTAGGTGTGGTGCTGGGCTGGTGTTTCAGGGTTTAGGGCAGTGCAGTGGTGTTCGGGCAGTGTAGGGGGTGGTGCTGGGGCTGGTTTTTCTGGGTTTAGGGCAGTGCAGTAGTGTTCGAGCAGTGTAGGGGGTGGTGCTGAGGCTGGTGTATCAGGGTTTAGGGCAGAGCAGTGCTGGGCAGTGTAGGTGTGGTGCTGGGGTTGATGTTTCAGTGTTTAGGACAGTGCAGTTGTGTGCTGGGGCTGGTTTTTCAGGGTTTACGGCAGTGTAGCGGTGTTCCAGTTGTGTAGGGGATCTTGCTGGGGCTGGTGTTTCATTGTTTAGGGCAGTGCAAAAGTGTTCGGCCAGTGTAAGGGGTCGTGCTGGGTCTGGTTTTTCAGGGTTTAGGACAGTGGTGTTCGGGCAGTGTAAGGGGGTGGTCTTTCAGAGTTTATGGCAGTGCAGTGGTTTTCGGTCAGTGTAGGGGGTCATGCTGGGGCTGGTGTTTCAGGGTTTAGGGCAGTGCAGTGGTGTTCGGGCAGTGTGGGGTGCCGTGCTGGGGCTGGTGCTTCAGGGTTTAGGGCAGTGCAGCTGAGTTCGGGCAGTGTAGGGAATCTTGCTGGGGCTGGTGTTTCAGGGTTTAAGGCAGTGGGGTTCGGGCAGTGTAGGTGCTCATGCTGGGGCTGGTGTTTCAGGGTTTAGGGCAGTGCAGTGGTGTTCAGGCAGTGTAGTGACTCTTGCTGGGGCTGGTGTTTCAGGGTTTAGGGCAGTGCAGTGGTGTTCGGACAGTGTAGGGGTTTGTGCTGGGGCTGGTGTTTCAGGGTTTAGGGCAGTGCTGTGGTTTTCAGGCAGTGAAGGGATTCGTGCAGGGGCTGATGTTTCAGGGTTTAGGGCAGTGCAGTGGTGTTCGGGCAGTGTAGGTTTTCGTGCTGGGGTTGGTGTTTCAGGGTTTAGGGCAGTGCAGTTGTGTTCGGGCAGTGTAGGGTGTCTTGCTGGGGCTGGTGTTTCAGTGTTTAGGGCAGAGTAGTGGTGTTTGGACAGTGTAGGAGTTCGTGCTAGGACTGGTATTTCTGGGTTTAGTGCAGAGCAGTGTTGTTTGGGTAGAGTAGTGTGTCATTCTGGGGCTGGTGGTTAGGGTTTAGGGCAGTGCAGTGGTGTTCGGGCAGTGTAGGGGGTCATGCAGGGAGTGGTGTTTCAGGTTTTGGGGCAGTGCAGTGGTGTTTGGGCAGTGTAGGTGGTCATGCTGGGGGTGTTGTGTCCGGGTTTAGGGCAGTGGTGTTCGGGCAGTGTAGGGGGTCTTGCTGTGGGTTGTTTAAAAGGGTTTAGGGCAGTGCAGTGCTGTTTGGGCAGTGTAGGGGGTAGTGCTGGGGCTGGTGTTTCAGGGATTAGGACAGTGGTGTTCGGGCAGTGTAGGGGGACTTGCTGGGGGTGGTCTTTCAGGGTTTAGGGCAGTGCAGTGGTGTTTGGGCAGTGTAGGGGTTTGTGCGGTGGCTGGTGTTTCAGGGTTTAGGGCAGTGCTGTGTTGTTCAGGCAGTGAAGGGATTCGTGCTAGGGCTGGTGTTTCAAGGTTTAGGGCAGTGCAGTGGTGTTCGGGCAGTGTAGGTTTTCATCCTGGGGCTGGTGTTTCAGGGTTTAGGGCAGTGCAGTGGTGTTCAGGCAGTGTAGTGGCTCTTGCTGGGGCTGGTGTTTTAGGGTTTAGGGCAGTGCAGTGGTGTTCGGGCAGTGTAGGGGTTTGTGCGGTGGCTGGTGTTTCAGGGTTTAGGGCAGTGCTGTGGTGTTCAGGCAGTGAAGGTATTCGTGCTGGGGCTGGTATTTCAGGGTTTAGGGCAGTGCAGTGGTGTTCGGGCAGTGTAGGTTTTCGTGCTGGGGCTGGTGTTTCAGGGTTTAGGGCAGTGCAGTGGCGTTCGGGCAGTGTAGGGTGTCTTGCTAGGGCTCGTGTTTCAGTGTTTAGGGCAGAGTAGTGGTGTTCGGGCAGTGTAGGAGGTCGTGCTAGGACTGGTATTTCTGGGTTTAGTGCAGAGCAGTGTTGTTCGGGCAGAGTAGTGTGTCATTCTGGGGCTGGTGGTTAGGGTTTAGGGCAGTGCAATGGTGTTCGGGAAGTGTAGGGGGTCATGCAGGGGGTGGTGTTTTAGGTTTTGGAGCAGTGCAGTGGTGTTTGGGCAGTGTAGGTGGTCATGCTGGGGGTTGTTTAAAAGGGTTTAGGGCAGTGCAGTGCTGTTCGGGCAATGTAGGGGGTAGTGCTGGGGCTGCTGTTTCAGGGATTAGGACAGTGGTGTTTGGGTAGTGTAGGGGGACTTGATGGGGGTGGTCTTTTAGGGTTTAGGGCAGTGCAGTGCTGTTCGGGAAGTGTAGGGGGTATTGCTGGGTTTGGTGTATAAGGGGTTAGGGCAGAACAGTGCTGTTTGGGCAGTGTAGTGGATCTTTGCTGGGGCTGGTATTTCAGGGTTTAGGGCAGTGCAGTTCTGTTCGGGCAGTGTAGGCGGTCTTGCTGGGGCTGGTGTTTCAGGGTTTAGGGCAGAGCAGTGCTGTTCGGGCAGTGTAGTGGTTTGTTCTGGGGCAGGTGTTTCAGGGTTTCCGGCAGTGCAGTGCTGTTCGGGCAATGTAGGGGGTTTAGGGCTGTGCAGTGGTGTCCAGGCAGTGTAGGGGGTGGTGCTGGGGCTGGTTTTTCAGGATTTAGGGCAGTGCAGTGGTGTCTGGGCAGTGTAGGGGGTGGTGCTGGGGCTGGTGTTTCAGGGTTTAGGGCAGAGCAGTGGTGTTCGGAAAGAGTAGGGGGTGGTTCTGGGTATGGTGTTTAGGGTTTAGTTCAGTGCAGTAGTGTTCCGGCAGTGTAGGGGGTGGTGCTGGGGCTGGTGTTTCAGAGTAAAGGGCAGTTCAGTGGTGTTCGGGCAGTTTAGGGGCTCGTGTTGAGGCTGGTGTTTCAGTGTTTAGGGCAGTGCAGTGGTGGTCGGGCAGTATAGGTGGTCGTGCTGGGGCTGGCGTTTCAATGTTTAGGGCAGTACAGTGGTGTTCGGGCAGTGTAGGGGTCTTGCTGGGGCCTGTGTATCAGGGTTTACGGTAGTGCAGTGCATTTCGGGCACTGTAGTGGGTCTTGCTGGGGCTGGTGTTTCAGGGTTTAGGGCAGTGCAGTGCAGTTCAGGAACGGTAATTAGTCTTGCTGGGGCTGGTGTTTAAGGGTTTAGGGCAGAGCAGTGCTGTTCGAGCAGTGTAGTGGGTCATGCTGGGGCTGGTGTTTCAGGGTTTAGGGCAGTGCAGTGCTGTGCGGGCAGTGTAGGGGGTGGTGCTGGGAGTGGTGTTTAGGGTTTAGGGCAGTGCAGTTATGTTCCGGCAGAGTAGGGGGTGGTGCTGAGGCTGGTGTTTCAGGGTTTAGGGCAGTGCAGTGGTCTTCGGGCAGTGTAGGAGCTAGTTCTAGGGCTGGTGTTTTTTAGGGTTTAGGGCAGTGCAGTGCTGTTCTAGCAGTGTTGGGGTGGTACTGGGCTGGTGTTTCAGGGTTTAGGGCAGTGCAGTGGTGTCTGGGCAGTGGAGGGGGTGGTGCTGGGGCTGGTGTTTCAGGGTTTAGGGCAGAGCAGTGGTGTTCGGGCAGAGTAGGGGGTGGTGCTGGGTGTGGTGTTTAGGGTTTAGTTCAGTGCAGTAGTGTTCCGGCAGTGTAGGGGGTGGTGCTGGGGCTGGTGTTTCAGAGTAAAGGGCAGTTCAATGGTGTTCGGGTTATGTAGAGGGTAGTGTTGAGGCTGGTGTTTCAGGGTTTAGGGCAGTGCAGTGGTGTTCGGCCAATGTAGGGGGTCATGCTGAGGTTGGTGTATAAGGGATTAGGGCAGTGCAGTGTTGTTCGGGCACTGTAGGGGGTGGTGCTGGGGGTGGTGTTTCAGTATTTAGGGTAGTGCAGGGGTGTTCGGGCAGTGTAGGGGGTTGTGCTGGGGTTGGTGTTTCAGGGTTTATGAAAGTGCAGTGGTGTGCTGGGGCTGGTGTTTCAGGGTTTAGGGCAGTGCAGCGGTGTTCCGGTTGTGTAGAGGGTCGTGCTGGGGCTGGTGTTTCATGGTATAGGGGAGTGCAAAAGTGTCCGGGCAGTGTAGGGGGTGGTGCTGGGGCTGGTGTTTCAGGGTTTAGGGCAGTGCAGTGGTGTCTGGGCAGTGTAGTGGGTGGTGCTGGGGCTGGTGTTTCAGGGTTTAGGGCAGAGCAGTGGTGTTCGGGCAGAGTAGGGGGTGGTGCTAGGAGTGGTGTTTAGGGTTTAGGGCAGTGCAGTTCAGGAACGGTAATTGGTCTTGCTGGGGCTGGTGTTTAAGGGTTTAGGGCAGAGCAGTGCTGTTCGAGCAGTGTAGTGGGTCATGCTGGGGCTGGTGTTTCAGGGTTTAGGGCAGTGCAGTGCTGTGCGGGCAGTGTAGGGGGTGGTGCTGGGAGTGGTGTTTAGGGTTTAGGGCAGTGCAGTTGTGTTCCGGCAGAGTAGGGGGTGGTGCTGAGGCTGGTGTTTCAGGGTTTAGGGCAGTGCAGTGGTCTTCGGGCAGTGTAGGAGCTAGTTCTTGGGCTGGTGTTTTTTAGGGTTTAGGGCAGTGCAGTGCTGTTCTAGCAGTGTTGGGGTGGTACTGGGCTGGTGTTTCAGGGTTTAGGGCAGTGCAGTGGTGTCTGGGCAGTGGAGGGGGTGGTGCTGGGGCTGGTGTTTCAGGGTTTAGGGCAGAGCAGTGGTGTTCGGGCAGAGTAGGGGGTGCTGCTGGGTGTGGTGTTTAGGGTTTAGTTCAGTGCAGTAGTGTTCCGGCAGTGTAGGGGGTGGTGCTGGGGCTGGTGTTTCAGAGTAAAGGGCAGTTCAATGGTGTTCGGGTTATGTAGAGGGTAGTGTTGAGGATGGTGTTTCAGGGTTTAGGGCAGTGCAGCGGTGTTCGGGTTATGTAGAGGGTAGTGTTGAGGCTGGTGTTTCAGGGTTTAGGGCAGTGCAGTGGTGTTCGGCCAATGTAGGGGGTCATGCTGAGGTTGGTGTTTAAGAGATTAGGGCAGTGCAGTGTTGTTCGGGCACTGTAGGGGGTGGTGCTGGGGGTGGTGTTTCAGGATTTAGGGTAGTGCAGGGGTGTTCGGGCAGTGTAGGGGGTTGTGCTGGGGTTGGTGTTTCAGGGTTTATGAAAGTGCAGTGGTGTGCTGGGGCTGGTGTTTCAGGGTTAGGGCAGTGCAGCGCTGTTCCGGTTGTGTAGAGGGTCGTGCTGGGGCTGGTGTTTCATGGTTTAGGGGAGTGCAAAAGTGTCCGGGCAGTGTAGGGGCTGGTGCTGGGGCTGGTGTTTCAGGGTTTAGGGCAGTGCAGTGGTGTCTGGGCAGTGTAGGGGGTGGTGCTGGGGCTGGTGTTTCAGGGTTTAGGGCAGAGCAGTGGTGTTCGGGCAGAGTAGGGGGTGGTTCTGGGTGTGGTGTTTAGGGTTTAGTTCAGTGCAGTAGTGTTCCGGCAGTGTAGGGGGTGGTGCTGGGGCTGGTGTTTCAGAGTAAAGGGCAGTTCAGTGGTGTTCGGGCAGTTTAGGGGTTTGTGTTGAGGCTGGTGTTTCAGTGTGTAGGGCAGTGCAGTGGTGGTCGGGCAGTATAGGGGGTCGTGCTGGAGCTGGCGTTTCAATGTTTAGGGCAGTACAGTGGTGTTCGGGCATTGTAGGGGTCTTGCTGGGGCTGGTGTATCAGGGTTTACGGCAGTGCAGTGCATTTCGGGCACGGTAGTGGGTCTTGCTGGGGCTGGTGTTTCAGGGTTTAGGGCAGTGCAGTGCAGGTCAGGAACGGTAATTGGTCTTGCTGGGGCTGGTGTTTAAGGGTTTAGGGCAGAGCAGTGCTGTTCGAGCAGTGTAGTGGGTCATGCTGGGGCTGGTGTTTCAGGGTTTAGGGCAGTGCAGTGCTGTGCGGGCAGTGTAGGGGGTGGTGCTGGGAGTGGTGTTTAGGGTTTAGGGCAGTGCAGTTGTGTTCCGGCAGAGTAGGGGGTGGTGCTGAGGCTGGTGTTTCAGGGTTTAGGGCAGTGCAGTGGTCTTCGGGCAGTGTAGGAGCTAGTTCTTGGGCTGGTGTTTTTTAGGGTTTAGGTCAGTGCAGTGCTGTTCTAGCAGTGTAGGGGTGGTGCTGGGCTGGTGTTTCAGGGTTTAGGGCAGTGCAGTGGTGTCTGGGCAGTGTAGGGGGTGGTGCTGGGGCTGGTGTTTCAGGGTTTAGGGCAGAGCAGTGGTGTTCGGGCAGAGTAGGGGGTGGTGCTGGGTGTGGTGTTTAGGGTTTAGTTCAGTGCAGTAGTGTTTCGGCAGTGTTGGGGGTGGTGCTGGGGCTGGTGTTTCAGAGTAAAGGGCAGTTCAGTGGTGTTCGGGTTATGTAGAGGGTAGTGTTGAGGATGGTGTTTCAGGGTTTAGGGCAGTGCAGCGGTGTTCGGGTTATGTAGAGGGTAGTGTTGAGGCTGGTGTTTCAGGGTTTAGGGCAGTGCAGGGGTGTTCGGGCAGTGTAGGGGATTGTGCTGGGGTTGGTGTTTCAGGGTTTACGAAAGTGCAGTGGTGTGCTGGGGCTGGAGTTTCAGGGTTTAGGGCAGTGCAGCGGTGTTCCGGTTGTGTAGAGGGTCGTGCTGGGGCTGGTGTTTCATGGTTTAGGGCAGTGCAAAAGTGTTTGGCCAGTGTAGGGGATCATGCTGGGACTGGTGTTTCAGGGTTTAGGGCAGTGCAGTGGTGTTTGGGCACTGTAGGGGGTGGTGCTGGGGCTGGTGTTTCACGGTTTAGGGCAGTGCAGTGCTGTTCAGGAATTGTAGTTGGTATTGCTAGGGCTGGTGTTTCAGGGTTTAGTGCAGTGCAGTGCTGTTCGGGAAGTGTAGGGGGTCGTGCTGGGGCTGGTGTTTCTGGGTTTAGGGCAGTGCATTGGTGTTCGGGCACTGTAGGGGGTCGTGCTGGTGCTGGTGTTTCAGGGTTTAGGGCAGAGCAGTGCTGTTCGGGCAGTGTAGTGGGTAGTGCTGGCGTTTCAGGGTAAAGGGCAGTGCAGTGGTGTTTGGGCAGTGTAGGGGTTATTGCTGGGGCAGGTGTTTCAGGGCTTAGGGCAGTGCAGTGGTGTTCGGTCACTATTGGGAGTCATGCTGAGGCTGGCGTTTCAGTGTTTAGGGCAGTACAGTGGTGTTCAGGCAGTGTAGGGGGTCTTGCTGGGGCTTGTGTATCAGGGTTTAGGGCAGTGCAGTGCTTTTCGGGCACTGTAGTGGGTCTTGCTGAAGCTGGTGATTCAGGGTTTATGGCATTGCAGAGCTGTTCAGGAACTGTAGTGGGTCTTGCTGTGGCTGGTGTTTCAGGGTTTAGGGCAGTGCAGTGCTGTTCGGGCACTGTAGTGGGTCTTGCTGGGGCTGGTGATTCAGGGTTTATGGCAGTGCAGAGCTGTTCAGGAACTGTAGTGGGTCTTGCTGTGGCTGGTGTTTCAGGGTTTAGGGCAGAGCATTGCTGTTCGGGCTGTGTAGTGGGTCTTTGCGGTGGCTGGTGTTTCAAGGTTTAGGGCAGTGCAGTTCTGTTCGGACAGTGTAGGGGGTCTTGCTGGGGCTAGTGTTTAGGATTTAGGGCAATGCAGTTGTGTTCCGGCAGTGTAGGGGGTGGTGCTGGGGCTGGTGTTTCAGGGTTTAGGGCAGTGCAGTGGTCTTCGGGCAGTGTAGGGGGTAGTTCTTGGGCTGGTGTTTTTTAGGGTTTAGGGCAGTGCAGTGCTGTTCTGGCAGTGTAGGGGTGGTGCTGGGCTGGTGTTTCAGGGTTTAGGGCAGTGAAGTGGTGTTCGGGCAGTTTAGGGGGTGGTGCAGGGGCTGGTGTTTCTGGGTTTAGGGCAGTGCAGTTGTGTTTGAGCAGTGTAGGGGTGGTGCTGGGGCTGGTGTTTCAGGTTTTAGGGCAGTGCAGTGGTGTTTGGGCAGTGTAGGGGTGGTGCTGGGGCTGGTGTTTCAAGGGTTAGGGCAGTGAAGTGGTGTTCGGCCAGTGTAGGGGGTCATGCTGGGGCTGGTGTTTCATGGTTTAGGGCAGTGCAAACGTTTTCGGCCTGTGTAAGGGGTCGTGCTGGGTCTGGTTTTTCAGGGTTTAGGACAGTGGTGTTCAGGCAGTGTAAGGGGACTTGCTGGGGGTGGTCTTTCAGAGTTTATGGCAGTGCAGTGGTTTTCAGGCAGTGTAGGGGGTGGTGCTGGATCTGGTGTTTCAGAGTAAAGGACAGTTCAGTGGTGTTCGGGCAGTGTAGGGGTTCGTGTTGGGGCTGGTGTTTCAGGGTTTAGGGCACTGCAGTGGTGTTCAGGCAGTATAGGGGGTCGTGCTGGGGCTGGCGTTTCAGTGTTTAGGGCAGTACAGTGGTGTTTGGGCAGTGTAGGGGGTCTTGTTGGGGCTGGTGTATCAGGGTTTACGGCAGTGCAGTGCATTTTGGGCACTGTAGTGGGTCTTGCTGGGGCTGGTGCTTCAGGGTTTAGGGCAGTGCAGTGCAATTCAGGAACTGTAGTTGGTCTTGCTGGGGCTGGTGTTTCAGGGTTTAGGGAAGAGCAGTGCTGTCCGGGCATTGCAGGGGGTCTTGCTGGGCCTGGTGTTTAAGGGTTTAGGGCAGAACAGTGCTGTTCGGGCAGTGTAGTGGGTCGTGCTGGGGCTGGTGTTTCAGGGTTTAGGGCAGTGCAGCGCTGTTCGGGCAGTGTAGGGGGTGGTGCTCGGAGTGGTGTTTAGGGTTTAGGGCAGTGCAGTGGTGTTCGGGCAGTGTAGGGGGTGGTGTTGGGGTTGGTGTTTCAGGGTAAAGGGCAGTGCAGTGGTGTTCAGGCAGAGTAGTGGGTGGTGCTGGGGGTTTTGTTTAGGGTTTAGGACAGTGCAGTGGTGTTCGGGCAGTGTAGGGGGTGGTGCTTTGGCTGGTGTTTCAGGATTTAGGGCAGTGCACTGGTGTTCGGGCAGTGTTGGGGGTTCCTGCTGGGGCTGGTGTTTCAGGGTTTAGGGCATATCAGTGGAGATCGGGCAGTGTATGGGGTGGTGCTGGGGATGGTGTTTAGGGTTTACGGCAGTGCAGTTGTGTTCGGGCAGTGTAGGGGGTCGTGCTGGGTCTCGTGTTTCAGGGTTTAGGGCAGTGCAGCAGTGTTCGGGCTATGTAGAGGGTAGTGTTGAGAATGGTGTTTCAGGGATTAGGGCAGTGCAGTGGTGTTAGGGAAGTGAAGGGGATCGTGCTGGGACTGGTGTTTCAGGGTTTAGGGCAGTGCGGTGTTGTTCGAGCAGTGTAGGGGGTTGTGCTGGGGCTGGTGTTTCATGTTTTAGGGCAGTGCAAAAGTGTTCAGCCAGTGTAGGGGATCATGCTGGGACTGGGGTTTCAGAGTTTAGGGCAGTGCAGTGGTGTTTGGGCACTGTAGGGGGTGGTGCTGGGGCTGGTGTTTCAAGGTTTAGGGCAGTGCAGTGCTGTTCAGGATTTGTAGTTGGTATTGCTAGGGCTGGTGTTTCAGGGTTTAGTGCAGTGCAGTGCAGTGCTGTTAGGGAAGTGTAGGGGTCATACTGGGGCTGGTGTTTCAGGGTTTAGGGCAGTGCAGTGGTGTTCGGTCACTATAGGGGGTCATGCTGGGGCTGGCGTTTCAGTGTTTAGGGCAGTACAGTGGTGTTCGGGCAGTGTAGGGGGTCTTGCTGGGGCTGGTGTATCAGGGTTTAGGGCAGTGCAGTGCTGTTCGGGCACTGTAGTGGGTCTTGCTGAAGCTGGTGATTCAGGGTTTATGGTAGTGCAGAGCTGTTCAGGAACTGTAGTGGGTCTTGATGTGGCTGGTGTTTCAGGGTTTGGGGCAGTGCAGTGCTGTTCAGGCACTGTAGTGGGTCTTGCTGGGGCTGGTGATTCAGGGTTTATGGCAGTGCAGAGCTGTTCGGACACTGTAGTGGGTCTTGCTGGGGCTGGTGATTCAGGTTTTATGGCAGTGCAGAGCTGCTCAGGAACTGTAGTGGGTCTTGCTGTGGCTGGTGTTTCAGGGTTTAGGGCAGAGCATTGCTGTTCGGGTGGACAGTGTAGGGGGTCTTGCTGGGGCTAGTGTTTAGGATTTAGGGCAATGCAGTTGTGTTCCGGCAGTGTAGGGGGTGGTGCTGGGGCTGGTGTTTCAGGGTTTAGGGCAGTGCAGTGGTCTTCGGGCAGTGTAGGGGGTAGTTCTTGGGCTGGTGTTTTTTAGGGTTTAGGGCAGTGCAGTGCTGTTCTGGCAGTGTAGGGGTGGTGCTGGGCTGGTGTTTCAGGGTTTAGGGCAGTGCAGTGGTGTTCGGGCAGTTTAGGGGGTGGTGCTGGGGCTGGTGTTTCTGGATTTAGGGCAGTGCAGTGGTGTTTGGGCAGTGTAGGGGTGGTGCTGGGGCTGGTGTTTCAAGGGTTAGGGCAGTGAAGTGGTGTTCGGCCAGTGTAGGGGGTCATGCTGGGGCTGGTGTTTCATGGTTTAGGGCAGTACAAATGTTTTCGGCCTGTGTAAGGGGTCGTGCTGGGTCTGGTTTTTCAGGGTTTAGGACAGTGGTGTTCAGGCAGTGTAAGGGGACTTGCTGGGGGTGGTCTTTCAGAGTTTATGGCAGTGCAGTGGTTTTCGGGCAGTGTAGGGGGTGGTGCTGGATCTGGTGTTTCAGAGTAAAGGGCAGTTCAGTGGTGTTCGGGCAGTGTAGGGGTTCGTGTTGGGGCTGGTGTTTCAGGGTTTAGGGCACTGCAGTGGTGTTCAGGCAGTATAGGGGGTCGTGCTGGGGCTGGCGTTTCAGTGTTTAGGGCAGTACAGTGGTGTTTGGGCAGTGTAGGGGGTCTTGTTGGGGCTGGTGTATCAGGGTTTACGGCAGTGCAGTGCATTTCGGGCACTGTAGTGGGTCTTGCTGGGGCTGGTGCTTCAGGGTTTAGGGCAGTGCAGTGCAATTCAGGAACTGTAGTTGGTCTTGCTGGGGCTGGTGTTTCAGGGTTTAGGGAAGAGCAGTGCTGTCCGGGCATTGCAGGGGGTCTTGCTGGGCCTGGTGTTTAAGGGTTTAGGGCAGAACAGTGCTGTTCGGGCAGTGTAGTGGGTCGTGCTGGGGCTGGTGTTTCAGGGTTTAGGGCAGTGCAGCGCTGTTCGGGCAGTGTAGGGGGTGGTGCTCGGAGTGGTGTTTAGGGTTTAGGGCAGTGCAGTGGTGTTCGGGCAGTGTAGGGGGTGGTGTTGGGGCTGGTGTTTCAGGGTAAAGGGCAGTGCAGTGGTGTTCAGGCAGAGTAGGGGGTGGTGCTGGGGGTTTTGTTTAGGGTTTAGGACAGTGCAGTGGTGTTCGGACAGTGTAGGGGGTGGAGCTTTGGCTAGTGTTTCAGGATTTAGGGCAGTGCACTGGTGTTCGGGCAGTGTTGGGGGTTCCTGCTGGGGCTGGTGTTTCAGGGTTTAGGGCATATCAGTGGTGATCGGGCAGTGTATGGGGTGGTGCTGGGGATGGTGTTTAGGGTTTACGGCAGTGCAGTTGTGTTCGGGCAGTGTAGGGGGTCGTGCTGGGTCTCGTGTTTCAGGGTTTAGGGCAGTGCAGCAGTGTTCGGGCTATGTTGAGGGTAGTGTTGAGAATGGTGTTTCAGGGATTAGGGCAGTGCAGTGGTGTTAGGGAAGTGAAGGGGATCGTGCTGGGACTGGTGTTTCAGGGTTAAGGGCAGTGCGGTGTTGTTCGAGCAGTGTAGGGGGTTGTGCTGGGGCTGGTGTTTCATGGTTTAAGGCAGTGCAAAAGTGTTCAGCCAGTGTAGGGGATCATGCTGCGACTGGTGTTTCAGAGTTTAGGGCAGTGCAGTGGTGCTTGGGCACTGTAGGGGGTGGTGCTGGGGCTGGTGTTTCAAGGTTTAGGGCAGTGCAGTGCTGTTCAGGATTTGTAGTTGGTATTGCTAGGGCTGGTGTTTCAGGGTTTAGTGCAGTGCAGTGCTGTTAGGGAAGTGTAGGGGTCATACTGGGGCTGGTGTTTCAGGGTTTAGGGCAGTGCAGTGGTGTTCGGTCACTATAGGGGGTCATGCTGGGGCTGGCGTTTCAGTGTTTAGGGCAGTACAGTGGTGTTCGGGCAGTGTAGGGGGTCTTGCTGGGGCTGGTGTATCAGGGTTTAGGGCAGTGCAGTGCTGTTCGGGCACTGTAGTGGGTCTTGCTGAAGCTGGTGATTCAGGGTTTATGGCAGTGCAGAGCTGTTCAGGAACTGTAGTGGGTCTTTCTGTGGCTGGTGTTTCAGGGTTTAGGGCAGTGCAGTGCTATTCGGGCACTGTAGTGGGTCTTGCTGGGGCTGGTGATTCAGGGTTTATGGCAGTGCAGAGCTGTTCGGACACTGTAGTGGGTCTTGCTGGGGCTGGTGATTCAGGGTTTATGGCAGTGCAGAGCTGTTCAGGAACTGTAGTGGGTCTTGCTGTGGCTGGTGTTAAAGGGTTTAGGGCAGAGCATTTCTGTTCGGGCAGTGTAGTGGGCCTTTGCGGTGGCTGGTGTTTCAGGGTTTAGGGCAGTGCAGTTCAGTTCGTACAGTGTAGGGGGTCTTGCTGGGGCTGGTGTTTCAGGTTTTAGGGCAGTGCAGTGGTGTCTGGGCAGTGTAGGGGGTGGTGCTGGGGCTGGTGTTTCAAGGTTTAGGGCAGAGCAGTGGTGTTCGGGCAGAGTAGGGGGTGGTGCTGGGTGTGGTGTTTAGGGTTAAGTTCAGTGCAGTAGTGTTCCAGCAGTGTAGGGGGTGGTGCTGGGGCTGGTGTTTCAGAATAAAGGGTAGTTCAGTGGTGTTCAGGCAGTTTAGGGGTTCGTGTTGGGGCTGGTGTTTCAGTGTTTAGGGCAGTGCAGTGGTGGTCGGGCAGTATAGGGGGTCGTGCTGGGGCTGGCGTTTCAATGTTTAGGGCAGTACAGTGGTGTTCGGGCAGTGTAGGGGCCTTGCTGGGGCTGGTGTATCAGGGTTTACGGCAGTGCAGTGCATTTCGGGAACTGTAGTGGGTCTTGCTGGGGCTGGTGTTTCAGGATTTAGGGCAGTGCAGTTCAGGAACTGTAATTGGTCTTGCTGGGGCTGGTGTTTAAGGGTTTAGGGCAGAGCAGTGCTGTTTGAGCAGTGTAGTGGGTCATGCTGGGGCTGGTGTTTCAGGGTTTAGGGCAGTGCAGTGCTGTGCGGGCAGTGTAGGGGGTGGTGCTTGGAGTGGGGTTTAGGGTTTAGGGCATTGCAGTGGTATTCCGGCAGTGTAGGGGGTGGAGTTGGGGCTGGTGTTTAGGGTAAAGGGCAGTGCAGTGGTGTTCAGGCAGGGTAGAGGGTGGTGCTGGGTGTGGTGTTTAGGGTTTAGGACAGTGCAGTGGTGTTCGGGCAGTGTAGGGGGTGGTGCTTGGGCTGGTGTTTCAGGATTTAGGGCAGTGCACTGGTGTTCGGGCAGTGTAGGGGTTCGTGCTGGGGCTGGTGTTTCAGGGTTTAGGGCAGATCAGTGGTGATTGGTCAGTGTATGGGGTGGTGCTGGGGGTGGTGTTTAGGGTTTACAGCAGTGCAGTTGTGTTCGGGCAGTGTAGGGGATCGTGCTGGGGCTGGTGTTTTAGGGTTTAGGGCAGTGCAGTGGTGTTCGGGTTATGTAGAGGGTAGTGTTGAGGCTAGTGTTTCAGGGTTTAGGGCAGTGCAGTGGTGTTCGGCCAATGTAGGGGGCCATGCCGAGGTTGGTGTTTTAGGGTTTAGGGCACTGCAGTGTTGTTCGGGCACTGTAGGGGGTGGTGCTGGGGGTGGTGTTTCAGGGTTTAGGGCAGTGCAGTGGTGTTCGGGCAGTGTAGGGGGTTGTGCTGGGGCAGGTGTTTCAGGGTTTACGAAAGTGCAGTGGTGTGCTAGGGCTGGTGTTTCAGGGTTTAGGGCAGTGCAGCGGTTTTCCGGTTGTGTAGAGGGTCGTTCTGGGGCTGGTGTTTCATGGTTTAGAGCAGTGAAAAAGTGTTCGGCCAGTGTAGGGGATCATGCTGGGACTGGTGTTTCAGGGTTTAGGGCAGTGCAGTGGTGTTTGGGCACTGTAGGGGGTGGTGCTGTGGCTGGTGTTTCACGGTTTAGGGCAGTGCAGTGCTGTTCAGGAATTGTAGTTGGTATTGCTAGGGCTGGTGTTTCAGGGTTTAGTGCAGTGCAGTGCTGTTCAGGAAGTGTAGGGGGTCGTGCTGGGGCTGGTGTTTCAGGGTTTAGGGCAGTATATTGGTGTTCGGGCACTGTAGGGGGTCGTGCTGGGGCTGGTGTTTCAGGGTTTAGGGCAGAGCAGTGCTGTTCGGGCAGTGTAGTGGGTCGTGCTGGGGCTGGTGTTTCAGAGTAAAGGACAGTGCAGTGGTGTTTGGGCAGTGTAGGGGTTATTGCTAGGGCTGGTGTTTCAGGGTTTAGGGCAGTACAGTGGTGTTCGGTCACTATAGGGGTCATGCTGGGGCTGGCGTTTCAGTGTTTCAGGGTTTAGGGCAGAGCAGTAGTGTTCGGGCAGAGTAGGGGGTGGTGCTGGGTGTGGTGTTCAGGGTTAAGTTCAGTGCAGTAGTGTTCCAGCAGTGTAGGGGGTGGTGCTGGGGCTGGTGTTTCAGAATAAAGGGTAGTTCAGTGGTGTTCGGGCAGTTTAGGGGTTCGTGTTGGGGCTGGTGTTTCAGTGTTTAGGGCAGTGCAGTGGTGGTCGGGCAGTATAGGGGGTCGTGCTGGGGCTGGCGTTTCAATGTTTAGGGCAGTACAGTGGTGTTCGGGCAGTGTAGGGGGTCTTGCTGGGGCTGGTGTATCAGGGTTTACGGCAGTGCACTGGTGTTCGGGCAGTGTAGGGGTTCGTGCTGGGGCTGGTGTTTCAGGGTTTAGGGCAGATCAGTGGTGATTGGGCAGTGTATGGGATGGTGCTGGGGGTGGTGTTTAGGGTTTACAGCACTGCAGTTGTGTTCGGGCAGTGTAGGGGATCGTGCTGGGGCTGGTGTTTCAGGGTTTAGGGCAGTGCAGTGGTGTTCGGGTTATGTAGAGGGTAGTGTTGAGGCTAGTATTTCAGGGTTTAGGGCAGTGCAGTGGTGTTCGGCCAATGTAGGGGGTCATGCTGAGGTTGGTGTTTCAGGGTTTAGGGCAATGCAGTGTTGTTCGGGCACTGTAGGGGGTGGTGCTGGGGGTGGTGTTTCAGGGTTTAGGGCAGTGCAGTGGTGTTCGGGCAGTGTAGGGGGTTGTGCTGGGGCTGGTGTTTCAGGGTTTACGAAAGTGCAGTGGTGTGCTGGGGCTGGTGTTTCAGGGTTTAGGGCAGTGCAGCGGTGTTCCGGTTGTGTAGAGGGTCGTTCTGGGGCTGGTGTTTCATGGTTTAGAGCAGTGAAAAAGTGTTCGGCCAGTGTAAGGGATCATGCTGGGACTGGTGTTTCAGGGTTTAGGGCAGTGCAGTGGTGTTTGGGCACTGTAGGGGGTGGTGCTGTGGCTGGTGTTTCACGGTTTAGGGCAGTGCAGTGCTGTTCAGGAATTGTAGTTGGTATTGCTAGGGCTGGTGTTTCAGGGTTAAGTGCAGTGCAGTGCTGTTCAGGAAGTGTAGGGGGTCGTGCTGGGGCTGGTGTTTCAGGGTTTAGGGCAGTATATTGGTGTTCGGGCACTGTAGGGGGTCGTGCTGGGGCTGGTATTTCAGGGTTTAGGGCAGAGCAGTTCTGTTCGGGCAGTGTAGTGGGTCGTGCTGGGGCTGGTGTTTGAGAGTAAAGGGCAGTGCAGTGGTGTTTGGGCAGTGTAGGGGTTATTGCTAGGGCTGGTGTTTCAGGGTTTAGGGCAGTGCAGTGGTGTTCGGTCACTATAGGGGTCATGCTGGGGCTGGCGTTTCAGTGTTTAGGGCAGTACAGTGGTGTTCAGGCAGTGTAGGGGGTCTTGCTGGGGCTGGTGTATCAGGGTTTAGGGCAGTGCAGTGCTGTTCGGGCACTGTAGTGGGTCTTGCTGAAGCTGGGGATTCAGGGTTTATGGCAGTGCAGAGCTGTTCAGGAACTGTAGTGGGTCTTGCTGTGGCTGGTGTTTCAGGGTTTAGGGCAGTGCAGTGCTGTTTGGGCACTGTAGTGGGTCTTGCTGCGGCTGGTGATTCAGGGTTTATGGCAGTGCAGAGCTGTTCGGACACTGTAGTGGGTCTTGCTGGGGCTGGTGATTCAGGGTTTATGGCAGTGCAGAGCTGTTCAGGAACTGTAGTGGGTCTTGCTGTGGCTGGTGTTTTAGGGTTTAGGGCAGAGCATTTCTGTTCAGGCAGCGTAGTGGGTCTTTGCGGTGGCTGGTGTTTCAGGGTTTAGGGCAGTGCAGTTCTGTTCGGACAGTGTAGGGGGTCTTGCTGGGGCTGGTGTTTAGGGTTTAGGGCAATGCAGTTGTGTTCTGGCAGTGTAGGGGGTGGTGCTGGGGCTGGTGTTTCAGGGTTTAGGGCAGTGCAGTGGTCTTCGGGCAGTGTAGGTGGTAGTTCTTGGGTTGGTGTTTTTTAGGGTTTAGGGCAGTGCAGTGCTGTTCTGGCAGTGTAGGGGTGGTGCTGGGCTGGTGTTTCAGGGTTTAGGGCAGTGCAGTGGTGTTCGGGCAGTGTAGGGGGTGGGGCTGGGGCTGGTGTTTCAGGGTTTAGGGCAGTGCAGTGGTGTTCGAGCAGTGTAGGGGTGATGCTGGGGCTGGTGTTTCAGGTTTTAGGGCAGTGCAGTGGTGTTTGAGCAGTGTAGGGGTGGTGCTGGGGCTGGTGTTTCAAGGGTTAGTGCAGTGAAGTGGTGTTCGGCCAGTGTAGGGGGTCATGCTGGGGCTGGTGTTTCATGTTTTAGGGCAGTGCAAAAGTTTTCGGCCAGTGTAAGGGGTCGTGCTGGGTCTGGTTTTTCAGGGTTTAGGACAGTGGTGTTCAGGCAGTGTAAGGGGACTTGATGGGGGTGGTCTTTCAGAGTTTATGGCAGTGCAGTGGTTTTCGGGCAGTGTAGGGTGTGGTGCTGGGGCTGGTGTTTCAGAGTAAAGGGCAGTTCAGTGGTGTTCGGGCAGTGTAGGGGTTCGTGTTGGGGCTGGTGTTTCAGGGTTTAGGGCACTGCAGTGGTGTTCGGGCAGCATAGGGGGTCGTGCTGGGGCTGGAGTTTCAGTGTTTAGGGCAGTACAGTGGTGTTTTGGGCAGTGTAGGGGGTCTTGTTGGGGCTGGTGTATCAAGGTTTACGGCAGTGCAGTGCATTTCGGGCACTGTAGTGGGTCTTGCTGGGGCTGGTGTTTCAGGGTTTAGGGCAGTGCAGTGCAGTTCAGGAACTGTAGTTGGTCTTGCTGGGGCTGGTGTTTTAGGGTTTAGGAAAGAGCAGTGCTGTTCGGGCATTGTAGGGGGTCTTGCTGGGGCTGGTGTTTAAGGGTTTAGGGCAGAGCAGTGCTGTTTGAGCAGTGTAGTGGGTCATGCTGGGGCTGGTGTTTCAGGGTTTAGGGCAGTGCAGTGCTGTGCGGGCAGTGTAGGGGGTGGTGCTGGGAGTGGTGTTTAGGGTTTAGGGCAGTGCAGTGGTGTTCCGGCAGTGTAGGGGGTGGAGTTGGGGCTGGTGTTTCAGGGTAAAGGGCAGTGCAGTGGTGTTCAGGCAGGATAGGGGGTGGTGCTGGGTGTGGTGTTTAGGGTTTAGGACAGTGCAGTGGTGTTCGGGCAGTGTAGGGGGTGGTGCTTTGGCTGGTGTTTCAGGATTTAGGGCAGTGTACTGCTGTTCGGGCAGTGTAGGGGTTCGTGCTGGGGCTGGTGATTCGGGGTTTAGGGCAGATCAGTCGTGAACGGGCAGTGTATGGTGTTAAATGGTAGCGGCAGTCGTAGTCGATAACCTTTCAAGTATTGCCCGGCGGTAATCGCCTCTTATACCATTCGATGCTAAACCAATAAAGAGGCAGGCGCCGGAGACTGGAAGGCAGGAAACAAAGTTTTATTCCGTCGGAGTGGAACACATCAGATCAGACAGCGAGGTATCGTCACGAGGTGCTCTAACTGCATCTCTGAGGCCTGGCCTCTTATACACAGGTTTATGACTTTATTGCAGGTTTATCATACATGGCACATTTTTGAGATCGCTTTGATACATGAAAGAACATCCTCAGAATCCCCACTTCAAGCTCGTTCCCACACATATCTACAGTGGAAGTCCCCACCCCACCCACAGTAGGAGATGGCTATCACACAGCTGGACATTCCGCCAATTCCCGGGGGTGTGTGCAACCGGTCGGGTCTCAGGGGGTGGGGGGGCCTTGATCTACTGTAATCCCTTTGATGTGGGGTGTTTCCCTTACAGTAGGGGCAATAAACTGCATCCGCAGGGCTAGGTGATGGCCTGGGATCGGTTCGGACAATGGGGCGCAGAGGAAAGGGGTTATCAAAGAGATGCATGACCATGTATGGGATGTCGGTCAGGCGTGGGATGTGGTTCCATGGCAGGGTCACGCAGAAGGAGAGGGTTTATGGCCCGTGTATGAGAGAGCGGGGGTGGCTGGCGCGCGGGGGAATGCTTGCAGCGCCAGGGGGACACGCTGGCGATCGGCAATGAGCAGAAAGACACCAGGGTGCCTAAAATGGCTGCTGTGCGCTTTCCTGTGTGTCGCGCTGGGGAGAGACAAGATGGCGCAGATAATGTTCAGTTCGCAAGCTAAATTTCCACAGTCCTCCCTTTTAACATATCTCGCCCGCTTGTTTAGTTCGGATCTATCCCCATAATACTACGAACTTCCACCTCATACAAAGCTTTCATCCGCTCCGCTTCAAAGTTCAAAGTCTTAGGGCAGATGCAGTTCATAAAAAGCGAACATAAAGGTGGCAGACACTGAATCCCCAAGCAACATCCACATAGTATCACAATTGGTATTAGGATAAATGAAAACAGCCTCCATCCCCAACTTCTAATAGTGTCCCAAAACCAACTTCCCAGTGACCATTCTTCTTGCTCCTAATGAACCTCTGCGGAAAGTCTGTGGAGGTGTTCAATTGCTTTGTAGACTGAGGGTGAGTTATCCGGTACGTAGGTACAACAGCTGGACCCAATGATGCGGCATGCTCCTCCACGATCAGCCAGAACCACATCTAGAACGAGGCCGTTCTGAAGAGCCACCAGGCGGACGGCCTGAAGCTCGGCGGTGTTGTTGGCGAGGATGCCAGCCGTAATGTTCATCGCCGTTTCGACTGCCTGGGTTAAGTGGCGGATGGCACGGCTGTTTGCCATTGGACCCCAGAGTGGAACAAGACCTTTTACTGCGTCCATGAACTGTGCTCCGGTGGAGTCGGCTTGCGCAATGTCTTTGGCATGTTTCTGTCGGTAATGGTTTGCTGGAGCCACATATGTCGGAGGAAGGACAAAAGCGATGTAGCAGGTGCCTCCCCAACCTTTCGGAAGCCAGGTGTAGGCCTTAGTACCACAGACGAAGTACATATTCGGGGAGGCAACAAAGGAGGGTGGATCAACTGAGTCCAATGTTCGGGTGATGAGGCAGGAGCTGTGGCCCACCGGCTGCGCCGGTGGGCCACAGCTGTTAGGGTGGCGCTGTTCGTTTCCGGAGGTAAGAGAAGGTGGGTCTGGCTGGGTTGTTCAACACCTGCATTTCAACTCGTTCTTTGGCAGGGATGTCCATGTGAAAGGAAGTGTTTGATCTCAGAGGACAGAAGGGGGCAGAAGTTTTTCCAGTTTTGTTCAGCCAGAACCCATGGTAGAAGTGTGACACAGTTTTGCCGGAAGTGGCATTGTCCTTGTAGCTTTCCTGCAGGAGGATTAGCCAGGCGAGGCAGGAACCATGGACCGAAAAAGGTGAAGGGATGAAAGGGATAGAGTGTCCGGTGGCATGTGGTAGCAATCCACAGATCCAGCAATTAGTGGCATTGGAGGCAAGATTGTGTTGGTGGAGCAACTGCACAAAAGAGTTATTCCAGAACTCCTTACGCCTTTCTCGGATTTGGGGTGAAAGTGAGATCAGATGGTGTTCTTTCATGGTGGTAGGTGGAACGGTGGTCAGCAATATCTTATGGGCGGGTGCGCTCTCCTCCATGATCCAGAAGGTGACCATGAGGAGAAGGCAAAAGAGAAGGGTAATGAAAAATGCAATAGTCTTTGAGCTGTGCATTTTGTCAGTCTTTGGGATTTTGTAGTGGATCTTTGGGCGTCCGGTTGCTTCCATCATCTTCATGTCAGATGCTTCCATCACCTTCAAGGGACTTGGTAGCGGGCAGAACCACAGACTTTGTTTAGTTTCTCTCCTGGTGACCTTTGAGGTGGCTAGGCAACCGCTCTTGAGATTTCAACTTAGTTTGTGGTCTGCTTAGCCGAAGTTCCCTCCTTTCGTCGTAGGTTATACCCTTCTTTGGATGGGACAGTGGGATCGGGATATTTCGTTAATTCAAGTGTCTCTGTATCCGGGCAGTGGCTCAGGGATGGTCGGTCTTTGTCCAGTAGTTCCTCTTGGGCGGTGATGTTGTCCGTGGTCGTCAGGGTCGATGATACCTTCTTGCAGTGGTGTGCATGCAGCCAATTGCGCTTCCCCTCCACTCGAAGAGCTGTTCGGGTGGTGATCAGGACTTGCATACGGCCCGTCCACCGGGGCTCCAGACTCTTGGTGCGCTGGAAGTTACGCACTAAGACAAAGTCACCCGGTTGGATGTCGTGCCCGGGGCCTCTGGAAACGTCGGGAATGGCTTGCAGCACCTGCTGATGGATAACAGACAACGTTTTAGTTAGGTTGTACAAATAGTCAGACATGAGGACGTCCGGGACGTCGTGGATGAATGTTGGTTTCGGTGCAGTCCAAAGGTTCATGGGCCGCCCGAAGACGACCTCGTAGGGGGTTAAGTGGTGTTTGGTGGGGGTGGAACGCATTGATAGCAATGCTAGCGGGAGAGCGTCTGGCCATTTCAGTCCTGGTTTGGCAACTATTTTTGCTATCTTAAGCTTCAATGTGGCATTATGTCGCTCAACCAAGCCTGCAGATTGGGGATGGAAGACCGCATGGAATTTCTGTTTTACACCCAGCCCCTTTAAGATGAGTTGGATAACCTCGGCTACAAAGTGGGGGCCGTTGTCGCTCCACAAAATTTGACAAAGGCCGTACCGGGGGAAGAATTCTTTCAGTAGTACTTTTGCGGTAGTCATAGCGGTGTTGTCACGGGTTGGGTAGGCTTCCACCCACTTGCTGAAGGCGCACACAACGACAAGTACGTACTTCAAACCTCGGCACCTTTCTAACTGGACTTAGTCCATTTGTAGGACTTCAAAGGGGTGATTGGGAACCCCAAACCCTCCCCGGGGTACAGCAGTTCCTTTCCCAGGGTTGTGTTGGAGGCAGACCAGGCATTGTTGGACCAGACGTTTGGCTGAGTCTGAGATTTTGTCGTTGTGCCAGACTTTGGAGATGAGTTCGATCATGGGAGCAGACCCTATGTGTGCGGGGGAGTGTGCCATGGTCAGCATGGGGATCAAGTATGAGTCAGGTAGCAACCATTTGTTCGAGTCTTTAGTTCGCCAGCAACCGTCATCGTCCTTCAATCCCACCCAGGACCATTCAGTTAATTCGTGTGGTGAGCTGGCTAATTGGATGTCCCTAATCGTTTCCCTAGCATCCTTCCATTTCTCAGTTTGTGACCTGGTTACGTACATACGGGTCGTGGACCTATTCTCGGCTGTGGTTCGGGCAGTAATGTCAGCTAGTGCATTTCCCTGTCCTATAATGTCTGTCACTTTCTTGTGTGCCTGGCATTTGATCACAGCCAGCCGTGTGGGGAGGAGGACTGCTTCGGTCAGGGCAGAGACTAGATCTCCATGCTGGATGGGTGTGCCATGGGAAGTCAAGAATCCCCTCTCCTTCCAAAGGAGCCCAAAGTGGTGAACTACCCCGAAGGCGTATTGGCTGTCTGTGTAAATGTTTGCGGTTGTCCCTGCTGCCAGGATGCATGCTCGTGTGAGAGCAATCAGTTCAGCCGCCTGTGCGGATCGCTGTGTGATGCGGGCTGTCTCAACAACTGTTCGGGCTGTGGTGACTGCATAGGCAGCGGAAGTGGTGCCATCGGGGAGCTTGATGCATGAGCCATCCACCCATAGTTCTCCGTCAGGGTCCGGGAAGGCAGTATCTCGAAGGTCAACCCTACTCTTGGTCTGTTCGTCGGTGAGAGTCACGCAGTCATGTATGGGGGGCGCATTGGGGTCAGTGTCAGGGAGAGGTAGTAGAGTGGCTGGATTCAGAGTGGTGCATCGTTTCAATGTGATGTGGGGTGCAAGCAGAGTCAGTTCATAGCCAGTCAGTCGTGCGCTAGTCAGGTGTTGAGTCTTGGTCTGGTTCAGGAGGGTGTCAACCGCATGGGGTACCAATACAGTGAGGGGGTTCGAGAGCACGATCCCCTCACTTTGCCGGATAGAGACAGCAGCGGCGGCTACTGCTCGAAGGCAGGCGGGCAATGCTCTGGCTACAGGGTCAAGAGTGGCAGAGAAGTAGGCACAAGGGCGTTGTTTAGGGCCTATGGACTGGGTTAGGACAGACAACGCGCATCCCTCCCTTTCGTGGGTGTAGAGGGAGAAAGGTTTAGTGTAGTCTGGGGTTCCTAGGACTGGGGCCGAGCAGAGGGCGTCTCATAATTCTTTGAAGGAGGATTGGCATTCGGGTGTCCAGGGGAGGGGGAAGGGGACATCTTTAGCCAACAGGGAAAGCAGAGGTTTTACAATAAGACTGAAGTTTGGCAACCATTGTCGACAAAAGGAGGTGAGGCCTACTAGAGACCGCACTTGCTTCTGAGTTTTGGGAACAGGGGTTTCTAGGATGGTCTGAATTCGGTCAGGGGTAAGTTTCCTCCCATCCTTGGATAGGAGGTGGCCTAGGTATGTCACTTGGGGTTGGCAGAACTGTAACTTCTTCCTGGAGACCTTGTGACCGTTCTCCGCGAGGAAGTGGAGGAGGTGAAGGGTGGCCGTGACAGCAAGTGGGGTGGTGTCGGCCGCCAAAAGAATGTCGTCGACGTACTGTATTAACACCACTCCATCGGGTAATTGGACTGTATCTAGTTGTCTCTTGAGGGCTTGGCTATAAATGCTGGGACTCTCAGTGTAGCCTTGGGGTGCCCTACAGAATCTGTACGACCGGGCTTTCAAAGTGAAGCCGAACAGGTAGCGGCTGTCTGGGTGGATGGGGATGGAGAAGAATGCGTTCTTGAGATCAATAACAGTAAAGGTGGTGGCAGTGGACGGAATTAGGGTGAGGATGGTGGTGATGTCTGAGACCACGGGGTACTGAGGTATGACTACTTTGTTAACTTCTCGTAAGTCAACAATGAAGCGGTATGCTTTCTCATCTCCCTCGCCTTGCTTCTTTACAATGGGTAGGATAGGGCTGTTGCAAACATTACTGACTACTTCTTCTACTACTCCTGCATTGACTAGGGACTGGATGATTTCCACCAATGCCTTCTCACCTTCGGGCGATATTCGATACTGTGGAAGCTTTGGTAGCACTGCGTCCGGTCGGACGGTTATGTGTACTGGGTCGATCACCATGCGCCCTACATCTGAGTCGGTTTTAGCCCATAGATGTGAGGGTAACGTGTCGAGTAGGGACAGGTTAGCATCAGTTATAGAGAGCATACGTCGTGTGTGACAAGGTCTGAACAGATCTGGGTTATCGTGCAGGATGACTCGAACTCCGTCTGGGGAACATCTGATGGTAGCTCGGAAATGTTTTAGCAAATCGAGTCCCATAATAGCATCGGGGGTGTTGGAGGAGAGCAGAAAGGTCGTGTCAGTGGCGTTATCTTCTAAGTCAAAGGAGATTGGTGCTGATAAGGGGTTAGTGGAGGGCGTTCCATCGAAGCCTATTAAGGTTACGTGTGAGCCAGACAAGGGTGCCCTAGGAATCAGTCGTTTAGATAACGCACTACGTGTCGCCCCAGTATCTACCAGGAATGGAGACTTTGTGCCCAAGACCTTAGCAGTGACGTAAGGACCTTGCTGGTCAACACGGAGTTCGACTGGATCCCTCCCTTGCCCCTGGCGGTCCTATGCGAAGTCATGGGTGCTTTCGTAGTCGGACTGCTGACACTGGTTTTGTCGGGGGCGATCAAAGGTGTTTGGTCTGCCTGGCCTGTCGTTGACGGCGTCGTTCATGTACCCTCGTCCCTGTCCTCTATTTCTGGGGTCATATGCTGTGTCTCTGGGGTCCCTATTTTTGTTCATTTCCAGAAGGACCGGGCACTGGCATTTCCAGTGTCCGAACCCTCTACAGAACGCACATTGGTTCCCATCTAAGTCTCTCCGTCCGTTGTAGGGTGCAGGTGTATGGTCTCTAGGGGGTAGCTTTCTAGAGGCGGTTGGTTGGTAATTCCCTTTTGGGGGTTCCCTTCCTATGGTCACCCCTTGCAACTGTGCTATCATTACCCTCTCCTTCAGTTCCTTTTTCTTCCTCTCTGACGCCCTATCGTTCTCATTCTTTTGGTTTTCGTAGTATTGGGCCATCTGGAGGATTGCTGCGGGTTTGGAGGCTGCCCAACTACTCTCGCTGGTCTGTAGCTTCTGGGAGACTTCTTGTGACAGACCCTTCACATAATTCTGGACAAAGAGGTGATGTCCGGTTGCGGTGGTCATGTCCTGGCCACTATAATCGGAAAACACGGTCTCGAATCGAGAGAAGTATTCAGACACATCCTCCTGGGGTTTCTGGTGACAAGCCGTCACTATCGACCAGTCTACCTTTCTTTCTGGGATTAGAGTCTTCAACTTCTGTACAATTTTGTCTGGGAGCTCCAATATGGCTTTCGGGGGTTTCTGTCCCGGTTCTCGCTGTTTGTCTATGGTATCAAGTTGTACCCAAGTATATCCGAACGGCTCAGCGTGGTCAACTTTCCGGATTTGCTTCCACACATCAGCCGGCAGACATAACCCGAAGAACAAGTCGATATCTGCTAAGGTCATTATTGTTGAACGTAAGGCTGTACCTAGTTCGGTGTAGAAGGCAGTCGGGTTCTTTCTTAAGTCGGGTAGGGTTTTTCTAAAGGTCAAAATGTCTTGTCGGTCCCATGGCTGGTAGACCCAATTATATACAACCCTTCCCTTCGCATCTTGGTGGTTGATGTCGTCATGTGTTCCCTGACCTCGTGGGGGACCCAGTAGGGGGCTGCCTCTTTGATGGGCATCATGGTATCAGCCCTTCCTGCCTGGGGCTTAGTCGCTATGGGGGTTTCTGCTTTGGATGTCTGTCTGTGCTCTTTAAGGTGCCGGTAGACCTCGAGTGTACGAGTGAAGAGGTCCGTCACATCGCCCTCTCCTTCTTCCCCAATGTCTACCTTCCTATATAGGGCCGCTAAGCCTTCGGGACCTTTATCGTGGTACCTATCCTCATATGTATTCAGGGCGTGATAACAAAGTCGTACGACAAAGTGTCGTCTGCGGTTGTCGGCATACGAGTTATACACGTCTGTTATATACTCCTCACTTTCCTTTCGCTCCACCAGTGTCCTTACTATCTTGTCGATTCCTGCTCGTTCATCCTTTGTTAGTCGATTCATTCTGGTGGGATCTTTCTTTCTCATCTCAGGGTCATCCAACGTTATTGCCAACGTTGTGTTCAGTACAAGAGGCTCGGCCGGCGCGGAGGCCGTGAGGACCGAGGCCCCTGTACTGCTTTCGCTTGTGTTTGGGGGTTGTGGGTGTTGCACTACCGGTTGGGAGGGTGCGTATGGAGGGGGCATGTAAATGATCGGGGGACCTAATAGCAATTCGTCATTCGTTCGTTGCTTAGAAGACAACTCAGGGTAGAGCATAGAGGGGGTCCTAACAGGGTACTGGCCTGATGTTTCAGGCTCCTGTCTCAGTTTAGCTTCCCTTCTCTCCTTTATTTCTTCTTCTAACTTTCTAGCGGCAAGGTGAGCTGCCTTTCGTAATTCCTTTTCTGCTTTTACTTCTTCCCTCTTTTTCCGTTGTGTTGCTTCTTTGCGCCACATGCCGATACTGTCAAGCATAGTAGGCGTCGTTTTATTACTACGCAGAGCTATTTCTAGCATTTCTATTTTATGGTCGTCGAAGGATCCCATCAGTGGCCACTGACTCTCGGGGTCCTTCTTTGTATATTTATGCCATAGCTTGCTATAAGCTACGGCGACTAGTCCATATTTAGTGAACATGTCCTTATTAGGGGTGCCCTCCAGTGGAGCCGGGTGGTCCACCTCTAATAAGCGGTCCGGGCAGAACCAACTACCAATCAGTGGGGAGAAGATAGGCATGATGGGTTACAACGGGGACAAAAGTCAGCACTACCTATCTTTTCACTGCTTGCAAAGACTAAATAGAATATCTCTATTCCTCGTTATTTGTAAGCAGAGAATACCTCCAAAGAACCAATATCGAACAACTAGTGTTCGGACAATCAATCAATCAATGGTGAGAAAGAGATAGGCACGACGGGTTACAATGGGGACAAAAGTCTGCGTTACCTACCCTTCACTATTTGCAAAGACTAGACAGAATATTTCTATTCTACGTTATTTGCAAACAGAGAATATCTCAAAGAGCACTATCCTTCAAAACAATCAATATTCGGACAATCAATCAGTGGGGAGATAAAAATAGGCACGACGGGTTACAATGGGGACAAAAGTCTGCGTTACCTACCCTTCACTATCTGCAAAGGGAGAGAGAGAGTATTTCTACTCCTCCCCGTTTGTAGACAGTGAATATCTCAAAGAGAACAATCAATAAGCAATACTAGTATTTTCAATCAATCAATCAATCGTTTCGCAATTTGTCGTGTTTCACGACCTTACCCGGACCGCGTGGACAGTTTCTCGTCTTCCGCCTCCAGCGCCCGATCGTCCTCTACTCTCCGTTATTGCCGCGGCACTCCTGATGGTTCCCAGTCAGGACCGTAGATCACTCGAGAGAGGTCTGCTCGGAACCAGTGAAGTTCGGATGATCGGCTGCCAGTCGAGGGTCTATCGGGCAGGAGCTCTCCCGATCGTTGCAGTCGTTCACTCTGTCGTCGGGACCTCTCCCACTGGATCCACGTGTCGCTGATGGGCCCCATGCTTGGGACGCCAATTGTTAAATGGTAGCGGCAGTCGTAGTCGATAACCTTTCAAGTATTGCCCGGCGGTAATCGCTTCTTATACCATTCGATGCTAAACCAATAAAGAGGCAGGCGCCGGAGACTGGAAGGCAGGAAACAAAGTTTTATTCCGTCGGAGTGGAACACATCAGATCAGACAGCGAGGTATCGTCACGAGGTGCTCTAACTGCATCTCTGAGGCCTGGCCTCTTATACACAGGTTTATGACTTTATTGCAGGTTTATCATACATGGCACATTTTTGAGATCGCTTTGATACATGAAAGAACATCCTCAGAATCCCCACTTCAAGCTCGTTCCCACACATATCTACAGTGGAAGTCCCCACCCCACCCACAGTAGGAGATGGCTATCACACA
This sequence comes from Triturus cristatus, assembly GCF_964204655.1. Lineage (NCBI taxonomy): Eukaryota > Metazoa > Chordata > Amphibia > Caudata > Salamandridae > Triturus > Triturus cristatus. The sequence goes on from NC_140579.1 coordinate 189,864,522, forward strand.
GCTGGACATTCCGCCAATTCCCGGGGGTGTGTGCGACCGGTCGGGTCTCAGGGGGTGGGGGGGCCTTGATCTACTGTAATCCCTTTGATGTGGGGTGTTTCCCTTACAGTAGGGGCAATAAACTGCATCCGCAGGGCTAGGTGATGGCCTGGGATCGGTTCGGACAATGGGGCGCAGAGGAAGGGGGTTATCAAAGAGATGCATGACCATGTATGGGATGTCGGTCAGGCGTGGGATGTGGTTCCATGGCAGGGTCACGCAGAAGGAGAGGGTTTATGGCCCGTGTATGAGAGAGCGGGGGTGGCTGGCGCGCGGGGGAATGCTTGCAGCGCCAGGGGGACGCGCTGGCGATCGGCAATGAGCAGGGAGAGACCAGGGTGCCTAAAATGGCTGCCGTGCGCTTTCCTGTGTGTCGCGCTGGGAAGAGACAAGATGGCGCAGAAAATGTTCAGTTCGCAAGCTAAATTTCCACAATGGGGTGGTGCTGGTGGTGGTGTTTAGGGTTTACGGCAGTGCAGTTGTGTACGGGCAGTGTAGGCGGTCGTGCTGGGGCTGGTGTTTCAGGGTTTAGGGCAGTCTAGTGGTGTTCCGCCAATGTAGGGTGTAATGCTGAGGCTGGTGTTTCAGGGATTAGAGCAGTGCAGTGTTGTTCGGGCACTGTAGGGGGTGGTGCTGGGGGTAGTGTTTCAGGGTTTAGGGCAGTGCAGTGGTGTGTGGGCACTGTAGGGGGTGGTGCTGGGGCTGGTGTTTCACGGTTTAGGGCAGTGCAGTGCTGTTCAGGAATTGTAGTTGGTATTGCTAGGGCTGGTGTTTCAGGGTTTAGTGCAGTGCAGTGCTGTTCGGGAAGTGTAGGGGTTCTTGCTGGGGCTGGTGTTTCAGGGTTTAGGGCAGTGCATTGGTGCTCGGGCCCTGAAGGGGATCGTGCTGGGGCTGGTGTTTCAGGGTTTAGGGCAGTGCATTGGTGTTCGGGCACTGAAGGGGGTCGTGCTGGGGCTGGTGTTTCAGGGTTTAGGGCAGAGCAGTGCTGTTTGGGCAGTGTAGTGGGTCGTGCTGGGTCTGGAGTTTCAGGGTAAAGGGCAGTGCAGTGGTCTTTGGGCAGTGTAGGGGTTATTGCTGGGGCTGGCGTTTCAGTGTTTAGGGCAGTACAGTGGTATTCGGGCAGTGTAGGGGGTCTTGCTGTGGCTGGTGTATCAGGGTTTAGGGCAGTGCAGTGCTGTTCGGGCACTGTAGTGGGTCTTGCTGAAGCTGGTGATTCAGGGTTTATGGCAGTGCAGAGCTATTCGGGCACTGTAGTGGGTCTTGCTGGGGCTGGTGATTCAGGGTTTATGGCAGTGCAGAGCTGTTCGGACACTGTAGCGGGTCTTGCTGGGGCTGGTGATTCAGGGTTTATGGCAGGGCAGAGCTGTTCAGGAACTGTAGTGGGTCTTGCTGTGGCTGGTGTTTCAGGGTTTAGGGCAGAGCATTGCTGTTCGGGCCGTGTAGTGGGACTTTGCGGTGGCTGGTGTTTCAGGGTTTAGGGCAGTGCAGTTCTGTTCGGACAGTGTAGGAGGTCTTGCTGGGGCTGATGTTTAGGGTTTAGGGCAATGCAGTTGTGTTCCGGCAGTGTAGGGGGTGGTGCTGGGGCTGGTGTTTCAGGGTTTAGGGCAGTGCAGTGGTCTTCGGGCAGTGTAGGGGGTAGTTCTTGGGCTGGTGTTTTTTAGGGTTTAGGTCAGTGCAGTGCTGTTCTGGCAGTGTAGGGGTGGTGCTGGGCTGGTGTTTCAGGGTTTAGGGCAGTGCAGTGGTGTCTGGGCAGTGTAGGGGGTGGTGCTGGGGCTGGTTTTTCAGGGTTTAGGGCAGAGCAGTGGTGTTCGGGCAGAGTAGGGGGTGGTGCTGGGTGTGGTGTTTAGGGTTTAGTTCAGTGCAGTGGTGTTCCGGCAGTGTAGGGGGTGGTGCTGGGGCTGGTGTTTCAGAGTAAAGGGCAGTTCAGTGGTGTTCGGGCAGTTTAGGGGTTCGTGTTGGGGCTGGTGTTTCAGTGATTAGGGCAGTGCAGTGGTGGTCGGGCAGTATAGGGGTCGTGCTGGGGCTGGCGTTTCAATGTTTAGGGCAGTACAGTGGAGTTCGGGCAGTGTAGGGGGTCTTGCTGGGGTTGGTGTATCAGGGTTTAAGGCAGTGCAGTGCATTTCGGGCACTGTAGTGGGTCTTGCTGGGGCTGGTGTTTCAGGGTTTAGGGCAGTGCAGTGCAGTGCAGTTCAGGAACTGTAATTGGTCTTGCTGGGGCTGGTGTTTAAGGGTTTAGGGCAGTGCAGTGCTGTTCGGACACTGTAGTGGGTCTTGCTGGGGCTGATGATTGAGGGTTTATGGCAGTGCAGAGCTGTTCAGGAACTGTAGTGGGTCTTGCTATGGCTGGTGTTTCAGGGTTTAGGGCAGAGCATTGCTGTTCGGGCAGTGTAGTGGGTCTTTGCGGTGGCAGGTGTTTCAGGGTTTAGGGCAGGGCAGTTCTGTTCGGACAGTGTAGGGGGTCTTGCTGGGGCTGGTGTTTAGGGTTTAGGGCAATGCAGTTGTGTTCCGGCAGTGTAGGGGGTGGTGCTGGGGCTGGTGTTTCAGGGTTTAGGGCAGTGCAGTGGTCTTCGGGCTGTGTAGGGGGTAGTTCTTGGGCTGGTGTTTTTTTAGGGTTTAGGGCAGTGCAGTGCTGTTCTGGCAGTGTAGGGGTGGTGCTGGGCTGGTGTTTCAGGGTTTAGGGCAGTGCAGTGGTGTCTGGGCACTGTAGGGGTGGTGCTGGGGCTGGTGTTTCAGGGTTTAGGGCAGAGCAGTGGTGTTCGGGCAGAGTAGGGGGTGGTGCTGGGTGTGGTGCTTAGGGTTTAGTTCAGTGCAGTAGTGTTCCGGCAGTGTAGGGGGTGGAGCTGGGGCTGGTGTTTCAGAGTAAAGGGCAGTTCAGTGGTGTTCGGGCAGTTTAGGGGTTCGTGTTGGGGCTGGTGTTTCAGTGTTTAGGGCAGTGCAGTGGTGGTCGGGCAGTATAGGGGGTCGTGCTGGGGCTGGCGTTTCAATGTTTAGGGCAGTACAGTGGTGTTCGGGCAGTGTAGGGGGTCTTGCTGGGGCTGGTGTATCAGGGTTTACAGCAGTGCAGTGCATTTCGGGCACTGTAGTGGGTCTTGCTGGGGCTGGTGTTTCAGGGTTTAGGGCAGTGCAGTTCAGGAACTGTAATTGGTCTTGCTGGGGCTGGTGTTTAAGGGTTTAGGGCAGAGCAGTGCTGTTCGAGCAGTGTAGTGGGTCATGCTGGGGCTGGTGTTTCAGGGTTTAGGGCAGTGCAGTGCTGTGTGGGCAGTGTAGGGGGTGGTGCTGGGAGTGGTGTTTAGGGTTTAGGGCAGTGCAGTGGTGTTCCGGCAGTGTAGGGGGTGGAGTTGGGGCTGGTGTTTCAGGGTAAAGGGCAGTGCAGTGGTGGTCAGGCAGGGTAGGGGGTGGAGCTGGGTGTGGTGTTTAGGGTTTAGGACAGTGCAGTGGTGTTCGGGCAGTGTAGGGGGTGGTGCTTTGGCTGGTGTTTCAGGATTTAGGGCAGTGCACTGGGGTTCGGGCAGGGTAGGGGTTCGTGCTGGGGCTGGTGTTTCAGGGTTTATGGCAGATCAGTGGTGATTGGGCACTGTGTGGGGTGGTGCTGGGGGTGGTGTTTAGGGTTTACAGCAGTACAGTTGCGTTCGGGCAGTGTGGGTCGTGCTGGGGCTGGTGTTTCAGGGTTTAGGGCAGTGCAGTGGTGTTCGGGTTATGTAGAGGGTAGTGTTGAGGATGGTGTTTCAGGGTTTAGGGCAGTGCAGTGGTGTTCGGCCAATGTAGGGAGTCATGCTGAGGTTGGTGTTTCAGGGTTTAGGGCAATGCAGTGTTGTTCGGGCACTGTAGGTGGTGGTGCCGGGGTGGTGTTTCAGGGTTTAGGGCAGTGCAGTGTTGTTCGGGCACTGTAGGTGGTGGTGCCGGGGGTGGTGTTTCAGGGTTTAGGGCAGTGCAGTGGTGTTCGGGCAGTGTAGGGGGTTTTGCTGTGGCTGGTGTTTCATTGTTTACGAAAGTGCAGTGGTGTGCTGGGGCTGGTGTTTCAGGGTTTAGGGCAGTGCAGCGGTGTTCCGGTTGTGTAGAGGGTCGTGCTGGGGCTGGTGTTTCATGGTTTAGGGCAGTGCAAAAGTGTTTGGACAGTGTAGGAAATCATGCTGGGACTGGTGTTTCAGGGTTTAGGGCAGTGCAGTGGTGTGTGGGCACTGTAGGGGGTGGTGCTGGGGCTGGTGTTTCACGGTTTAGGGCAGTGCAGTGCTGTTCAGGAATTGTAGTTGGTATTGCTAGGGCTGGTGTTTCAGGGTTTAGTGCAGTGCAGTGCTGTTCGGGAAGTGTAGGGGGTCGTGCTGGGGCTGGGGCTGGTGTTTCAGGGTTTAGGGCAGTGCATTGGTGTTCGGGCACTGTAGGGGGTCGTGCTGGGGCTGGTGTTTCAGTGTTTAGGGCAGAGCAGTGCTGTTCGGGCAGTGTAGTGAATCGTGCTGGGGCTGGTGTTTCAGGGTAAAGGGCAGTGCAGTGGTGTTTGGGCAGTGTAGGGGTTATTGCTGGGGCTGATGTTTCAGGGTTTAGGGCAGTGCAGTGGTGTTCGGTCACTATAGGGGGTCATGCTGGGGCTGGTGTTTCAGTGTTTAGGGCAGTACAGTGGTGTTCGGGCAGTGTAGGGAGTCTTGCTGGGGCTGGTGTATCAGGGTTTAGGGCAGTGCAGTGCTGTTCGGGCACTGTAGTGGGTCTTGCTGAAGATGGTGATTCAGGGTTTATGGCAGTGCAGAGCTGTTCAGGAACTGTAGTGGGTCTTGCTGTGGCTGGTGCTTCAGGGTTTAGGGCAGTGCAGTGCTGTTCGGGCACTGTAGTGGGTCTTGCTGGGGATGGTGATTCAGGGTTTATGGCAGTGCAGAGCTGTTCGGACACTGTAGTGGGTCTTGCTGGGGCTGGTGATTCAGGGTTTATGGCAGTGCAGAGCTGTTCAGGAACTGTAGTGGGTTTTGCTGTGGCTGGTGTTTCAGGGTTTAGGGCAGAGCATTGCTGTTCTGGCAGTGTAGTGGGTCTTTGCGGTGGCTGGTGTTTCAGGGTTTAGGGCAGTGCAGTTCTGTTCGGACAGTGTAGGGGGTCTTGCTTGGGCTGGTGTTTAGGGTTTAGGGCAATGCAGTTGTGTTCCGGCAGTGTAGGGGGTGGTGCTGGGGCTGGTGTTTCAGGGTTTAGGCCAGTGCAGTGGTCTTCGGGCAGTGTAGGGGGTAGTTCTTGGGCTGGTGTTTTTTAGGGTTTAGGGCAGTGAAGTGCTGTTCTGGCTGTGTAGGGGTGGTGCTGGGCTGGTGTTTCAGTGTTTAGGGTAGTGCAGTGGTGGTCGGGCAGTATAGGGGTCATGCTGGGGCTGGCGTTTCAATGTTTAGGGCAGTACAGTGGTGTTCGGGCAGTGTAGGGGGTCTTGCTGGGGTTGGTGTATCAGAGTTTAAGGCAGTGCAGTGCATTTCGGGCACTGTAGTGGGTCTTGCTGGGGCTGTTGTTTCAGGTTTTAGGGCAGTGCAGTGCAGTTCAGGAACTGTAATTGGTCTTGCTGTGGCTGGAGTTTAAGGGTTTAGGGCAGTGCAGTGCTGTTCGGGCACTGTAGTGGGTCTTGCTGGTGCTGGTGATTCAGGGTTTATGGCAGTGCAGAGCTGTTCGGACACTGTAGTGGGTCTTGCTGGGGCTGATGATTGAGGGTTTATGGCAGTGCAGAGCTGTTCAGGAACTGTAGTGGGTCTTGCTATGGCTGGTGTTTCAGGGTTTAGGGCAGAGCATTGCTGTTCGGGCAGTGTAGTTGGTCTTTCCGGTGGCTGGTGTTTCAGGGTTTAGGGCAGTGCAGTTCTGTTCGGACAGTGTAGGGGGTCTTGCTGAGGCTGGTGTTTAGGGTTAGGGCAATGCAGTTGTGTTCCGGCTGTGTAGGGGGTGGTGCTGGGGCTGGTGTTTCAGGGTTTAGGTCAGTGCAGTGGTCTTCGGGCAGTGTAGGGGGTAGTTCTTGGGCTGGTGTTTTTTAGGGTTTAGGGCAGTGCAGTGCTGTTCTGGCAGTGTAGGGGTGGTGCTGGGCTGGTGTTTCAGGGTTTAGGGCAGTGCAGTGGTGTCTGGGAAGTGTAGGGGTGGTGCTGGGGCTGGTGTTTCAGGGTTTAGGGCAGAGCAGTCGTGTTCGGGCAGAGTAGGGGGTAGTGCTGGGTGTGGTGCTTAGGGTTTAGTTCAGTGCAGTAGTGTTCCGGCAGTGTAGGGGGTGGTGCTGGGGCTGGTGTTTCAGAGTAAAGGGCAGTTCAGTGGTGTTCGGGCAGTTTAGGGGTTCGTGTTGGGGCTGGTATTTCAGTGTTTAGGGCGGTGCAGTGGTGGTCGGGCAGTATAGGGGGTCGTGCTGGGGCTGGCGTTTCAATGTTTAGGGCAGTACAGTGGTGTTCGGGCAGTGTAGGGGGTCTTGCTGGGGCTGGTGTATCAGGGTTTACAGCAGTGCAGTGCATTTCGGGCACTGTAGTGGGTCTTGCTGGGGCTGGTGTTTCAGGGTTTAGGGCAGTGCAGTGCAGTTCAGCAACTGTAATTGGTCTTGCTGGGGCTGGTGTTTAAGGGTTTTGGGCAGAGCAGTGCTGTTCGAGCAGTGTAGTGGGTCATGCTGGGGCTGGTGTTTCAGGGTTTAGGGCAGTGCAGTGCTGTGTGGGTAGTGTAGGGGGTGGTGCTGGGAGTGGTGTTTAGGGTTTAGGGCAGTGCAGTGGTGTTCCGGCAGTGTAGGGGGTGGAGTTGGGGCTGGTGTTTCAGGGTAAAGGGCAGTGCAGTGGTGTTCAGGCAGGGTAGGGGGTGGTGCTGGGTGTGGTGTTTAGGGTTCAGGACAGTGCAGTGGTGTTCGGGCAGTGTAGGGGGTGGTGCTTTGGCTGGTGTTTCAGGATTTAGGGCAGTGCACTGGGGTTCGGGCAGTGTAGGGGTTCGTGCTGGGGCTGGTGTTTCAGGGTTTAGGGCAGATCAGTGGTGATTGGGCACTGTGTGGGGTGGTGCTGGGGGTGGTGTTTAGGGTTTACGGCAGTGCAGTTGCGTTCGGGCAGTGTGGGTCGTGCTGGGGCTGGTGTTTCAGGGTATAGGGCAGTGCAGCGGTGTTCGGGTTATGTAGAGGGTAGTGTTGAGGATGGTGTTTCAGGGTTCAGGGCAGTGCAGTGGTGTTCTGCCAATGTAGGGGGTCATGCTGAGGTTGGTGTTTCAGTGTTTAGGGCAATGCAGTGTTGTTCGGGCACTGTAGGTGGTGGTGCCGGGGGTGGTGTTTCAGGGTTTAGGGCAGTGTAGCCGAGTTCCGGTTGTGTAGAGGGTCGTGCTGGGGCTGGTGTTTCATAGTTTAGGGCAGTGCAAAAGTGTTCGGCCAGTGTAGGGGATCATGCTGGGACTGGTGTTCAGGGTTTAGGGCAGTGCAGTGGTGTGTGGGCACTGTAGGGGGTGGTGCTGGGGCTGGTGTTTCACGGTTTAGGGCAGTGCAGTGCTGTTCAGGAATTGTAGTTGGTATTGCTAGGGCTGGTGTTTCAGGGTTTAGTGCAGTGCAGTGCTGTTCGGGAACTGTAGGGGGCCGTGCTGGGGCTGGTGTTTCAGGGTTTAGGGCAGTGCATTGGTGTTCGGGCACTGTAGGGGGTCGTGCTGGGGCTGGTGTTTCAGTGTTTAGGGCAGAGCAGTGCTGTTCGGGCAGTGTAGTGAATCGTGCTGGGGCTGGTGTTTCAGGGTAAAGGGCAGTGCAGTGGTGTTTGGGCAGTGTAGGGGTTATTGCTGGGGCTGATGTTTCAGGGTTTAGGGCTGTGCAGTGGTGTTCGGTCACTATAGGGGGTCATGCTGGGGCTGACGTTTCAGTGTTTAGGGCAGTACAGTGGTGTTCGGGCAGTGTAGGGAGTCTTGCTGGGGCTGGTGTATCAGGGTTTAGGGCAGTGCAGTGCTGTTCGGGCACTGTAGTGGGTCTTGCTGAAGCTGGTGATTCAGGGTTTATGGCAGTGCAGAGCTGTTCAGGAACTGTAGTGGGTCTTGCTGTGGCTGGTGTTTCAGGGTTTAGGGCAGTGCAGTGCTGTTCGGGCACTGTAGTGGGTCTTGCTGGGGATGGTGATTCAGGGTTTATGGCAGTGCAGAGCTGTTCGGACACTGTAGTGGGTCTTGCTGGGGCTGGTGATTCAGGGTTTATGGCAGTGCAGAGCTGTTCAGGAACTGTAGTGGGTCTTGCTGTGGCTGGTGTTTCAGGGTTTAGGGCAGAGCATTGCTGTTCTGGCAGTGTAGTGGGTCTTTGCGGTGGCTGGTGTTTCAGGGTTTAGGGCAGTGCAGTTCTGTTCGGACAGTGTAGGGGGTCTTGCTGGGGCTGGTGTTTAGGGTTTAGGGCAATTCAGTTGTGTTCTGGCAGTGTAGGGGGTGGTGCTGGGGCTGGTGTTTCAGGGTTTAGGCCAGTGCAGTGGTCTTCGGGCAGTGTAGGGGGTAGTTCTTGAGCTGGTGTTTTTTAGGGTTTAGGGCAGTGAAGTGCTGTTCTGGCTGTGTAGGGGTGGTGCTGGGCTGGTGTTTCAGGGTTTAGGGCAGTGCAGTGGTGTTCGGGCAGTGTAGGGTGTGGTGCTGGGGCTGGTGTTTCTGGGTTTAGGGCAGTGCAGTGGTGTTCGAGCAGTGTAGGGGTGGTGCTGGGGCTGGTGTTTCAGGTCTTAGGGCAGTGCAGTGGTGTTTGGGCAGTGTAGGGGTGGTGCTGGGGCTGGTGTTTCATAGGTTAGGGCAGTGAAGTGGTATTCGGCCAGTGTAGGGGGTCATGCTGGGTCTGGATTTTCAGGGTTTAGGACAGTGTTGTTCAGGCAGTGTAATGGGGACTTGCTGGGGGTGGTCTTTCAGAGTTTATGGCAGTGCAGTGGTTTTCGTGCAGTGTAGGGGGTCTTGCTGGGGCTGGTGTTTCAGGGTTTAGGGCAGTGCAGTGGTGTTCGGGCAGTATGAGGTGTCGTGCTGGGGCTGGTGCTTCAGGGTTTAGGGCAGTGCTGTGGTTTTCAGGCAGTGAAGGGATTTGTGCTGGGGCTGGTGTTTCAGGGTTTAGGGCAGTGCAGTGGTGTTTGGGCAGTGTAGGTTTTCGTGCTGGGGCTGGTGTTTCAGGGTTTAGGGCAGTGCAGTGGTGTTCGGGCAGTGTAGGGTGTCTTGCTGGGGCTGGTGTTTCAGTGTTTAGGGCAGAGTAGTGGTGTTTGGGCAGTGTAGGAGGTCGTGCTAGGACTGGTATTTCTGGGTTTAGTGCAGAGCAGTGTTGTTTGGGTAGAGTAGTGTGTCATTCTGGGGCTGGTGGTTAGGGTTTAGGGCAGTGCAGTGGTGTTCGGGTAGTGTAGGGGGTCATGCAGGGAGTGGTGTTTCAGGTTTTGTGGCAGTGCAGTGGTGTTTGGGCAGTGTAGGTGGTCATGCTGGGGGTGTTGTTTCCGGGTTTAGGGCAGTGGTGTTCGGGCAGTGTAGGGGGTCTTGCTGTGGGTTGTTTAAAAGGGTTTAGGGCAGTGCAGTGCTGTTTGGGCAGTGTAGGGGGTAGTGCTGGAGCTGGTGTTTCAGGGATTAGGACAGTGGTGTCCGGGCAGTGTAGGGGGACTTGCTGGGGGTGGTCTTTCAGGGTTTAGGGCAGTGCAGTGCTGTTTGGGCAGTGTAGGGGGTATTACTGGGGTTGGTGTTTAAGGGTTTAGGGCAGTGCAGTGCTGTTCGGGCAGTATAGTGGGTCTTGCTGGGGCTGATGTTTCAGGGTTTAGGGCAGTGCAGTGGTGTTCGGTCACTATAGGGGGTCATGCTGGGGCTGGCGTTTCAGTGTTTAGGGCAGTACAGTGGTGTTCGGGCAGTGTAGGGAGTCTTGCTGGGGCTGGTGTATCAGGGTTTAGGGCAGTGCAGTGCTGTTCGGGCACTGTAGTGGGTCTTGCTGAAGCTGGTGATTCAGGGTTTATGGCAGTGCAGAGCTGTTCAGGAACTGTAGTGGGTCTTGCTGTGGCTGGTGTTTCAGGGTTTAGGGCAGTGCAGTGCTGTTCGGGCACTGTAGTGGGTCTTGCTGGGGATGGTGATTCAGGGTTTATGGCAGTGCAGAGCTGTTCGGACACTGTAGTGGGTCTTGCTGGGGCTGGTGATTCAGGGTTTATGGCAGTGCAGAGCTGTTCAGGAACTGTAGTGGGTCTTGCTGTGGCTGGTGTTTCAGGGTTTAGGGCAGAGCATTGCTGTTCTGGCAGTGTAGTGGGTCTTTGCGGTGGCTGGTGTTTCAGGGTTTAGGGCAGTGCAGTTCTGTTCGGACAGTGTAGGGGGTCTTGCTGGGGCTGGTGTTTAGGGTTTAGGGCAATTCAGTTGTGTTCTGGCAGTGTAGGGGGTGGTGCTGGGGCTGGTGTTTCAGGGTTTAGGCCAGTGCAGTGGTCTTCGGGCAGTGTAGGGGGTAGTTCTTGAGCTGGTGTTTTTTAGGGTTTAGGGCAGTGAAGTGCTGTTCTGGCTGTGTAGGGGTGGTGCTGGGCTGGTGTTTCAGGGTTTAGGGCAGTGCAGTGGTGTTCGGGCAGTGTAGGGTGTGGTGCTGGGGCTGGTGTTTCTGGGTTTAGGGCAGTGCAGTGGTGTTCGAGCAGTGTAGGGGTGGTGCTGGGGCTGGTGTTTCAGGTCTTAGGGCAGTGCAGTGGTGTTTGGGCAGTGTAGGGGTGGTGCTGGGGCTGGTGTTTCATGGGTTAGGGCAGTGAAGTGGTATTCGGCCAGTGTAGGGGGTCATGCTGGGTCTGGATTTTCAGGGTTTAGGACAGTGTTGTTCAGGCAGTGTAATGGGGACTTGCTGGGGGTGGTCTTTCAGAGTTTATGGCAGTGCAGTGGTTTTCGTGCAGTGTAGGGGGTCTTTCTGGGGCTGGTGTTTCAGGGTTTAGGGCAGTGCAGTGGTGTTCGGGCAGTATGAGGTGTCGTGCTGGGGCTGGTGCTTCAGGGTTTAGGGCAGTGCTGTGGTTTTCAGGCAGTGAAGGGATTTGTGCTGGGGCTGGTGTTTCAGGGTTTAGGGCAGTGCAGTGGTGTTTGGGCAGTGTAGGTTTTCGTGCTGGGGCTGGTGTTTCAGGGTTTAGGGCAGTGCAGTGGTGTTCGGGCAGTGTAGGGTGTCTTGCTGGGGCTGGTGTTTCAGTGTTTAGGGCAGAGTAGTGGTGTTTGGGCAGTGTAGGAGGTCGTGCTAGGACTGGTATTTCTGGGTTTAGTGCAGAGCAGTGTTGTTTGGGTAGAGTAGTGTGTCATTCTGGGGCTGGTGGTTAGGGTTTAGGGCAGTGCAGTGGTGTTCGGGTAGTGTAGGGGGTCATGCAGGGAGTGGTGTTTCAGGTTTTGTGGCAGTGCAGTGGTGTTTGGGCAGTGTAGGTGGTCATGCTGGGGGTGTTGTTTCCGGGTTTAGGGCAGTGGTGTTCGGGCAGTGTAGGGGGTCTTGCTGTGGGCTGTTTAAAAGGGTTTAGGGCAGTGCAGTGCTGTTTGGGCAGTGTAGGGGGTAGTGCTGGAGCTGGTGTTTCAGGGATTAGGACAGTGGTGTTCGGGCAGTGTAGGGGGACTTGCTGGGGGTGGTCTTTCAGGGTTTAGGGCAGTGCAGTGCTGTTTGGGCAGTGTAGGGGGTATTACTGGGGTTGGTGTTTAAGGGTTTAGGGCAGTGCAGTGCTGTTCGGGTAGTATAGTGGGTCTTGCTGGGGCTGGTGTTTCAGGGTTTAGGGCAGTATATTGGTGTTCGGGCACTGTAGGGGGTCGTGCTGGGGCTGGTGTTTCAGGGTTTAGGGGAGAGCAGTGCTGTTCGTGCAGTGTAGTGTGTTATGCTGGGGCAGGTGTTTCAGGGTTTAAGGCAGTGCAGTGCTGTTCGGGCAGTGTAGGGGGTTTTGCTGGGGCTGGTGTTTCAGGGTTTAGCGCAGTACAGTGCTGTTCGGGAAGTGTAGGGGTTCGTGCTGAGGCTGGTGTTTCAGGGTTTACGGCTGTGCATTGGTGTTTGGGCACAGTAGGGGGTGGTGCTGGGGCTGGTGTTTCAGGGTTTAAGGCAGTGCAGTGGTCTTCGGGCAGTGTAGGGGTGGTGCTGGGGCTAGTGTTTCAGGGTTTAGGGCAGTGCAGTGCTGTTCGGCAGCGTAGGGGTGGTGCTGGGGCTGGTGTTTCCGGGTTTAGGGCAGTGCAGTGGTGTTCGGACAGCATAGGGGGTGGGTCTGGAACTAGTGTTTCTCGGTTAAGGGCAGTGCAGTGTTGTACGGGCAGTGTAGGGGGTGGTGCTGGGGCTGGTGTTTCAGGGTTTAGGGCTGTGCAGTGGTGTTCGAGCAGTGTAGGGATGGTGCTGGGGCTGGTATTTCAAGGTTTAGGGCAGTGCAGTGTTGTTCTGGCAGTGTAGGGGGTCGTGCTGTGGCTGGTGTGTCAGGGTTTAGGACAGTGCAGTGGTGTGCTGGGGCTGGTGGTTTCAGGGTTTAGGGCAGTGCAGCGGTGTTCGGGCTGTGTAGGGGTCGTGCTGGGGCTGGTGTTTCAGGGTTTAGGTCAGTGCAAAAGTGTTCGGCCGGTGTAGGGGGTCGTGCTGTAGCTGGTGTTTCAGGGTTTAGAGCAGTGCAGTGCTGTTCGGGCAGATTAGGGGGTATTTCTGGGGCTGGTGTATCAGGGTTTTGGGCAGTGCAGTGCTTTTCGGGCACTGTAGTGGGTCTTGCTGGGGCTGGTGTTTCAGGGTTTAGGGCAGTGCAGTGCTGTTCAGGAACTGTAGTGGGTCTTGCTGGGGCTGGCGTTTCAGGTTTTAGGGTAGATCAGTGCTGTTCGGACAGTGTAGTGGGTCTTAGCTGGGGCTGGTGTTTCAGGGTTTAGGGCAGTGCAGTTCTGTTCGGGCTGTGTAGGGGGTCTTGCTGGGGCTGGTGTTTCAGGGTTTAGGGCAGAGCAGTGCTGTTCGGGCAGTGTAGTGGGTTGTGCTGGGGCTGGTGTTTCAGGGTTTAGGGCAGTGCAGTGCTGCTCAGGAGGAGTAGGGGGTCATGCTGGGGCTGGTGTTTCAGGGTTTAGCACAGTGCAGTGCTGTTTGGGAAGTATAGGGGGTTGTGCTTGGGCTGGTGTTTAAAGGGTTTAAGGCAGTGCATTGGTGTTCGGGCACTTAGGGTGTCAGGTTGGGGCTGGTGTTTCAGGGCTTAGGGCAGTGCAGTGGTGTTCGGGAAGTGTAGGGGTCGTGCTGGGGCTGGTATTTCAGGGTTTAGGGCAGTGCAGTGGTGTTCAGGCAGTGTAGGGGGTTGTGCTGGGGCTCGTGTTTCAGGGTTTACGGCAGATCAGTGGTTGGGTAAAGTAGGGGGTGGTGCTGGGGCTGGTATTTAGGGTTTAGGGCAATGCATTTGTGTTCCGGCAGTGTAGGGGGTGGTGCTGGGGCTGGTGTTTCAGGGTTTAGGGCAATGCAGTTGTGTTCCAGCAATATAGGGGGTGGTGCTGGGGCTGGTGTTTCAGATTTTAGGGCAGTGCAGTGGTCTTTGGACAGTGTAGGCGGTGGTGCTGGGGCTGGTGTTTCAGGGTTTAGGGCAGTGCAGTGCAGTGGTGATCGGGCATTGTAGGGGGTGATGCTGGGGCTGGTGTTTCTTGGTTTAGGGCAGTGCAGTGGTGTTTGGGCAGTGTAGGGGTGGTGCTGGGGCTGGTGTTTCAGGGTTTAGGGCAGTGCAGTGGTGTTCAGGCAGTGTAGGGGTGGTCCTGGGGCTGGTGTTTCAGGGTTTAGGGCAGTGCAGCGGTGTTCCGTCAGTGCAGTGGTGTTCGGGCAGTGTAGGGGTGGTGCTGGGGCTGGTGTTTCAGGGTTTAGGACAGTGCAGTGGTGTTCGGGCAGTGTAGGGGGTCGTAATGGGGCTGGTGTTTCAGTGTTTCGGACAGTGCAGTGGTGTGCTGGTGCTGGTGTTTCATGGTTTAGGGCAGTGCAAAAGTGTTCGGCCTGTGTAGGGGGTCATGCTGGGGCTGGTGTTTCAGGGTTTAGGGCAGTGCAGTGATGTTCGGGCAGTGTAGGGGGTGGTGCTGGGGCTGGTGTTGCGAGGTTTAGGGCAGTGCAGTGGTGTTCGGGCAGTGTAGGGGGTGGTGCTGGGGCTGGTGTTTCAGGGTTTAGGGCAAAGCAGTGGTGTTCGGGCGGTGGTGCTGGGGGTGGTGCTGGGGGTGGTGTTTAGGGTGTAGGGCAGTGCAGTAGTGTTCTGGCAGTGTAGGGGGTGGTGCTGGGGCTGGTGTTTCAGAGTAAAGGGAAGTTCAGTGGTTTTCAGGCAGTCTAGGGGTTCGTGCTGGGGCTGGTGTTTCAGGGTTTAGGGCAGTGCAGTGTTGTTCGGGCAATATAGGGTGTCGTGCTGGGGCTGGTGTTTTAGTGTTTAGGGCAGTACAGAGAGGTTTGGGCAGTGTAGGGGGTCTTGCTGGGGCTGGTGTATCAGGGTTTAGGGCAGTGCAGTGTTGCTCGGGCACCGTAGTGGGTCTTGCTGGTGCTGGTGTTTCAGGGTTTAGGGCAGTGCAGTGCAGTTCAGGAACTGTAGTTGGTCTTGCTGGGGCTGATGTTTCAGGGTTTAGGGCAGGGCAGTGTTGTTCGGGCAATATAGGGTGTCGTGCTGGGGCTGGCGTTTCAGTGTTTAGGGCAGTACAGAGAGGGTTGGGCAGTGTAGGGGGTCTTGCTGGGGCTGGTGTATCAGGGTTTAGGGCAGTGCAGTGTTGTTCGGGCACCGTAGTGGGTCTTGCTGGGGCTGGTATTTCAGGGTTTAGGGCAGTGCAGTGCAGTTCAGGAACTGTAGTTGGTCTTGCTGGGGCTGATGTTTCAGGGTTTAGGGCAGAGCAGTGCTGTTCGGGCAGTGTAGGGGGTCTTGCTGGGGCTGGTGTTTCAGGGTTTAGGGCAGAGCAGTGCTGTTCGGGCAGTGTAGTGGGTCGTACTGGGGCTGGTGTTTCAGGGTTTAGGGCAGTGCAGTGCTGTTTGGGCAGTGTAGAGGGTAGTGCTGGGGCTGGTGTTTCAGTGTATAGCGCAGTGCAGTGCTGTTCAGGAAGTGTAGGGGGTCATGCTGGGGTTGGTGTTTCAGGGATTAGGGCAGTGCATTGGTGTTCGGGAACTGTAGGGGGTCGTGCTGGGGATGGTGTTTCAGGGTTTAGGGCAGAGAAGTGCTGTTCGATCAGTGTAGTGGGTCGTGCTGGGGCTGGTGTTTCAGGGAAAAGGGCAGTGCAGTGGTGTTCGGGCAGTGTAGGGTTCGTGCTGAGGCTGGTGTTTCAGGGTTTAGGGCATAGCAGTGGTGTTCAGTCAGTATAGGGGGTCGTGCTGAGGCTGGCGTTTCAGTGTTTAGGACAGTACAGTGGTGTTAGGGCAGTGTAGGGGGTCTTGCTGGGGCTGGTGTATCAGGGTTTAGGGCGGTGCAGTGCTGTTCGGGAACTGTAGTGGGTCTTGCTTGGACTGGTGATTCAGAGTTTATGGCAGTGCAGAGCTGTTCAGGAACTGTAGTGGGTCTTGCTGGGGCTGGTGTTTCAGTGTTTAGGGCAGAGCAGTGCTGTTTGGGCAGTGTAGTGGGTCTTTGCTGGGGCTGGTGTTTCAGGGTTTAGGGCAGTGCAGTTCTTTTCAGGCAGTGTAGGGTGTCTTGATGGGGCTGGTGTTTAGGGTTTAGGGCAGTGCCATTGTGTTCCGGCAGTGTAGGGGGTGGTGCTGGGGCTGGTGTTTCAGGGTTTAGGGCAGTGCTGTGGTCTTCGGGCAGTGTAGGGGATAGAGCTGGGCTGGTGTTTCAGGGTTTAGGGCAGTGCAGTGCTGTTCTGGCAGTTTAGGGGTGGTGCTGAGGCTGGTGTTTCAGGGTTAAGGGCAGTGCAGTGGTGTTCGGGCAGTGTAGGGAATGGTGCTGGGGCTGGTGTTTCAGGGTTTAGGGCAGTGCAGCGGTGTTCCGGTTGTGTAGAGAGTCGTGCTGGGGCTGGTGTTTCATGGTTTAGGGCAGTGCAAAAGTGTTCGGCCAGTGCAGGGGATCATGCTGGGACTGGTGTTTCAGGGTTTAGGGCAGTGCAGTGGTGTGTGGGCACTGTAGGGGGTGGTGCTGGGGCTGGTGTTTCACGGTTTAGGGCAGTGCAGTGCTGTTCAGGAATTGTAGTTGGTTATGCTAGGGCTGGTGTTTCAGGGTTTAGTGCAGTGCAGTGCTGTTCGGGAAGTTTAGGGGGTCGTGCTGGGGCTGGTGTTTCAGGGTTTAGGGCAGTGCATTGGTGTTCGGGCACTGTAGGGGGTCGTGCTGGGGCTGGTGTTTCAGGGTTTAGGGCAGAGCAGGGCTGTTCGGGCAGTGTAGTGGGTCGTGCTGGGGCTGGTGTTTCAGGGTAAAGGGCAGTGCAGTGGTGTTTGGGCAGTGTAGGGGTTATTGCTGGGGCTAATGTTTCAGGGTTTAGGGCAGTGCAGTGGTGTTCGGTCACTATAGGGTGTCATGCTGGGGCTGGCGTTTCAGTGTTTAGGGCAGTACAGTGGTGTTCGGGCAGCGTAGGGGGTCTTGCTGGGGCTGGTGTATCAGGGTTTAGGGCAGTGCAGTGCTGTTCGGGCACTGTAGGGGGTCTTGCTGAAGCTTGTGATTCAGGGTTTATGGCAGTGCAGAGCTATTCAGGAACTGTAGTGGGTCTTGCTGTGGCTGGTGTTTCAGGGTTTAGGGCAGTGCAGTGCTGTTCGGGCACTGTAGTGGGTCTTGCTGGGGCTGGTGATTCAGGGTTTATGGCAGTGCAGAGCTGTTCGGACACTGTAGTGGGTCTTTCCGGGGCTGGTGATTCAGGGTTTATGGCAGTGCAGAGCTGTTCAGGAACTGTAGTGGGTCTTGCTGTGGCAGGTGTTAAAGGGTTTAGGGCAGAGCATTGCTGTTCGGGCAGTGTAGTGGGTCTTTGCGGTGGCTGGTGTTTCAGGGTTTAGGGCAGTGCAGTTCTGTTCGGACAGTGTAGGGGGTCTTGCTGAGGCTGGTGTTTAGGGTTTAGGGCAATGCAATTGTGTTCTGGCAGTGTAGGGGGTGGTGCTGAGGCTGGTGTTTCAGGGTTTAGGGTAGTGCAGTGGTGTCTGGGCAGTGTAGGGGGTAGTTCTTGGGCTGGTGTTTTTTAGGGTTTGGGGCAGTGCAGTGCTGTTCTGGCAGTGTAGGGGTGGTGCTGGGCTGGTGTTTCAGGGTTTAGGGCAGTGCAGTGGTGTTCGGGCAGTGTAGGGGGTGGTGCTGGGGCTGGTGTTTCTGGGTTTAGGGCAGTGCAGTGGTGTTCAAGCGGTGTAGGGGTGGTGCTGGGGCTGGTGTTTCAGGTTTTAGGGCAGTGCAGTGGTGTTTGGGCAGTGTAGGGGTGGTGCTGGGGATGGTGTTTCAAGGGTTAGGGCAGTGAAGTGGTGTTCGGCCTGTGTAGGGGGTCATGCTGGGGCTGGTGTTTCATGGTTTAGGGCAGTGCAAAAGTTTTCGGCCAGTGTAAGGGGTCGTGCTGGGTCTGGTTTTTCAGGGTTTAGGACAGTGGTGTTCAGGCAGTGTAAGGGGACTTGCTGGGGGTGGTCTTTCAGAGTTTATGGCAGTGCATTGGTTTTCGTGCAGTGTAGGGGGTCTTGATGGGGCTGGTGTTTCAGGGTTTAGGGCAGTGCAGTGGTGTTCGGGCAGTGTGAGGTGTCGTGCTGGGGCTGGTGCTTCAGGGTTTAGGGCAGTGCAGTTGAGTTCAGGCAGTGTAGGGGATCTTGCTGGGGCTGGTGTTTCAGGGTTTAAGGCAGTGGGGTTCGGGCAGTGTAGGTGCTCATGCTGGGGCTGGTGTTTCAGGGTTTAGGGCAGTGCAGTTGTGTTCGGGAAGTGTAGGGGTTTGTGCTGGGGCTGGTGTTTCAGTGTTTAGGGCAGTGCTGTTGTGTTCAGGTATTGTAGTGGCTCTTGCTGGGGCTGGTGTTTCAGGGTTTAGGGCAGTGCAGTGGTGTTCAGGCAGTGTAGTGGCTCTTGCTGGGCCTGGTGTTTCAGGGTTTAGGGCAGTGCAGTTGTGTTCGGGCAGTGTAGGGGTTTGTGTTGGGGCTGGTGTTTCAGGGTTTAGGGCAGTGCTGTGGTTTTCAGGCAGTGAAGGGATTCGTGCTGGGGCTGGTGTTTCAGGGTTTAGGGCAGTGCAGTGCTGTGCGGGCAGTGTAGGTTTTCGTGCTGGGGCTGGTGTTTCAGGGTTTAGGGCAGTGCAGTTGTGTTCGGGCAGTGTAAGGTGTCTTGCTGGGGCAGGTGTTTCAGTGTTTAAGGCAGAGTAGTGGTGTTCGGACAGTGTAGGAGGTCGTGCTAGGACTGGTATTTCTGGGTTTAGTGCAGAGCAGTGTTGTTTGGGTAGAGTAGTGTGTCATTCTGGGGCTGGTGGTTAGGGTTTAGGGCAGTGCAGTGGTGTTCGGGCAGTGTAGGGGGTCATGCAGGGAGTGGTGTTTCAGGTTTTGGGGCAGTGCAGTGGTGTTTGGGCAGTGTAGGTGGTCATGCTGGGGGTGTTGTTTCCGTGTTTAGGGCAGTGGTGTTCGGGCAGTGTAGGGGGTCTTGCTGTGGGTTGTTTAAAAGGGGTTAGGGCAGTGCAGTGCTGTTCGGGCAGTGTAGGGGGTAGTGCTGGGGCTGGTTTTTCAGGGATTAGGACAGTGGTGTTCGGGCAGTGTAGGGGGACTTGCTGGGGGTGGTCTTTCAGGGTTTAGGGCAGTGCAGTGCTGTTCGGGCAGTGTAGGGGTATTGCTGGGGTTGGTGTATAAGGGTTTAGGGCAGTGCAGTGCTGTTCGGGCCGTATAGTGGGTCTTGCTGGGGCTGGTGTTTCAGGGTTTAGGGCAGTGCAGTGTTGTTCGGGCAGTGTAGGGGGTCTTGCTGGGGCTGGTGTATCAGGGTTTAGGGCAGTGCAGTGCTGTTCGGGCACTGTAGTGGGTCATGCTGGGGCTGGTGTTACAGGGGTTAGGGCAGAGCAGTGCTGTTTATGCAGTGTAGTGGGTCTTTGCTGAGGCTGGAATTTCAGGGTTTAGGGCAGTGCAGTTCTGTTCGGGCAGTGTAGTGTGTTATGCTGGGGCAGGTGTTTCAGGGTTTAAGGCAGTGCAGTGCTGTTGGGGCAGTGTAGGGGGTTGTGCTGGGGCTGGTGTTTCAGGGTTTAGCGCAGTACAGTGCTGTTCGGGAAGTGTAGGGGTTCGTGCTGAGGCTGGTGTTTCAGGGTTTATGGCTGTGCAGAGCTGTTCGGACACTGTAGTGGGTCTTGCTGGGGCTGGTGATTCAGGGTTTATGGCAGTGCAGAGCTGTTCAGGAACTGTAGTGGGTCTTGCTGTGGCTGGTGTTTCAGGGTTTAGGGCAGAGCATTGCTGTTCTGGCAGTGTAGTGGGTCTTTGCGGTGGCTGGTGTTTCAGGGTTTAGGGCAGTGCAGTTCTGTTCGGACCGTGTAGGGGGTCTTGCTGGAGTTGGTGTTTAGGGTTTAGGGCAATGCAGTTGTGTTCCGGCAGTGTAGGGGGTGGTGCTGGGGCTGGTGTTTCAGGGTTTAGGGCAGTGCAGTGGTCTTCGGGCAGTGTAGGGGGTAGTTCTTGGGCTGGTGTTTTTTAGGGTTTGGGGCAGTGCAGTGCTGTTCTGGCAGTGTAGGGGTGGTGCTGGGCTGGTGTTTCAGGGTTTAGGGCAGTGCAGTGGTGTTCGGGCAGTGTAGGGGGTGGTGCTGGGGCTGGTGTTTCTGGGTTTAGGGCAGTGCAGTGGTGTTCAAGCGGTGTAGGGGTGGTGCTGGGGCTGGTGTTTCAGGTTTTAGGGCAGTGCAGTGGTGTTTGGGCAGTGTAGGGGTGGTGCTGGGGATGGTGTTTCGAGGGTTAGGGCAGTGAAGTGGTGTTCGGCCTGTGTAGGGGGTCATGCTGGGGCTGGTGTTTCATGGTTTAGGGCAGTGCAAAAGTTTTCGGCCAGTGTAAGGGGTCGTGCTGGGTCTGGTTTTTCAGGGTTTAGGACAGTGGTGTTCAGGCAGTGTAAGGGGACTTGCTGGGGGTGGTCTTTCAGAGTTTATGGCAGTGCAGTGGTTTTCGTGCAGTGTAGGGGGTCTTGATGGGGCTGGTGTTTCAGGGTTTAGGGCAGTGCAGTGGTGTTCGGGCAGTGTGAGGTGTCGTGCTGGGGCTGGTGCTTCAGGGTTTAGGGCAGTGCAGTTGAGTTCAGGCAGTGTAGGGGATCTTGCTGGGGCTGGTGTTTCAGGGTTTAAGGCAGTGGGGTTCGGGCAGTGTAGGTGCTCATGCTGGGGCTGGTGTTTCAGGGTTTAGGGCAGTGCAGTTGTGTTCGGGAAGTGTAGGGGTTTGTGCTGGGGCTGGTGTTTCAGTGTTTAGGGCAGTGCTGTTGTGTTCAGGTATTGTAGTGGCTCTTGCTGGGGCTGGTGTTTCAGGGTTTAGGGCAGTGCAGTGGTGTTCAGGCAGTGTAGTGGCTCTTGCTGGGCCTGGTGTTTCAGGGTTTAGGGCAGTGCAGTTGTGTTCGGGCAGTGTAGGGGTTTGTGTTGGGGCTGGTGTTTCAGGGTTTAGGGCAGTGCTGTGGTTTTCAGGCAGTGAAGGGATTCGTGCTGGGGCTGGTGTTTCAGGGTTTAGGGCAGTGCAGTGCTGTGCGGGCAGTGTAGGTTTTCGTGCTGGGGCTGGTGTTTCAGGGTTTAGGGCAGTGCAGTTGTGTTCGGGCAGTGTAAGGTGTCTTGCTGGGGCAGGTGTTTCAGTGTTTAAGGCAGAGTAGTGGTGTTCGGACAGTGTAGGAGGTCGTGCTAGGACTGGTATTTCTGGGTTTAGTGCAGAGCAGTGTTGTTTGGGTAGAGTAGTGTGTCATTCTGGGGCTGGTGGTTAGGGTTTAGGGCAGTGCAGTGGTTTTCGGGCAGTGTAGGGGGTCATGCAGGGAGTGGTGTTTCAGGTTTTGGGGCAGTGCAGTGGTGTTTGGGCAGTGTAGGTGGTCATGCTGGGGGTGTTGTTTCCGTGTTTAGGGCAGTGGTGTTCGGGCAGTGTAGGGGGTCTTGCTGTGGGTTGTTTAAAAGGGGTTAGGGCAGTGCAGTGCTGTTCGGGCAGTGTAGGGGGTAGTGCTGGGGCTGGTTTTTCAGGGATTAGGACAGTGGTGTTCGGGCAGTGTAGGGGGACTTGCTGGGGGTGGTCTTTCAGGGTTTAGGGCAGTGCAGTGCTGTTCGGGCAGTGTAGGGGTATTGCTGGGGTTGGTGTATAAGGGTTTAGGGCAGTGCAGTGCTGTTCGGGCCGTATAGTGGGTCTTGCTGGGGCTGGTGTTTCAGGGTTTAGGGCAGTGCAGTGTTGTTCGGGCAGTGTAGGGGGTCTTGCTGGGGCTGGTGTATCAGGGTTTAGGGCAGTGCAGTGCTGTTCGGGCACTGTAGTGGGTCATGCTGGGGCTGGTGTTACAGGGGTTAGGGCAGAGCAGTGCTGTTCATGCAGTGTAGTGGGTCTTTGCTGAGGCTGGAATTTCAGGGTTTAGGGCAGTGCAGTTCTGTTCGGGCAGTGTAGTGTGTTATGCTGGGGCAGGTGTTTCAGGGTTTAAGGCAGTGCAGTGCTGTTGGGGCAGTGTAGGGGGTTGTGCTGGGGCTGGTGTTTCAGGGTTTAGCGCAGTACAGTGCTGTTCGGGAAGTGTAGGGGTTCGTGCTGAGGCTGGTGTTTCAGGGTTTAGGGCAGTGCATTGGTGTTTGGGCACAGTAGGGGGTGGTGCTGGGGCTGGTGTTTCAGGGTTTCGGGCAGTGCAGTGGTCTTCGGGCAGTGTAGGGGTGGTGCTAGGGCTAGTGTTTCAGGGTTTAGGGCAGTGCAGTGCTGTTCGGCAGCGTAGGGGTGATGCTGGGGCTAGTGTTTCCGGGTTTAGGGCAGTGCAGTGGTGTTCGGACAGCGTAGGGGCTGGGTCTGGAGCTAGTGTTTCTGGGTTAAGGGCAGTGCAGTGGTGTACGGGCAGTGTAGGGGGTGGTGCTGGGGCTGGTGTTTCAGGGTTTAGGGCTGTGCAGTGGTGTTCGAGCAGTGTAGGGGTGGTGCTGGGGCTGGTGTTTCAAGGTTTAGGGCAGTGCAGTGTTGTTCTGGCAGTGTAGGGGGTCGTGCTGTGGCTGGTGTTTCAGGGTTAAGGACAGTGCAGTGGTGGGCTGGGGCTGGTGGTTTCAGGGTTTAGGGCAGTGCAGCGGTGTTTGGGCTGTGTAGGGGGTCGTGCTGGGGCTGGTGTTTCAGGGTTTAGGGCAGTGCAAATGTGTTCGGCCGGTGTAGGGGGTTGTGCTGTAGCTGGTGTTTCAGGGTTTAGAGCAGTGCAGTGCTGTTCGGGCATATTAAGGGGTATTTCTGGGGCTGGTGTATCAGGGTTTTGGGCAGTGCAGTGCTTTTTGGGCCGTGTAGTTGGTCTTTGCGGTGGCTGGTGTTTTAGGGTTTAGGGCAGTGCAGTTCTGTTCGGACAATGTAGGAGGTCTTGCTGGGGCTGGTGCTTAGGGTTTAGGGCAATGCAGTTGTGTTCCGGCAGTGTAGGGGGTGGTGCTGGGGCTGGTGTTTCAGGGTTTAGGGCAGTGCAGTGGTCTTCAGGCAGTGTAGGGGGTAGTTCTTGGGCTGGTGTTTTTTAGGGTTTAGGGCAGTGCAGTGCTGTTCTGGCAGTGTAGGGGTGGTGCTGGGCTGGTGTTTCAGGGTTTAGGGCAGTGCAGTGGTGTCTGGGCAATGTAGGGGGTGGTGCTGGGGCTGGTGTTTCAGGGTTTAGGGCAGAGCAGTAGTGTTCCGGCAGTGTAGGGGTGGTGCTGGGGCTGGTGTTTTAGAGTAAAGGGCAGTTCAGTGGTGTTCGGGCAGTTTAGGGGTTCGTGTTGGGGCTGGTGTTTCAGTGTTTAGGGCAGTGCAGTGGTGGTCGGGCAGTATAGGGGGTCGTGCTGGGGCTGGCGTTTCAATGTTTAGGGCAGTACAGTGGTGTTCGGGCAGTGTAGGGGGTCTTGCTGGGGCTGGTGTATCAGGGTTTACAGCAGTGCAGTGCATTTCGGGCACTGTAGTGGGTCTTGCTGGGGCTGGTGTTTCAGGGTTTAGGGCAGTGCAGTGCAGTTCAGGAACTGTAATTGGTCTTGCTAGGGCTGGTGTTTAAGGGTTTAGGGCAGTGCAGTGCTGTTCGGGCACTGTAGTGGGTCTTGCTGGGGCTGGTGATTCAGGGTTAATGGCAGTGCAGAGCTGTTCGGACACTGTAGTGGGTCTTGCAGGAGCTGGTGATTCAGGGTTTATGGCAGTGCAGAGCTGTTCAGGAACTGTAGTGGGTCTTGCTGTGGCTGGTGTTTCTGGGTTTAGGGCAGAGCATTGCTGTTTGGGCAGTGTAGTGGATCTTTGCGGTGGCTGGTGTTTCAGGGTTTAGGGCAGTGCAGTTCTGTTCGGACAGTGTAGGGGGTCTTGCTGGGGCTGGTGTTTAGGGTTTAATGCAATGCAGTTGTTTTCCGGCAGTGTAGGGGGTGGTGCTGGGGCTGGTGTTTCAGGGTTTAGGGCAGTGCAGTCGTCTTCGGGCAGTGTAGGGGGTAGTTCTTGGGCTGATGTTTTTTAGGGTTTAGGGCAGTGCAGTGCTGTTCTGGCAGTGTAGGGGTGGTGCTGGGCTGGTGTTTCAGGGTTTAGGGCAGTGCAGTGGTGTCTGGGCAGTGTAGGGGGTGGTGCTGGGGCTGGTGTTTCAGGGTTTAGGGCAGAGCAGTGGTGTTCGGGCAGAGTAGGGGGTGGTGCTGTGTGTGGTGTTTAGGGTTTAATTCAGTGCAGTAGTGTTCCGGCAGTGTAGGGGGTGGTGCTGGGGCTGGTGTTTCAGAGTAAAGGGCAGTTCAGTGGTGTTCGGGCAGTTTAGGGGTTCATGTTGGGGCTGGTGTTTCAGTGTTTAGGGCAGTGCAGTGGTGGTCGGGCAGTATAGGGGGTCGTGCTGGGGCTGGCTTTTAAATATTTAGGGTAGTACAGTGGTGTTCGGGCAGTGTAGGGGGTCTTGCTGGGGCTGGTGTTTCAGGATTTAGGGCAGTGCAGTGCAGTTCAGGAACTGTAATTGGTCTTGCTGGGGCTGGTGTTTAAGGGTTTAGGGCAGATCAGTGCTGTTTGAGCAGTGTAGTGGGTCATGCTGGGGCTGGTGTTTCAGGATTTAGGGCAGTGCAGTGCAGTTCAGGAACTGTAATTGGTCTTGCTGGGGCTGGTGTTTAAGGGTTTAGGGCAGATCAGTGCTGTTTGAGCAGTGTAGTGGGTCATGCTGGGGCTGGTGTTTCAGGGTTTAGGGCAGTGCAGTGCTGTGCAGGCAGTGTAGGGGGTGGTGCTGGGAGTGGTGTTTAGGGTTTCGGGAAGTGCAGTGGTATTCCGTCAGTGTAGGGGGTGGAGTTGGGGCTGGTGTTTCAGGGTAAAGGGCAGTGCAGTGGTGTTCAGGCAGGGTAGGGGGTGGTGCTGGGTGTGGTGTTTAGGGTTTAGGACAGTGCAGTGGTGTTCGGGCAGTGTAGGGGGTGGTGCTTTGGCTGGTGTTTCAGGATTTAGGGCAGTGCACTGGTGTTCGGGCAGTGTAGGGGTTCATGCTGGGGCTGGTGTTTCAGGGTTTAGGACAGATCAGTGGTGATCGGGCAGTGTATGGGGTGGTGCTGGGGGTGGTGTTTAGGGTTTACGGCAGTGCAGTTGCATTCGGGAAGTGTAGGGGGTCGTGCTGGGGCTGGTGTTTCAGGATTTAGGGCAGTGCAGCGGTGTTCGGGTTATGTAGAGGGTAGTGTTGAGGATGGTGTTTCAGGGTTTAGGGCAGTGCAGTGGTGTTCGGCCAATGTAGGGGGCCATGCTGAGGTTGGTGTTTCAGGGTTTAGGGCAATGCAGTGTTGTTCGGGCACTGTAGGTGGTGGTGCCGGGGGTGGTGTTTCAGGGTTTAGGGCAGTGCAGTGTTGTTCGGGCACTGTAGGTGGTGGTGCCGGGGGTGGTGTTTCAGGGTTTAGGGCAGTGCAGTGGTGTTCGCTCAGTGTAGGGTGTTGTTCTGGGGCTGGTGTTTCATTGTTTACGAAAGTGCAGTGGTGTGCTGGGGCTGGTGTTTCAGGGTTTAGGGCAGTGCAGCGGTGTTCCGGTTGTGTAGAGGGTCGTGCTGGGACTGGTGTTTCAGGGTTTAGGGCAGTGCAGTGGTGTGTGGGCACTGTAGGGGGTGGTGCTGGGGCTGGTGTTTCACGGTTTAGGGCAGTGCAGTGCTGTTCAGGAATTGTAGTTGGTATTGCTAGGGCTGGTGTTTCAGGGTTTAAGGCAGTGCAGTGCTGTTTGGGAAGTGTAGGGGGTCGTGCTGGGGCTGGTGTTTCAGGGTTTAGGGCAGTGCATTGGTGTTCGGGCCCTGAAGGGGGTCGTGCTGGGGCTGGTGTTTCAGGGTTGAGGGCAGTGCATTGGTGTTCGGGCACTGAAGGGGGTAGTGCTGGGGCTGGTGTTTCAGGGTTTAGAGCAGAGCAGTGCTGTTCGGGCAGTGTAGTGGGTCGTGCTGGGGCTGGAGTTTCAGGGTAAAGGGCAGTCCAGTGGTCTTTGGGCAGTGTAGGGTTATTGCTGGGGCTGGCGTTTCAGTGTTTAGGGCAGTACAGTGGTGTTCGGGCAGTGTAGGAGGTCTTGCTGTGGCGGTGTATCAGGGTTTAGGGCAGTGCATTGCCGTTCGGGCACTGTAGTGGGTCTTGCTGAAGCTGGTGATTCAGGGTTTATGGCAGTGCAGAGCTGTTCAGGAACTGTAGTGGGTCTTGCTGTGGCTAGTGTTTCAGGGTTTAGGGCAGTGCAGTGCTATTCGGGCACTGTAGTGGCTCTGGCTGGTGCTGGTGATTCAGGGTTTATGGCAGTGCAGAGCTGTTCGGACACTGTAGTGGGTCTTGCTGGGGCTGGTGATTCAGGGTTTATGGCAGTGCAGAGCTGTTCAGGAACTGTAGTGGGTCTTGCTGTGGCTGGTGTTTCAGGGTTTAGGGCAGAGCATTGCTGTTCGGGCCGTGTAGTGGGTCTTTGCGGTGGCTGGTGTTTCAGGGTTTAGGGCAGTGCAGTTCTGTTCAGACAGTGTAGGAGGTCTTGCTGGGGCTGGTGTTTAGGGTTTAGGGCAATTCAGTTGTGTTCCGGCAGTGTAGGGGGTGGTGCTGGGGCTGGTGTTTCAGGGTTTAGGGCAGTGCAGTGGTCTTCGGTCAGTGTAGGGGGTAGTTCTTGGGCTGGTGTTTTTTAGGGTTTAGGGCAGTGCAGTGCTGTTCTGGCAGTGTAGGTGGTGGTGTCGGGGGTGGTGTTTCAGGGTTTAGGGCAGTGCAGTGGTGTTCGCTTAGTGTAGGGTGTTGTTCTGGGGCTGGTGTTTCATTGTTTACGAAAGTGCAGTGGTGTGCTGGGGCTGGTGTTTCAGGGTTTAGGGCAGTGCAGCGGTGTTCCGGTTGTGTAGAGGGTCGTGCTGGGACTGGTGTTTCAGGGTTTAGGGCAGTGCAGTGGTGTGTGGGCACTGTAGGGGGTGGTGCTGGGGCTGGTGTTTCACGGTTTAGGGCAGTGCAGTGCTGTTCAGGAATTGTAGTTGGTATTGCTAGGGCTGGTGTTTCAGGGTTTAAGGCAGTGCAGTGCTGTTTGGGAAGTGTAGGGGGTCGTGCTGGGGCTGGTGTTTCAGGGTTTAGGGCAGTGCATTGGTGTTCGGGCCCTGAAGGGGGTCGTGCTGGGGCTGGTGTTTCAGGGTTGAGGGCAGTGCATTGGTGTTCGGGCACTGAAGGGGATAGTGCTGGGGCTGGTGTTTCAGGGTTTAGAGCAGAGCAGTGCAGTTCGGGCAGTGTAGTGGGTCGTGCTGGGGCTGGAGTTTCAGGGTAAAGGGCAGTCCAGTGGTCTTTGGGCAGTGTAGGGGTTATTGCTGGGGCTGGCGTTTCAGTGTTTAGGGCAGTACAGTGGTGTTCGGGCAGTGTAGGGGGTCTTGCTGTGGCGGTGTATCAGGGTTTAGGGCAGTGCATTGCCGTTCGGGCACTGTAGTGGGTCTTGCTGAAGCTGGTGATTCATGGTTTATGGCAGTGCAGAGCTGTTCAGGAACTGTAGTGGGTCTTGCTGTGGCTAGTGTTTCAGGGTTTAGGGCAGTGCAGTGCTATTCGGGCACTGTAGTGGCTCTGGCTGGTGCTGGTGATTCAGGGTTTATGGCAGTGCAGAGCTGTTCGGACACTGTAGTGGGTCTTGCTGGGGCTGGTGATTCAGGGTTTATGGCAGTGCAGAGCTGTTCAGGAACTGTAGTGGGTCTTGCTGTGGCTGGTGTTTCAGGGTTTAGGGCAGAGCATTGCTGTTCGGGCCGTGTAGTGGGTCTTTGCGGTGGCTGGTGTTTCAGGGTTTAGGGCAGTGCAGTTCTGTTCGGACAGTGTAGGAGGTCTTGCTGGGGCTGGTGTTTAGGGTTCAGGGCAATTCAGTTGTGTTCCGGCAGTGTAGGGGGTGGTGCTGGGGCTGGTGTTTCAGGGTTTAGGGCACTGCAGTGGTCTTCGGGCAGTGTAGGGGGTAGTTCTTGGGCTGGTGTTTTTTAGGGTTTAGGGCAGTGCAGTGCTGTTCTGGCAGTGTAGGGGTGGTGCTGGGCTGGTGTTTCAGGGTTTAGGGCAGTGCAGTGGTGGCTGGGCAGTATAGGGGGTGGTGCTGGGGCTGGTGTTTCAGGGTTTAGGGCAGAGCAGTGGTGTTCGGGCAGAGTAGGGGGTGGTGCTGGGTGTGGTGTTTAGGGTTTAGTTCAGTGCAGTAGTGTTCCGGCAGTGTAGGGGGTGGTGCTGGGGCTGGTGTTTCAGAGTAAAGGGCAGTTGAGTGGTGTTCGGGCAGTTTAGGGGTTCGTGTTGGGTCTGGTGTTTCAGTGTTTAGGGCAGTGCAGTGGTGGTCGGGCAGTATAGGGGGTCATGCTGGGGCTGGCGTTTCAATGTTTAGGGCAGTACAGTGGTGTTCAGGCAGTGTAGGGGGTCTTGCTGGGGATGGTTATCAGGGTTTACGGCAGTGCAGTGCATTTTGGGCACTGTAGTGGGTCTTGCTGGGGCTGGTGTTTCAGGGTTTAGGGCAGTGCAGTGCAATTCAGGAACTGTAATTGGTCTTGCTGGGGCTGGTGTTTAAGGGTTTAGGGCAGAGCAGTGCTGTTCGAGCAGTGTAGTGGGTCATGCTGTGGCTGGTGTTTCAGGGTTTAGGGCAGTGCAGTGCTGTGCGGGCAGTGTAGGGGGTGGTGCTGGGAGTGGTGTTTAGGGTTTAGGGCAGTGCAGTGGTGTTCCGGCAGTGTAGGGGGTGGAGTTGGGGCTGGTGTTTCAGGGTAAAGGGCAGTGCAGTGGTGTTCAGGCAGGGTAGGGGGTGGTGCTGGGTGTGGTGTTTAGGGTTTAGGACAGTGCAGTGGTGTTCGGGCAGTGTAGGGGTGGTGCTTTGGCTGGTGTTTCAGGATTTAGGGCAGTGCACTGTTGTTCGGGCAATGTAGGGGTTCGTGCTAGGGCTGGTGTTTCAGGGTTTAGGGCAGATCAGTGGTGATCGGGCCGTGTATGGGGTGGTGCTGGGGGTGGTGTTTAGGGTTTACGGCAGTGCAGTTGCGTTCGGGCAGTGTAGGGGGTTGTGCTGGGGCTGGTGTTTCAGGGTTTAGGGCAGTGCAGCGGTGTTCGGGTTATGTAGAGGGTAGTGTTGAGGATGGTGTTTCAGGGTTTAGGGCAGTGCAGTGGTGTTCGGCCAATGTAGGGGGTCAGGCTGAGGTTGGTGTTTCAGGGTTTAGGGCAATGCAGTGTTGTTCGGGCACTGTAGGTGGTGGTGCTGGGGGTGGTGTTTCAGGGTTTAGGGCAGTGCAGTGTTGTTCGGGAATTGTAGGTGGTGGTGCCGGGGGTGGTGTTTCAGGGTATAGGGCAGTGCAGTGGTGTTCGGGCAGTGTAGGGGGTTGTGCTGGGGCTGGTGTTTCAGGGTTTAGGGCAGTGCAGCGGTGTTCCGGTTGTGTAGAGGGTCGTGTTGGGGCTGGTGTTTCATGGTTTAGGGCAGTGCAAAAGTGTTCGGCCAGTGTAGGGGATCATGCTGTGACTGGTGTTTCAGGGTTTAGGGCAGTGCAGTGGTGTATAGGCACTGTAGGGGGTGGTGCTGGGTCTGGTGTTTCACGGTTTAGGGCAGTGCAGTGCTGTTCAGGAATTGAAGTTGGTATTGCTAGAGCTGGTGTTTCAGGGTTTAGTGCAGTGCAGTGCTGTTCGGGGAGTGTAGGGGGTCGTGCTGGGGCTGGTGTTTCAGGGTTTAGGGCAGTGCATTGGTGTTCAGGCACTGTAGGGGGTCGTGCTGGGGCTGGTGTTTCAGGGTTTAGGGCAGAGCAGTGCTGTTCGGGCAGTGTAGTGGTGTTTCAGGGTAAAGGGCAGTGCAGTGGTGTTTGGGCAGTGTAGGGGTTATTGCTGGGGCTGGTGTTTCAGGGTTTAGGGCAGTGCAGTGGTGTTCGGTCACTATAGGGGGTCATGCTGGGGCTGGCGTTTCAGTGTTTAGGGCAGTACAGTGGTGTTCGGGCAGTGTAGGGAGTCTTGCTGGGGCTGGTGTATCAGGGTTTAGGGCAGTGCAGTGCTGTTCGGCCACTGTAGTAGGTCTTGCTGAAGCTGGTGATTCAGGTTTTATGGCAGTGCAGAGCTGTTCAGGAACTGTAGTGGGTCTTCCTGTGGCTGGTGTTTCAGGGTTTAGGGCAGTGCAGTGCTGTTCGGGCACTGTATTGGGTCTTGCTGGGGCTGGTGATTCAGGGTTTATGGCAGTGCAGAGCTGTTCGGACACTGTAGTGGGTCTTGCTGGGGCTGGTGATTCAGGGTTTATGGCAGTGCAGAGCTGTTCAGGAACTGTAGTGGGTCTTGCTGTGGCTGGTGTTTCAGGGTTTAGGGCAGAGCATTGCTGTTCTGGCAGTGTAGTGGGTCTTTGCGGTGGCTGGTGTTTCAGGGTTTAGGGCAGTGCAGTTCTGTTCGGACCGTGTTGGGGGTCTTGCTGGGGTTGGTGTTTAGGGTTTAGGGCAATGCAGTTGTGTTCCGGCAGTGTAGGGGGTGGTGCTGGGGCTGGTGTTTCAGGGTTTAGGGCAGTGCAGTGGTCTTTGGGCAGTGTAGGGGTAGTTCTTGGGCTGGTGTTTTTTAGGGTTTAGGGCAGTGCAGTGCTGTTCTGGCAGTGTAGGGGTGGTGCTGGGCTGGTGTTTTAGGGTTTAGGGCAGTGCAGTGGTGTTCGGGCAGTGTAGGGGTGGTGCTGGGGCTGGTGTTTCTGGGTTTAGGGCAGTGCAGTGGTGTTCGAGCGGTGTAGGGGTGGTGCTGGGGCTGGTGTTTCAGGTTTTAGGGCAGTGCAGTGGTGTTTGGGTAATGTAGGGGTGGTGCTGGGGCTGGTGTTTCAAGGGTTAGGGCAGTGAAGTGGTGTTCGGCCAGTGTAGGGGGTCATGCTGGGGCTGGTGTTTCATGGTTTAGGGCAGTGCAAAAGTTTTCGTCCAGTGTAAGGGGTCGTGCTGGGTCTGGTTTTTCAGGGTTTAGGACAGTGGTGTTCAGGCAGTGTAAGGGGACTTGCTGGGGGTGGTCTTTCAGAGTTTATGGCAGTGCAGTGGTTTTCGTGCAGTGTAGGGGGTCTTGCTGGGGCTGGTGTTTCAGGGTTTAGGGCAGTGCAGTGGTGTTCGGGCAGTGTGAGGTGTCGTGCTGGGGCTGGTGCTTCAGGGTTTAGGGCAGTGCAGTTGAGTTCAGGCAGTGTAGGGGATCTTGCTGGGGCTGGTGTTTTAGGGTTTAAGGCAGTGGGGTTCGGGCAGTGTAGGTGCTCATGCTGGGGCTGGTGTTTCAGGGTTTAGGGCAGTGCAGTGGTGTTCAGGCAGTGTAGTGGCTCTTGCTGGGGCTGGTGTTTCAGGATTTAGGGCAGTGCAGTTGTGTTCGGGCAGTGTAGGGGTTTGTGCTTGGGCTGGTGTTTCAGGGTTTAGGGCAGTGCTGTGGTTTTCAGGCAGTGAAGGAATTCGTGCTGGGGCTGGTGTTTCAGGGTTTAGGGCAGTGCAGTGGTGTTCGGGCAGTGTAGGGGTTATTGCTGGGGCTGGCGTTTCAGTGTTTAGGGCAGTACAGTGGTGTTCGGGCAGTGTAGGGGGTCTTGCAGTGGCGGTGTATCAGGGTTTAGGGCAGTGCATTGCCGTTCGGGCACTGTAGTGGGTCTTGCTGAAGCTGGTGATTCAGGGTTTATGGCAGTGCAGAGCTGTTCAGGAACTGTAGTGGGTCTTGCTGTGGCTAGTGTTTCAGGGTTTAGGGCAGTGCAGTGCTATTCGGGCACTGTAGTGGCTCTGGCTGGTGCTGGTGATTCAGGGTTTATGGCAGTGCAGAGCTGTTCGGACACTGTAGTGGATCTTGCTGGGGCTGGTGATTCAGGGTTTATGGCAGTGCAGAGCTGTTCAGGAACTGTAGTGGGTCTTGCTGTGGCTGGTGTTTCAGGGTTTAGGGCAGAGCATTGCTGTTCGGGCCGTGTAGTGGGTCTTTGCGGTGGCTGGTGTTTCAGGGTTTAGGGCAGTGCAGTTCTGTTCGGACAGTGTAGGAGGTCTTGCTGGGGCTGGTGTTTAGGGTTTAGGGCAATTCAGTTGTGTTCCGGCAGTGTAGGGGGTGGTGCTGGGGCTGGTGTTTCAGGGTTTAGGGCAGTGCAGTGGTCTTCGGGCAGTGTAGGGGGTAGTTCTTGGGCTGGTGTTTTTTAGGGTTTAGGGCAGTGCAGTGCTGTTCTGGCAGTGTAGGGGTGGTGCTGGGCTGGTGTTTCAGGGTTTAGGGCAGTGCAGTGGTGTCTGGGCAGTATAGGGGGTGGTGCTGGGGCTGGTGTTTCAGGGTTTAGGGCAGAGCAGTGGTGTTCGGGCAGAGTAGGGGGTGGTGCTGAGTGTGGTGTTTAGGGTTTAGTTCAGTGCAGTAGTGTTCCGGCAGTGTAGGGGGTGGTGCTGGGGCTGGTGTTTCAGAGTAAAGGGCAGTTGAGTGGTGTTCGGGCAGTTTAGGGGTTCGTGTTGGGTCTGGTGTTTCAGTGTTTAGGGCAGTGCTGTGGTGGTCGGGCAGTATAGGGGGTCATGCTGGGGCTGGCGTTTCAATGTTTAGGGCAGTACAGTGGTGTTCAGGCAGTGTAGGGGGTCTTGCTGGGGATGGTTATCAGGGTTTACGGCAGTGCAGTGCATTTTGGGCACTGTAGTGGGTCTTGCTGGGGCTGGTGTTTCAGGGTTTAGGGCAGTGCAGTGCAATTCAGGAACTGTAATTGGTCTTGCTGGGGCTGGTGTTTAAGGGTTTAGGGCAGAGCAGTGCTGTTCGAGCAGTGTAGTGGGTCATGCTGGGGCTGGTGTTTCAGGGTTTAGGGCAGTGCAGTGCTGTGCGGGCAGTGTAGGGGGTGGTGCTGGGAGTGGTGTTTAGGGTTTAGGGCAGTGCAGTGGTGTTCCGGCAGTGTAGGGGGTGGAGTTGGGGCTGGTGTTTCAGGGTAAAGGGCAGTGCAGTGGTGTTCAGGCAGGGTAGGGGGTGGTGCTGGGTGTGGTGTTTAGGGTTTAGGACAGTGCAGTGGTGTTCGGGCAGTGTAGGGGTGGTGCTTTGGCTGGTGTTTCAGGATTTAGGGCAGTGCACTGTTGTTCGGGCAATGTAGGGGTTCGTGCTGGGGCTGGTGTTTCAGGGTTTAGGGCAGATCAGTGGTGATCGGGCCGTGTATGGGGTGGTGCTGGGGGTGGTGTTTAGGGTTTACGGCTGTGCAGTTGCGTTCGGGCAGTGTAGGGGGTCGTGCTGGGGCTGGTGTTTCAGGGTTTAGGGCAGTGCAGCGGTGTTCGGGTTATGTAGAGGGTAGTGTTGAGGATGGTGTTTCAGGGTTTAGGGCAGTGCAGTGGTGTTCGGCCAATGTAGGGGGTCATGCTGAGGTTGGTGTTTCAGGGTTTAGGGCAATGCAGTGTTGTTCGGGCACTGTAGGTGGTGGTGCCGGGGGTGGTGTTTCAGGGTTTAGGGCAGTGCAGTGTTGTTCGGGCATTGTAGGTGGTGGTGCCGGGGGTGGTGTTTCAGGGTACAGGGCAGTGCAGTGGTGTTCTGGCAGTGTAGGGGGTTGTGCTGGGGCTGGTGTTTCATTGTTTACGAAAGTGCAGTGGTGTGCTGGGGCTGGTGTTTCAGGGTTTAGGGCAGTGCAGCGGTGTTCCGGTTGTGTAGAGGGTCGTGTTGGGGCTGGTGTTTCATGGTTTAGGGCAGTGCAAAAGTGTTCAGCCAGTGTAGGGGATCATGCTGTGACTGGTGTTTCAGGGTTTAGGGCAGTGCAGTGGTGTGTAGGCACTGTAGGGGGTGGTGCTGGGTCTGGTGTTTCACGGTTTAGGGCAGTGCAGTGCTGTTCAGGAATTGAAGTTGGTATTGCTAGAGCTGGTGTTTCAGGGTTTAGTGCAGTGCAGTGCTGTTCGGGGAGTGTAAGGGGTCGTGCTGGGACTGGTGTTTCAGGGTTTAGGGCAGTGCATTGGTGTTCAGGCACTGTAGGGGGTCGTGCTGGGGCTGGTGTTTCAGGGTTTAGGGCAGAGCAGTGCTGTTCGGGCAGTGTAGTGGTGTTTCAGGGTAAAGGGCAGAGCAGTGGTGTTTGGGCAGTGTAGGGGTTATTGCTGGGGCTGGTGTTTCAGGGTTTAGGGCAGTGCAGTGGTGTTCGGTCACTATAGGGGGTCATGCTGGGGCTGGCGTTTCAGTGTTTAGGGCAGTACAGTGGTGTTCGGGCAGTGTAGGGAGTCTTGCAGGGGCTGGTGTATCAGGGTTTAGGGCAGTGCAGTGCTGTTCGGCCA
Source organism: Triturus cristatus (assembly GCF_964204655.1). Taxonomy (NCBI): domain Eukaryota; kingdom Metazoa; phylum Chordata; class Amphibia; order Caudata; family Salamandridae; genus Triturus; species Triturus cristatus. The sequence goes on from NC_140579.1 coordinate 189,897,956, forward strand.
ATGTAGTGGTTCTTGCTGAAGCTGGTGATTCAGGGTTTATGGCAGTGCAGAGCTGTTCAGGAACTGTAGTGGGTCTTCCTGTGGCTGGTGTTTCAGGGTTTAGGGCAGTGCAGTGCTGTTCGGGCACTGTAGTGGGTCTTGCTGGGGCTGGTGATTCAGGGTTTATGGCAGTGCAGAGCTGTTCGGACACTGTAGTGGGTCTTGCTGGGGCTGGTGATTCAGGGTTTATGGCAGTGCAGAGCTGTTCAGGAACTGTAGTGGGTCTTGCTGTGGCTGGTGTTTCAGGGTTTAGGGCAGAGCATTGCTGTTCTGGCAGTGTAGTGGGTCTTTGCGATGGCTGGTGTTTCAGGGTTTAGGGCAGTGCAGTTCTGTTCGGACCGTGTTGGGGGTCTTGCTGGGGTTGGTGTTTAGGGTTTAGGGCAATGCAGTTGTGTTCCGGCAGTGTAGGGGGTGGTGCTGGGGCTGGTGTTTCAGGGTTTAGGGCAGTGCAGTGGTCTTTGGGCAGTGTAGGGGTAGTTCTTGGGCTGGTGTTTTTTAGGGTTTAGGGCAGTGCAGTGCTGTTCTGGCAGTGTAGGGGTGGTGCTGGGCTGGTGTTTTAGGGTTTAGGGCAGTGCAGTGGTGTTCGGGCAGTGTAGGGGTGGTGCTGGGGCTGGTGTTTCAGGTTTTAGGGCAGTGCAGTGGTGTTTGGGCAATGTAGGGGTGGTGCTGTGGCTGGTGTTTCAAGGGTTAGGGCAGTGAAGTGGTGTTCGGCCAGTGTAGGGGGTCATGCTGGGGCTGGTGTTTCATGGTTTAGGGCAGTGCAAAAGTTTTCGTCCAGTGTAAGGGGTCGTGCTGGGTCTGGTTTTTCAGGGTTTAGGACTGTGTTTTTCAGGCAGTGTAAGGGGACTTGCTGGGGGTGGTCTTTCAGAGTTTATGGCAGTGCAGTGGTTTTCGTGCAGTGTAGGGGGTCTTGCTGGGGCTGGTGTTTCAGGGTTTAGGGCAGTGCAGTGGTGTTCGGGCAGTGTGAGGTGTCGTGCTGGGGCTGGTGCTTCAGGGTTTAGGGCAGTGCAGTTGAGTTCAGGCAGTGTAGGGGATCTTGCTGGGGCTGGTGTTTCAGGGTTTAAGGCAGTGGGGTTCGGGCAGTGTAGGTGCTCATGCTGGGGCTGGTGTTTCAGGGTTTAGGGCAGTGCAGTGGTGTTCAGGCAGTGTAGTGGCTCTTGCTGGGGCTGGTGTTTCAGGATTTAGGGCAGTGCAGTTGTGTTCGGGCAGTGTAGGGGTTTGTGCTTGGGCTGGTGTTTCAGGGTTTAGGGCAGTGCTGTGTTTTTCATGCAGTGAAGGAATTCGTGCTGGGGCTGGTGTTTCAGGGTTTAGGGCAGTGCAGTGGTGTTCGGGCAGTGTAGGGGTTATTGCTGGGGCTGGCGTTTCAGTGTTTAGGGCAGTACAGTGGTGTTCGGGCAGTGTAGGGGGTCTTGCTGTGGCGGTGTATCAGGGTTTAGGGCAGTGCATTGCCGTTCGGGCACTGTAGTGGGTCTTGCTGAAGCTGGTGATTCAGGGTTTATGGCAGTGCAGAGCTGTTCAGGAACTGTAGTGGGTCTTGCTGTGGCTAGTGTTTCAGGGTTTAGGGCAGTGCAGTGCTATTCGGGCACTGTAGTGGCTCTGGCTGGTGCTGGTGATTCAGGGTTTATGGCAGTGCAGAGCTGTTCGGACACTGTAGTGGGTCTTGCTGGGGCTGGTGATTCAGGGTTTATGGCAGTGCAGAGCTGTTCAGGAACTGTAGTGGGTCTTGCTGTGGCTGGTGTTTCAGGGTTTAGGGCAGAGCATTGCTGTTCGGGCCGTGTAGTGGGTCTTTGCGGTGGCTGGTGTTTCAGGGTTTAGGGCAGTGCAGTTCTGTTCGGACAGTGTAGGAGGTCTTGCTGGGGCTGGTGTTTAGGGTTTAGGGCAATTCAGTTGTGTTCCGGCAGTGTAGGGGGTGGTGCTGGGGCTGGTGTTTCAGGGTTTAGGGCAGTGCAGTGGTCTTCGGGCAGTGTAGGGGGTAGTTCTTGGGCTGGTGTTTTTTAGGGTTTAGGGCAGTGCTGTGCTGTTCTGGCAGTGTAGGGGTGGTGCTGGGCTGGTGTTTCAGGGTTTAGGGCAGTGCAGTGGTGTCTGGGCAGTATAGGGGGTGGTGCTGGGGCTGGTGTTTCAGGGTTTAGGGCAGAGCAGTGGTGTTCGGGCAGAGTAGGGGGTGGTGCTGAGTGTGGTGTTTAGGGTTTAGTTCAGTGCAGTAGTGTTCCGGCAGTGTAGGGGGTGGTGCTGGGGCTGGTGTTTCAGAGTAAAGGGCAGTTGAGTGGTGTTCGGGCAGTTTAGGGGTTCGTGTTGGGTCTGGTGTTTCAGTGTTTAGGGCAGTGCAGTGGTGGTCGGGCAGTATAGGGGGTCATGCTGGGGCTGGCGTTTCAATGTTTAGGGCAGTACAGTGGTGTTCAGGCAGTGTAGGGGGTCTTGCTGGGGATGGTTATCAGGGTTTACGGCAGTGCAGTGCATTTTGGGCACTGTAGTGGGTCTTGCTGGGGCTGGTGTTTCAGGGTTTAGGGCAGTGCAGTGCAATTCAGGAACTGTAATTGGTCTTGCTGGGGCTGGTGTTTAAGGGTTTAGGGCAGAGCAGTGCTGTTCGAGCAGTGTAGTGGGTCATGCTGGGGCTGGTGTTTCAGGGTTTAGGGCAGTGCAGTGCTGTGCGGGCAGTGTAGGGGGTGGTGCTGGGAGTGGTGTTTAGGGTTTAGGGCAGTGCAGTGGTGTTCCGGCAGTGTAGGGGGTGGAGTTGGGGCTGGTGTTTCAGGGTAAAGGGCAGTGCAGTGGTGTTCAGGCAGGGTAGGGGGTGGTGCTGGGTGTGGTGTTTAGGGTTTAGGACAGTGCAGTGGTGTTCGGGCAGTGTAGGGGTGGTGCTTTGGCTGGTGTTTCAGGATTTAGGGCAGTGCACTGTTGTTCGGGCAATGTAGGGGTTCGTGCTGGGGCTGGTGTTTCAGGGTTTAGGGCAGATCAGTGGTGATTGGGCCGTGTATGGGGTGGTGCTGGGGGTGGTGTTTAGGGTTTACGGCAGTGCAGTTGCGTTCGGGCAGTGTAGGGGGTCGTGCTGGGGCTGGTGTTTCAGGGTTTAGGGCAGTGCAGCGGTGTTCGGGTTATGTAGAGGGTAGTGTTGAGGATGGTGTTTCAGGGTTTAGGGCAGTGCAGTGGTGTTCGGCCAATGTAGGGGGTCATGCTGAGGTTGGTGTTTCAGGGTTTAGGGCAATGCAGTGTTGTTCGGGCACTGTAGGTGGTGGTGCCGGGGGTGGTGTTTCAGGGTTTAGGGCAGTGCAGTGTTGTTCGGGCATTGTAGGTGGTGGTGCCGGGGGTGGTGTTTCAGGGTACAGGGCAGTGCAGTGGTGTTCTGGCAGTGTAGGGGGTTGTGCTGGGGCTGGTGTTTCATTGTTTACGAAAGTGCAGTGGTGTGCTGGGGCTGGTGTTTCAGGGTTTAGGGCAGTGCAGCGGTGTTCCGGTTGTGTAGAGGGTCGTGTTGGGGCTGGTGTTTCATGGTTTAGGGCAGTGCAAAAGTGTTCAGCCAGTGTAGGGGATCATGCTGTGACTGGTGTTTCAGGGTTTAGGGCAGTGCAGTGGTGTGTAGGCACTGTAGGGGGTGGTGCTGGGTCTGGTGTTTCACGGTTTAGGGCAGTGCAGTGCTGTTCAGGAATTGAAGTTGGTATTGCTAGAGCTGGTGTTTCAGGGTTTAGTGCAGTGCAGTGCTGTTCGGGGAGTGTAAGGGGTCGTGCTGGGACTGGTGTTTCAGGGTTTAGGGCAGTGCATTGGTGTTCAGGCACTGTAGGGGGTCGTGCTGGGGCTGGTGTTTCAGGGTTTAGGGCAGAGCAGTGCTGTTCGGGCAGTGTAGTGGTGTTTCAGGGTAAAGGGCAGTGCAGTGGTGTTTGGGCAGTGTAGGGGTTATTGCTGGGGCTGGTGTTTCAGGGTTTAGGGCAGTGCAGTGGTGTTCGGTCACTATAGGGGGTCATGCTGGGGCTGGCGTTTCAGTGTTTAGGGCAGTACAGTGGTGTTCGGGCAGTGTAGGGAGTCTTGCAGGGGCTGGTGTATCAGGGTTTAGGGCAGTGCAGTGCTGTTCGGCCACTGTAGTGGGTCTTGCTGAAGCTGGTGATTCAGGGTTTATGGCAGTGCAGAGCTGTTCAGGAACTGTAGTGGGTCTTCCTGTGGCTGGTGTTTCAGGGTTTAGGGCAGTGCAGTGCTGTTCGGGCACTGTAGTGGGTCTTGCTGGGGCTGGTGATTCAGGGTTTATGGCAGTGCAGAGCTGTTCGGACACTGTAGTGGGTCTTGCTGGGGCTGGTGATTCAGGGTTTATGGCAGTGCAGAGCTGTTCAGGAACTGTAGTGGGTCTTGCTGTGGCTGGTGTTTCAGGGTTTAGGGCAGAGCATTGCTGTTCTGGCAGTGTAGTGGGTCTTTGCGATGGCTGGTGTTTCAGGGTTTAGGGCAGTGCAGTGCTGTTCGGGCAGTGTAGGGGGTCTTGCTGGGGTTGGTGTTTAGGGTTTAGGGCAATGCAGTTGTGTTCCGGCAGTGTAGGGGGTGGTGCTGGGGCTGGTGTTTCAGGGTTTAGGGCAGTGCAGTGGTCTTTGGGCAGTGTAGGGGTAGTTCTTGGGCTGGTGTTTTTTAGGGTTTAGGGCAGTGCAGTGCTGTTCTGGCAGTGTAGGGGTGGTGCTGGGCTGGTGTTTTAGGGTTTAGGGCAGTGCAGTGGTGTTCGGGCAGTGTAGGGGGTGGTGCTGGGGCTGGTGTTTCTGGGTTTAGGGCAGTGCAGTGGTGTTCGAGCGGTGTAGGGGTGGTGCTGGGGCTGGTGTATCAGGTTTTAGGGCAGTGCAGTGGTGTTTGGGCAATGTAGGGGTGGTGCTGGGGCTGGTGTTTCAAGGGTTAGGGCAGTGAAGTGGTGTTCGGCCAGTGTAGGGGGTCATGCTGGGGCTGGTGTTTCATGGTTTAGGGCAGTGCAAATGTTTTCGTCCAGTGTAAGGGGTCGTGCTGGGTCTGGTTTTTCATGGTTTAGGACAGTGGTGTTCAGGCAGTGTAAGGGGACTTGCTGGGGGTGGTCTTTCAGAGTTTATGGCAGTGCAGTGGTTTTCGTGCAGTGTAGGGGGTCTTGCTGGGGCTGGTGTTTCAGGGTTTAGGGCAGTGCAGTGGTGTTCGGGCAGTGTGAGGTGTCGTGCTGGGGCTGGTGCTTCAGGGTTTAGGGCAGTGCAGTTGAGTTCAGGCAGTGTAGGGGATCTTGCTGGGGCTGGTGTCTCAGGGTTTAAGGCAGTGGGGTTCGGGCAGTGTAGGTGCTCATGCTGGGGCTGGTGTTTCAGGGTTTAGGGCAGTGCAGTGGTGTTCAGGCAGTGTAGTGGCTCTTGCTGGGGCTGGTGTTTCAGGATTTAGGGCAGTGCAGTTGTGTTCGGGCAGTGTAGGGGTTTGTGCTTGGGCTGGTGTTTCAGGGTTTAGGGCAGTGCTGTGGTTTTCAGGCAGTGAAGGAATTTGTGCTGGGGCTGGTGTTTCAGGGTTTAGGGCAGTGCAGTGGTGTTCGGGCAGTGTAGGCTTTCGTGCTGGGGCTGGTGTTTCAGGGTTTAGGGCAGTGCAGTTGTGTTCGGGCAGTGTAGGGTGTCTTGCTGGGGTAGGTGTTTCAGTGTTTAGGGCAGAGTAGTGGTGTTCGGACAGTGTAGGAGGTCGTGCTAGGACTGGTATTCCTGGGTTTAGTGCAGAGCAGTGTTGTTTGGGTAGAGTAGTGTGTCATTCTGGGGCTGGTGGTTAGGGTTTAGGGCAGTGCAGTGGTGTTCGGGCAGTGTAGGGGGTCAAGCAGGGAGTAGTGTTTCAGGTTATGGGGCAGTGCAGTGGTGTTTGGGCAGTGTAGGTGGTCATGCTGGGGATGTTGTTTCCGGGTTTAGGGCAGTGGTGTTCGGGCAGTGTAGGGGGTCTTGCTGTGGGTTGTTTAAAAGGGTTTAGGTTAGTGCAGTGCTGTTCGGGCAGTGTAGGGGGTAGTGCTGGGGCTGGTGTTTCAGGGATTAGGACAGTGGTGTTTGGGCCGTGTAGGGGGATTTGCTGGGGGTGGTCTTTCAGGGTTTAGGGCAGTTCTGTTCGGGCAGTGTAGGGGGTATTGCTGGGGTTGGTGTTTAAGGGTTTAGGGCAGTGCAGTGCTGTTCGGGCAGTATAGTGGGTCTTTCTGGGGCTGGTGTTTCAGGGTTTAGGGAAGTGCAGTGCTGTTCGGGCAGTGTAGGGGGTCTTGCTGGGGCTGGTGTATCAGGGTTTAGGACAGTGGTGTTCGGGCAGTGTAGGGGGACTTGCTGGGGGTGGTCTTTCAGGGTTTAGGGCAGTGCAGTGCTGTTCGGGCAGTGTAGGGGTATTGCTTGGGTTGGTGTATAAGGGTTTAAGGCAGTGCAGGGCTGTTCGGGCAGTATAGTGGGTCTTGCTGGGGCTGGTGTTTCAGGGTTTAGGGCAGTGCAGTGTTGTTCGGGCAGTGTAGGGGGTCTTGCTGGGGCTGGTGTATCAGGGTTTAGGGCAGTGCAGTTCTGTTCGGGCACTGTAGTGGGTCATGCTGGGGCTGGTGTTATAGGGGTTAGGGCAGAGCAGTGCTGTTTGGGCAGTGTAGTGGGTCTTTGCTGGGGCTGGAATTTCAGGGTTTAGGGCAGTGCAGTGCTGTTCGGCCACTGTAGTGGGTCTTGCTGAAGCTGGTGATTCAGGGTTTATGGCAGTGCAGAGCTGTTCAGGAACTGTAGTGGGTCTTCCTGTGGCTGGTGTTTCAGGGTTTAGGGCAGTGCAGTGCTGTTCGGGCACTGTAGTGGGTCTTGCTGGGGCTGGTGATTCAGGGTTTATGGCAGTGCAGAGCTGTTCGGACACTGTAGTGGGTCTTGCTGGGGCTGGTGATTCAGGGTTTATGGCAGTGCAGAGCTGTTCAGGAACTGTAGTGGGTCTTGCTGTGGCTGGTGTTTCAGGGTTTAGGGCAGAGCATTGCTGTTCTGGCAGTGTAGTGGGTCTTTGCGGTGGCTGGTGTTTCAGGGTTTAGGGCAGTGCAGTTCTGTTCGGACCGTGTAGGGGGTCTTGCTAGGGTTGGTGTTTAGGGTTTAGGGCAATGCAGTTGTGTTCCGGCAGTGTAGGGGGTGGTGCTGGGGCTGGTGTTTCAGGGTTTAGGGCAGTGCAGTGGTCTTTGGGCAGTGTAGGGGTAGTTCTTGGGCTGTTGTTTTTTAGGGTTTAGGGCAGTGCAGTGCTGTTCTGGCAGTGTAGGGGTGGTGCTGGGCTGGTGTTTTAGGGTTTAGGGCAGTGCAGTGGTGTTCGGGCAGTGTAGGGGGTGGTGCTGGGGCTGGTGTTTCTGGGTTTAGGGCAGTGCAGTGGTGTTCGAGCGGTGTAGGGGTGGTGCTGGGGCTGGTGTTTCAGGTTTTAGGGCAGTGCAGTGGTGTTTGGGCACTGTAGGGGTGGTGCTGGGGCTGGTGTTTTAAGGGTTAGGGCAGTGAAGTGGTGTTCGGCCAGTGTAGGGGGTCATGCTGGGGCTGGTGTTTCATGGTTTAGGGCAGTGCAAAAGTTTTCGTCCAGTGTAAGGGGTCGTGCTGGGTCTGGTTTTTCAGGGTTTAGGACAGTGGTGTTCAGGCAGTGTAAGGGGACTTGCTGGGGGTGGTCTTTCAGAGTTTATGGCAGTGCAGTGGTTTTTGTGCAGTGTAGGAGGTCTTGCTGGGGCTGGTGTTTCAGGGTTTAGGGCAGTGCAGTGGTGTTCGGGCAGTGTGAGGTGTCGTGCTGGGGCTGGTGCTTCAGGGTTTAGGGCAGCGCAGTTGAGTTCAGGCAGTGTAGGGGATCTTGCTGGGGCTGGTGTTTCAGGGTTTAAGGCAGTGGGGTTCGGGCAGTGTAGGTGCTCATGCTGGGGCTGGTGTTTCAGGGTTTAGGGCAGTGCAGTGGTGTTCAGGCAGTGTAGTGGCTCTTGCTGGGGCTGGTGTTTCAGGATTTAGGGCAGTGCAGTTGTGTTCGGGCAGTGTAGGGGTTTGTGCTGGGGCTGGTGTTTCAGGGTTTAGGGCAGTGCTGTGGTTTTCAGGCAGTGAAGGAATTCGTGCTGGGGCTGGTGTTTCAGGGTTTAGGGCAGTGCAGTGGTGTTCAGGCAGTGTAGGTTTTCGTGCTGGGGCTGGTGTTTCAGGGTTTAGGGCAGTGCAGTTGTGTTCGGGCAGTGTAGGGTGTCTTGCTGGGGTAGGTGTTTCAGTGTTTAGGGCAGAGTAGTGGTGTTCGGACAGTGTAGGAGGTCGTGCTAGGACTGGTATTTCTGGGTTTAGTGCAGAGCAGTGTTGTTTGGGTAGAGTAGTGTGTCATTCTGGGGCTGGTGGTTAGGGTTTAGGGCAGTGCAGTGGTGTTCGGGCCTTGTAGGGGGTCATGCAGGGAGTGGTGTTTCAGGTTTTGGGGCAGTGCAGTGGTGTTTGGGCAGTGTAGGTGGTCATGCTGGGGGTGTTGTTTCCGGGTTTAGGGCAGTGGTGTTCGGGCAGTGTAGGGGGTCTTGCTGTGGGTTGTTTAAAAGGGTTTAGGGCAGTGCAGTGCTGTTCGGGCAGTGTAGGGGGTAGTGCTGGGGCTGGTGTTTCAGGGATTAGGACAGTGGTGTTTGGGCCTTGTAGGGGGACTTGCTGGGGGTGGTCATTCAGGGTTTAGGGCAGTGCAGTGCTGTTCGGGTAGTGTAGGGGGTATTGCTGGGGTTGGTGTTTAAGGGTTTAGGGCAGTGCAGTGCTGTTCGGGCAGTATAGTGGGTCTTTCTTGGGCTGGTGTTTTTTAGGGTTTAGGGCAGTGCAGTGCTGTTCTGGCAGTGTAGGGGTGGTGCTGGGCTGGTGTTTCAGGGTTTAGGGCAGTGCAGTGGTGTCTGGGCAGTGTAGGGGGTGGTGCTGGGGCTGGTGTTTCAGGGTTTAGGGCAGAGCAGTGTTGTTCGGGCAGAGTAGGGGGTGGTGCTGGGTGGGGTGTTTAGGGTTTAATTCAGTGCAGTAGTGTTCCGGCAGTGTAGGGGGTGGTGCTGGGCCTGGTGTTTCAGAGTAAAGGTCAGTTCAGTGGTGTTTGGGCAGTTTAGGGGTTCGTGTTGGGGCTGGTGTTTCAGTGTTTAGGGCAGTGCAGTGGTGGTCGGGCAGTATAGGGGGTCGTGCTGGGGCTGGCTTTTCAATGTTTAGGGCAGTACAGTGGTGTTCGGGCAGTGTAGGGGGTCTTGCTGGGGATGGTGTATCAGGGTTTACGGCAGTGCAGTGCATTTTGGGCACTGTAGTGGGTCTTGCTGGGGCTGGTGTTTCAGGGTTTAGGGCAGTGCAGTGCAATTCAGGAACTGTAATTGGTCTTGCTGGGGCTGGTGTTTAAGGGTTTAGGGCAGAGCAGTGCGGTTCGAGCAGTGTAGTGGGTCATGCTGGGGCTGGTGTTTCAGGGTTTAGGACAGTGCAGTGCTGTGCGGCCAGTGTAGGGGGTGGTGCTGGGAGTGGTGTTTATGGTTTAGGGCAGTGCAGTGGTGTTCTGGCAGTGTAGGGGGTGGAGTTGGGGCTGGTATTTCAGGGTAAAGGGCAGTGCATTGGTGTTCAGGCAGGGTAGGGGGTGGTGCTGGGTGTGGTGTTTAGGGTTTGCAGCAGTGCAGTTGCGTTCGGGCAGTGTAGGGGGTCGTGCTGGGGCTGGTGTTTCAGGGTTTAGGGCAGTGCAGCGGTGTTCGGGTTATGTAGAGGGTAGTGTTGAGGATGGTGTTTCAGGGTTTAGGGCAGTGCAGTGGTGTTCGGCCAATGTAGGGAGCCATGCTGAGGTTGGTGTTGCAGGGTTTAGGGCAATGCAGTGTTGTTCGGGCACTGTAGGTGGTGGTGCCGGGGGTGGTGTTTCAGGGTTTAGGGCAGTGCAGTGTTGTTCGGGCACTGTAAGTGGTGGTGCCGGGGGTGGTGTTTCAGGGTTTAGTGCAGTGCAGTGGTGTTCGCTCAGTGTAGGGGGTTGTGCTGGGGCTGGTGTTTCATTGTTTACGAAAGTGCAGTGGTGTGCTGGGGCTGGTGTTTCAGGGTTTAGGGCAGTGCAGCGGTGTTCCGGTTGTGTAGAGGGTCGTGTTGGGGCTGGTGTTTCATGGTTTAGGGCAGTGCAAAAGTGTTTGGCCAGTGTAGGGGATCATGCTGTGACTGGTGTTTCAGGGTTTAGAGCAGTGCAGTGGTGTGTGGGCACTGTAGGGGGTGGTGCTGGGTCTGGTGTTTCACGGTTTAGGGCAGTGCAGTGCTGTTCAGGAATTGTAGTTGGTATTGCTAGGGCTGGTGTTTCAGGGTTTAGTGCAGTGCAGTGCTGTTCGGGCACTGTAGGGGGTCGTGCTGGGGCTGGTGTTTCAGGGTTTAGGGCAGAGCAGTGCTGTTCGGGCAGTGTAGTGGGTCGTGCTGGGGCTGGTGTTTCAGGGTAAAGGGCAGTGCAGTGGTGTTTGGGCAGTGTAGAGGTTATTGCTGGGGCTGGTGTTTCAGGGTTTAGGGCAGTGCCGTGGTGTTCGGTCACTATAGGGGGTCATGATGGGGCTGGTGTTTCAGGGTTTAGGGCAGTGCAGAGCTGTTCAGGAACTGTAGTGGGTCTGGCTGTGGCTGGTGTTTCAGGGTTTAGGGCAGTGCAGTGCTGTTCGGGCACTGTAGTGGGTCTTGCTGGGGCTGGTGATTCAGGGTTTATGGCAGTGCAGAGCTGTTCGGACACTGTAGTGGGTCTTGCTGGGGCTGGTGATTCAGGGTTTATGGCAGTGCAGAGCTGTTCAGGAACTGTAGTGGGTCTTGCTGTGGCTGGTGTTTCAGGGTTTAGGGCAGAGCATTGCTGTTCTGGCAGTGTAGTGGGTCTTTGCGGTGGCTGGTGTTTCAGGGTTTAGGGCAGTGCAGTTCTGTTCGGACCATGTAGGGGGTCTTGCTGGGGCTGGTGTTTAGGGTTTAGGGCAATGCAGCGGTGTTCCGGTTGTGTAGAAGGTCGTGTTGGGGCTGGTGTTTCATGGTTTAGGGCAGTGCAAAAGTGTTTGGCCAGTGTAGGGGATCATGCTGTGACTGGTGTTTCAGGGTTTAGAGCAGTGCAGTGGTGTGTGGGCACTGTAGGGGGTGGTGCTGGGTCTGGTGTTTCACGGTTTAGGGCAGTGCAGTGCTGTTCAGGAATTGTAGTTGGTATTGCTAGGGCTGGTGTTTCAGGGTTTAGTGCAGTGCAGTGCTGTTCGGGCACTGTAGGGGGTCGTGCTGGGGCTGGTGTTTCAGGGTTTAGGGCAGAGCAGTGCTGTTCGGGCAGTGTAGTGGGTCGTGCTGGGGCTGGTGTTTCAGGGTAAAGGGCAGTGCAGTGGTGTTTGGGCAGTGTAGGGGTTATTGCTGGGGCTGGTGTTTCAGGGTTTAGGGCAGTGCAGTGGTGTTCGGTCACTATAGGGGGTCATGCTGGGGCTGGTGTTTCAGGGTTTAGGGCAGTGCAGAGCTGTTCAGGAACTGTAGTGGGTCTGGCTGTGGCTGGTGTTTCAGGGTTTAGGGCAGTGCAGTGCTGTTCGGGCACTGTAGTGGGTCTTGCTGGGGCTGGTGATTCAGGGTTTATGGCAGTGCAAAAGTGTTCGGACAGTGTTGGGGATCATGCTGTGACTAGTGTTTCAGGGTTTAGGGCAGTGCAGTGGTGTGTAGGCACTGTAGGGGGTGGTGCTGGGTCTGGTGTTTTTCACGGTTTAGGGCAGTGCAGTGCTGTTCGGGAAGTGTAGGGGGTCGTGCTGGGGCTGGTGTTTCAGGGTTTAGGGCAGTGCATTGGTGTTCAGGCACTGTAGGGGGTCGTGCTGGGGCTGGTGTTTCAGGGTTTAGGGCAGAGCTGTGCTGTTCGGGCAGTGTAGTGGTGTTTCAGGGTAAAGGGCAGTGCAGTGGTGTTTGGGCAGTGTAGGGGTTATTGCTGGGGCTGGTGTTTCAGGGTTTAGGGCAGTGCAGTGGTGTTCGGTCACTATAGGGGGTCATGCTGGGGCTGGCGTTTCAGTGTTTAGGGCAGTACAGTGGTGTTCGGGCAGTGTAGGGAGTCTTGCTGGGGCTGGTGTATCAGGGTTTAGGGCAGTGCAGTGCTGTTCGGCCACTGTAGTGGGTCTTGCTGAAGCTGGTGATTCAGGGTTTATGGCAGTGCAGAGCTGTTCAGGAACTGTAGTGGGTCTTCCTGTGGCTGGTGTTTCAGGGTTTAGGGCAGTGCAGTGCTGTTCGGGCACTGTAGTGGGTCTTGCTGGGGCTGGTGATTCAGGGTTTATGGCAGTGCAGAGCTGTTCGGACACTGTAGTGGGTCTTGCTGGGGCTGGTGATTCAGGGTTTATGGCAGTGCAGAGCTGTTCAGGAACTGTAGTGGGTCTTGCTGTGGCTGGTGTTTCAGGGTTTAGGGCAGAGGATTGCTATTCTGGCAGTGTAGTGGGTCTTTGCGGTGGCTGGTGTTTCAGGGTTTAGGGCAGTGCAGTTATGTTCGGACCGTGTTGGGGGTCTTGCTGGGGTTGGTGTTTAGGGTTTAGGGCAATGCAGTTGTGTTCCGGCAGTGTAGGGGGTGGTGCTGGGGCTGGTGTTTCAGGGTTTAGGGCAGTGCAGTGGTCTTTGGGCAGTGTAGGGGTAGTTCTTGGGCTGGTGTTTTTTAGGGTTTAGGGCAGTGCAGTGCTGTTCTTGCAGTGTAGGGGTGGTGCTGGGCTGGTGTTTTAGGGTTTAGCGCAGTGCAGTGGTGTTCGGGCAGTGTAGGGGGTGGTGCTGGGGCTGGTGTTTCTGGGTTTAGGGCAGTGCAGTGGTGTTCGAGCGGTGTAGGGGTGGTGCTGGGGCTGGTGTTTCAGGTTTTAGGGCAGTGCAGTGGTGTTTGGGCAGTGTAGGGGTGGTGCTGGGGCTGGTGTTTCAAGGGTTAGGGCAGTGAAGTGGTGTTCGGCCAGTGTAGGGAGTCATGCTGGGGCTGGTGTTTCATGGTTTAGGGCAGTGCAAAAGTTTTCGTCCAGTGTAAGGGGCCGTGCTGGGTCTGGTTTTTCAGGGTTTAGGACAGTGGTGTTCAGGCAGTGTAAGGGGACTTGCTGGGGGTGGTCTTTCAGAGTTTATGGCAGTGCAGTGGTTTTCGTGCAGTGTAGGGGGTCTTGCTGGGGCTGATGTTTCAGGGTTTAGGGCCGTGCAGTGGTGTTCGGGCAGTGTGAGGTGTCGTGCTGGGGCTGGTGCTTCAGGGTTTAGGGCAGTGCAGTTGAGTTCAGGCAGTGTAGGGGATCTTGCTGGGGCTGGTGTTTCAGGGTTTAAGGCAGTGGGGTTCGGGCAGTGTAGGTGCTCATGCTGGGGCTGGTGTTTCAGGGTTTAGGGCAGTGCAGTGGTGTTCAGGCAGTGTAGTGGCTCTTGCTGGGGCTGGTGTTTCAGGATTTAGGGCAGTGCAGTTGTGTTCGGGCAGTGTAGGGGTTTGTGCTTGGGCTGGTGTTTCCGGGTTTAGGGCAGTGCTGTGGTTTTCAGGCAGTGAAGGAATTCGTGCTGGGGCTGGTGTTTCAGGGTTTAGGGCAGTGCAGTGGTGTTCGGGCAGTGTAGGTTTTCGTGCTGGGGCTGGTGTTTCAGGGTTTAGGGCAGTGCAGTTGTGTTCGGGCAGTGTAGGGTGTCTTGCTGGGGTAGGTGTTTCAGTGTTTAGGGCAGAGTAGTGGTGTTCGGACAGTGTAGGAGGTCGTGCTAGGACTGGTATTCCTGGGTTTAGTGCAGAGCAGTGTTGTTTGGGTAGAGTAGTGTGTCATTCTGGGGCTGGTGGTTAGGGTTTAGGGCAGTGCAGTGGTGTTCGGGCTGTGTAGGGGGTCATGCAGGGAGTGGTGTTTCAGGTTTTGGGGCAGTGCAGTGGTGTTTGGGCAGTGTAGGTGGTCATGCTGGGGGTGTTGTTTCCGGGTTTAGGGCAGTGGTGTTCGGGCAGTGTAGGGGGTCTTGCTGTGGGTTGTTTAAAAGGGTTTAGGGCAGTGCAGTGCTGTTCGGGCAGTGTAGGGGGTAGTGCTGGGGCTGGTGTTTCAGGGATTAGGACAGTGGTGTTTGGGCCGTTTAGGGGGACTTGCTGGGGGTGGTCTTTCAGGGTTTAGGGCAGTGCAGTTCTGTTCGGGCAGTGTAGGGGGTATTGCTGGGGTTGGTGTTTAAGGGTTTAGGGCAGTGCAGTGCTGTTCGGGCAGTATAGTGGGTCTTTCTGGGGCTGGTGTTTCAGGGTTTAGGGCAGTGCAGTGCTGTTCGGGCAGTGTAGGGGGTCTTGCTGGGGCTGGTGTATCAGGGTTTAGGACAGTGGTGTTCGGGCAGTGTAGGGGGACTTGCTGGGGGTGGTCTTTCAGGGTTTAGGGCAGTGCAGTGCTGTTCGGGCAGTGTAGGGGTATTGCTTGGGTTGGTGTATAAGGGTTTAAGGCAGTGCAGTGCTGTTCGGGCAGTATAGTGGGTCTTGCTGGGGCTGGTGTTTCAGGGTTTAGGGCAGTGCAGTGTTGTTCGGGCAGTGTAGGGGGTCTTGCTGGGGCTGGTGTATCAGGGTTTAGGGCAGTGCAGTTCTGTTTGGGCACTGTAGTGGGTCATGCTGGGGCTGGTGTTACAGGGTTAGGGCAGAGCAGTGCTGTTTGGGCAGTGTAGTGGGTCTTTGCTGGGGCTGGAATTTCAGGGTTTAGGGCAGTGCAGTGCTGTTCGGCCACTGTAGTGGGTCTTGCTGAAGCTGGTGATTCAGGGTTTATGGCAGTGCAGAGCTGTTCAGGAACTGTAGTGGGTCTTCCTGTGGCTGGTGTTTCAGGGTTTAGGGCAGTGCAGTGCTGTTCGGGCACTGTAGTGGGTCTTGCTGGGGCTGGTGATTCAGGGTTTATGGCAGTGCAGAGCTGTGCGGACACTGTAGTGGGTCTTGCTGGGGCTGGTGATTCAGGGTTTATGGCAGTGCAGAGCTGTTCAGGAACTGTAGTGGGTCTTGCTGTGGCTGGTGTTTCAGGGTTTAGGGCAGAGCATTGCTGTTCTGGCAGTGTAGTGGGTCTTTGCGTTGGCTGGTGTTTCAGGGTTTAGGGCAGTGCAGTTCTGTTCGGACCATGTAGGGGGTCTTGCTGGGGTTGGTGTTTAGGGTTTAGGGCAATGCAGTTGTGTTCCGGCAGTGTAGGGGGTGGTGCTGGGGCTGGTGTTTCAGGGTTTAGGGCAGTGCAGTGGTCTTTGGGCAGTGTAGGGGTAGTTCTTGGGCTGTTGTTTTTTAGGGTTTAGGGCAGTGCAGTGCTGTTCTGGCAGTGTAGGGGTGGTGCTGGGCTGGTGTTTTAGGGTTTAGGGCAGTGTAGTGGTGTTCGGGCAGTGTAGGGGGTGGTGCTGGGGCTGGTGTTTCTGGGTTTAGGGCAGTGCAGTGGTGTTCGAGCGGTGTAGGGGTGGTGCTGGGGCTGGTGTTTCAGGTTTTAGGGCAGTGCAGTGGTGTTTGGGCAGTGTAGGGGTGGTGCTGGGGCTGGTGTTTCAAGGGTTAGGGCAGTGAAGTGGTGTTCGGCCAGTGTAGGGGGTCATGCTGGGGCTGGTGTTTCATGGTTTAGGGCAGTGCAAAAGTTTTCGTCCAGTGTAAGGGGTCGTGCTGGGTCTGGTTTTTCAGGGTTTAGGACAGTGGTGTTCAGGCAGTGTAAGGGGACTTGCTGGGGGTGGTCTTTCAGAGTTTATGGCAGTGCAGTGGTTTTTGTGCAGTGTAGGGGGTCTTGCTGGGGCTGGTGTTTCAGGGTTTAGGGCAGTGCAGTGGTGTTCGGGCAGAGTGAGGTGTCGTGCTGGGGCTGGTGCTTCAGGGTTTAGGGCAGTGCAGTTGAGTTCAGGCAGTGTAGGGGATCTTGCTGGGGCTGGTGTTTCAGGGTTTAAGGCAGTGGGGTTCGGGCAGTGTAGGTGCTCATGCTGGGGCTGGTGTTTCAGGGTTTAGGGCAGTGCAGTGGTGTTCAGGCAGTGTAGTGGCTCTTGCTGGGGCTGGTGTTTCAGGATTTAGGGCAGTGCAGTTGTGTTTGGGCAGTGTAGGGGTTTGTGCTGGGGCTGGTGTTTCAGGGTTTAGGGCAGTGCTGTGGTTTTCAGGCAGTGAAGGAATTCGTGCTGGGGCTGGTGTTTCAGGGTTTAGGGCAGTGCAGTGGTGTTCGGGCAGTGTAGGTTTTCGTGCTGGGGCTGGTGTTTCAGGGTTTAGGGCAGTGCAGTTGTGTTCGGGCAGTGTAGGGTGTCTTGCTGGGGTAGGTGTTTCAGTGTTTAGGGCAGAGTAGTGGTGTTCGGACAGTGTAGGAGGTCGTGCTAGGACTGGTATTTCTGGGTTTAGTGCAGAGCAGTGTTGTTTGGGTAGAGTAGTGTGTCATTCTGGGGCTGGTGGTTAGGGTTTAGGGCAGTGCAGTGGTGTTCGGGCCTTGTAGGGGGTCATGCAGGGAGTGGTGTTTCAGGTTTTGGGGCAGTGCAGTGGTGTTTGGGCAGTGTAGGTGGTCATGCTGGGGGTGTTGTTTCCGGGTTTAGGGCAGTGGTGTTCGGGCAGTGTAGGGGGTCTTGCTGTGGGTTGTTTAAAAGGGTTTAGGGCAGTGCAGTGCTGTTCGGGCAGTGTAGGGGGTAGTGCTGGGGCTGGTGTTTCAGGGATTAGGACAGTGGTGTTTGGGCCGTGTAGGGGGACTTGCTGGGGGTGGTCTTTCAGGGTTTAGGGCAGTGCAGTGCTGTTCGGGCAGTGTAGGGGGTATTGCTGGGGTTGGTGTTTAAGGGTTTAGGGCAGTGCAGTGCTGTTCGGGCAGTATAGTGGGTCTTTCTTGGGCTGGTGTTTTTTAGGGTTTAGGGCAGTGCAGTGCTGTTCTGGCAGTGTAGGGGTGGTGCTGGGCTGGTGTTTCAGGGTTTAGGGCAGTGCAGTGGTGTCTGGGCAGTGTAGGGGGTGGTGCTGGGGCTGGTGTTTCAGGGTTTAGGGCAGAGCAGTGGTGTTCGGGCAGAGTAGGGGGTGGTGCTGGGTGGGGTGTTTAGGGTTTAATTCAGTGCAGTAGTGTTCCGGCAGTGTAGGGGTTGTGCTGGGGCTGGTGTTTCAGAGTAAAGGTCAGTTCAGTGGTGTTTGGGCAGTTTAGGGGTTCGTGTTGGGGCTGGTGTTTCAGTGTTTAGGGCAGTGCAGTGGTGGTCGGGCAGTATAGGGGGTCATGCTGGGGCTGGCTTTTCAATGTTTAGGGCAGTACAGTGGTGTTCGGGCAGTGTAGGGGGTCTTGCTGGGGATGGTGTATCAGGGTTTACGGCAGTGCAGTGCATTTTGGGCACTGTAGTGGGTCTTGCTGGGGCTGGTGTTTCAGGGTTTAGGGCAGTGCAGTGCAATTCAGGAACTGTAATTGGTCTTGCTGGGGCTGGTGTTTAAGGGTTTAGGGCAGAGCAGTGCGGTTCGAGCAGTGTAGTGGGTCATGCTGGGGCTGGTGTTTCAGGGTTTAGGACAGTGCAGTGCTGAGCGGCCAGTGTAGGGGGTGGTGCTGGGAGTGGTTTTTATGGTTTAGGGCAGTGCAGTGGTGTTCTGGCAGTGTAGGGGGTGGAGTTGGGGCTGGTGTTTCAGAGTAAAGGGCAGTGCAGTGGTGTACAGGCAGGGTAGGGGGTGGTGCTGGGTGTGGTGTTTAGGGTTTAGGACAGTGCAGTGGTGTTCGGGCAGTGTAGGGGGTGGTGCTTTGGCTGGTGTTTCAGGATTTAGGGCAGATCAGTGGTGATCGGGCAATGTATGGGGTGGTGCTGGGGGTGGTGTTTAGGGTTTACGGCAGTGCAGTTGCATTCGGGCAGTGTAGGGGGTCGTGCTGGGGCTGGTGTTTCAGGGTTTAGGGCAGTGCAGCGGTGTTCGGGTTATGTAGAGGGTAGTGTTGAGGATGGTGTTTCAGGGTTTAGGGCAGTGCAGTGGTGTTCGGCCAATGTAGGGGGCCATGCTGAGGTTGGTGTTTCAGGGTTTAGGGCAATGCAGTGTTGTTCGGGCACTGTAGGTGGTGGTGCCGGGGGTGGTGTTTCAGGGTTTAGGGCAGTGCAGTGTTGTTCGGGCACTGTAGTTGGTGGTGCCGGGGGTGGTGTTTCAGGGTTTAGTGCAGTGCAGTGGTGTTCGCTCAGTGTAGGGGGTTGTGCTGGGGCTGGTGTTTCATTGTTTACGAAAGTGCAGTGGTGTGCTGGGGCTGGTGTTTCAGGGTTTAGGACAGTGCAGCGGTGTTCCGGTTGTGTAGAGGGTCGTGTTGGGGCTGGTGTTTCATGGTTTAGGGCAGTGCAAAAGTGTTTGGCCAGTGTAGGGGATCATGCTGTGACTGGTGTTTCAGGGTTTAGAGCAGTGCAGTGGTGTGTCGGCACTGTAGGGGGTGGTGCTGGGTCTGGTGTTTCACGGTTTAGGGCAGTGCAGTGCTGTTCAGGAATTGTAGTTGGTATTGCTAGGGCTGGTGTTTCAGGGTTTAGTGCAGTGCAGTGCTGTTCGGGCACTGTAGGGGGTCGTGCTGGGGCTGGTGTTTCAGGGTTTAGGGCAGAGCAGTGCTGTTCGGGCAGTGTAGTGGGTCGTGCTAGGGCTGGTGTTTCAGGGTAAAGGGCAGTGCAGTGGTGTTTGGGCAGTGTAGGGGTTATTGCTGGGGCTGGTGTTTCAGGGTTTAGGGCAGTGCAGTGGTGTTCGGTCACTATAGGGGGTCATGCTGGGGCTGGTGTTTCAGGGTTTAGGGCAGTGCAGAGCTGTTCAGGAACTGTAGTGGGTCTGGCTGTGGCTGGTGTTTCAGGGTTTAGGGCAGTGCAGTGCTGTTCGGGCACTGTAGTAGGTCTTGCTGGGGCTGGTGATTCAGGGTTTATGGCAGTGCAGAGCTGTTCGGACACTGTAGTGGGTCTTGCTGGGGCTGGTGATTCAGGGTTTATGGCAGTGCAGAGCTGTTCAGGAACTGTAGTGGGTCTTGCTGTGGCTGGTGTTTCAGGGTTTAGGGCAGAGCATTGCTGTTCTGGCAGTGTAGTGGGTCTTTGCGGTGGCTGGTGTTTCAGGGTTTAGGGCAGTGCAGTTCTGTTCGGACCGTGTAGGGGGTCTTGCTGGGGCTGGTGTTTAGGGTTTAGGGCAATGCAGTTGTGTTCCTGCAGTGTAGGGGGTGGTGCTGGGTCTGGTGTTTCAGGGTTTAGGGCAGTGCAGTGGTTTTAGGGCAGTGTAGGGGGTACTTCTTGGGCTGGTGTTTTTTAGGGTTTAGGGCAGTGCAGTGCTGTTCTGGCAGTGTAGGGGTGGTGCTGGGCTGGAATTTCAGGGTTTAGGGCTGTGCAGTGGTGTTCGAGCAGTGTAGGGGTGGTGCTGGGGCTGGTGTTTCAAGGTTTAGGGCAGTGCAGTGTTGTTCTGGCAGTGTAGGGGGTCGTGCTGGGGCTGGTGTTTCAGGGTTTAGGGCAGTGCAATGCTGTTCTGGCAGTGTAGGGGTGGTGCTAGGGCTAGTGTTTCAGGGTTTAGGGCAGTGCAGTGCTGTTCGACAGCGTAGGGGTGGTGCTGGGGCTAGTGTTTCCGGGTTTAGGGCAGTGCAGTGGTGTTCGGACAGCGTAGGGGGTGGGTCTGGAGCTAGTGTTTCTGGGTTAAGGGCAGTGCAGTGGTGTACGGGCAGTGTAGGGGGTGGTGCTGGGGCTGGTGTTTCAGGGTTTAGGGCTGTGCAGTGGTGTTCGAGCAGTGTAGGGGTGGTGCTGGGGCTGGTGTTTCAAGGTTTAGGGCAGTGCAGTGTTGTTCTGGCAGTGTAGGGGGTCGTGCTGTGGCTGGTGTTTCAGGGTTTAGGACAGTGCAGTGGTGGGCTGGGGCTGGTGGTTCCAGGGTTTAGGGCAGTGCAGCGGTGTTTGGGCTGTGTAGGGGGTCGTGCTGGGGCTGGTGTTTCAGGGTTCAGGGCAGTGCAAAAGTGTTCGGCCGGTGTAGGGGGTTGTGCTGTAGCTGGTGTTTCAGGGTTTAGAGCAGTGCAGTGCTGTTCGGGCAGATTAGGGGGTATTTCTCGGGCTGGTGTGTCAGGGTTTTGGGCAGTGCTGTGCTTTTCGGCCCGTGTAGTGGGTCTTTGCGGTGCCTTGTGTTTTAGGGTTTAGGGCAGTGCAGTTCTGGTCGGACAGTGTAGGAGGTCTTGCTGGGGCTGGTGCTTAGGGTTTAGGGCAATGCAGTTGTGTTCCGGCAGTGTAGGGGGTGGTGCTGGGGCTTGTGTTTCAGGGTTTAGGGCAGTGCAGTGTTCTTCAGGCAGTGTAGGAGGTAGTTCTTGGGCTGGTGTTTTTTAGGGTTTATGGCAGTGCAGTGCTGTTCTGGCAGTGTAGGGGTGGTGCTGGGCTGGTGTTTCAGGGTTTAGGGCAGTGCAGTGGTGTCTGGGCAGTGTAGGGGGTGGTGCTGGGGCTGGTGTTTCAGGGTTTAGGGCAGAGCAGTAGTGTCCTGGCAGTGTAGGGGGTGGTGCTGGGGCTGGTGTTTCAGAGTAAAGGGCAGTTCAGTGGTGTTTGGGCAGTTTAGGGGTTCATGTTGGGGCTGGTGTTTCAGTGTTTAGGGCAGTGCAGTGGTGGTCGGGCAGTATAGGGGGTTGTGCTGGGGCTGGCGTTTCAATGTTTAGGACAGTACAGTGGTGTTCGGGCAGTGTAGGGGGTCTTGCTGGGGCTGGTGTATCAGGGTTTACAGCAGTGCAGTGCATTTCGGGCACTATAGTGGGTCTTGCTGGGGCTGGTGTTTCAGGGTTTAGGGCAGTGCAGTGCAGTTCAGGAACTGTAATTGGTCTTGCTGGGGCTGGTGTTTAAGGGTTTAGGGCAGTGCAGTGCTGTTCGGGCACTGTAGTGGGTCTTGCTGGGGCTGGTGATTCAGGGTTAATGACAGTGCAGAGCTGTTCGGACACTGTAGTGGGTCTTGCTGGGGCTGGTGATTCAGGGTTTATGACAGTGCAGAGCTGTTCAGGAACTGTAGTGGGTCTTGCTGTGGCTGGTGTTTCAGGGTTTAGGGCAGAGCATTGCTGTTTGGGCAGTGTAGTGGGTCTTTGCGGTGGCTGGTGTTTCAGGGTTTAGGGCAGTGCAGTTCTGTTCGGACAGTGTAGGGGGTCTTGCTGGGGCTGGTGTTTAGGGTTTAGGGCAACGCAGTTGTGTTCGGGCAGTGTAGGGGGATGGTGCTTTGGCTGGTGTTTCAGGGTTTAGGGCAGTGCAGTGGTCTTCGGGCAGTGTAGGGGGTAGTTCTTGGGCTGGTGTTTTTTAGGGTTTAGGGCAGTGCAGTGCTGTTCTGGCAGTGTAGGGGTGGTGCTGGGCTGGTGTTTCAGGGTTTAGGGCAGTGCAGTGGTGTCTGGGCAGTGTAGGGGGTGGTGCTGGGGCTGGTGTTTCAGGATTTAGGGCAGAGCAGTGGTGTTCGGGCAGAGTAGGGGGTGGTGCTGGGTGTGGTGTTTAGGGTTTAATTCAGTGCAGTAGTGTTCCGGCAGTGTAGGGGGTGGTGCTGGGGCTGGTGTTTCAGAGTAAAGGTCAGTTCAGTGGTGTTTGGGCAGTTTAGGGGTTCGTGTTGGGGCTGGTGTTTCAGTGTTTAGGGCAGTGCAGTGGTGGTCGGGCAGTATAGGGGGTCGTGCTGTTGCTGGCTTTTCAATGTTTAGGGCAGTACAGTGGTGTTCGGGCAGTGTAGGGGGTCTTGCTGGGGATGGTGTATCAGGGTTTACAGCAGTGCAGTGCATTTTGGGCACTGTAGTGGGTCTTGCTGGGCTGGTGTTTCAGGGTTTAGGGCAGTGCAGTGCAATTCAGGAACTGTAATTGGTCTTGCTGGGGCTGGTGTTTAAGGGTTTAGGGCAGAGCAGTGCTGTTCGAGCAGTGTAGTGGGTCATGCTGGGGCTGGTGTTTCAGGGTTTAGGGTAGTGCAGTGCTGTGCGGGCAGTGTAGGGGGTGGTGCTGGGAGTGGTGTTTATGGTTTAGGGCAGTGCAGTGGTGTTCCGGCAGTGTAGGGGGTGGAGTTGGGGCTGGTGTTTCAGGGTAAAGGGCAGTGCAGTGGTGTTCAGGCAGGGTAGGGGGTGGTGCTGGGTGTGGTGTTTAGGGTTTAGGACAGTGCAGTGGTGTTCGGGCAGTGTAGGGGGTGGTGCTTTGGCTGGTGCTTCAGGATTTAGGGCAGTGCACTGGTGTTCGGGCAGTGTAGGGGTTTCGTGCTGGGGCTGGTGTTTCAGGGTTTAGGGCAGATCAGTGGTGATCGGGCAGTGTATGGGGTGGTGCTGGGGGTGGTGTTTAGGGTTTACGGCAGTGCAGTTGCGTTCGGGCAGTGTAGGGGGTCGTGCTGGGGCTGGTGTTTCAGGGTTTAGGGCAGTGCAGCGGTGTTCGGGTTATGTAGAGGGTAGTGTTGAGGATGGTGTTTCAGGGTTTAGGGCAGTGCAGTGGTGTTCGGCCAATGTAGGGGGCCATGCTGAGGTTGGTGTTTCAGGGTTTAGGGCAATGCAGTGTTGTTCGGGCACTGTAGGTGGTGGTGCCGGGGGTGGTGTTTCAGGGTTTAGGGCAGGGCAGTGTTGTTCGGGCACTGTAGGTGGTGGTGCCGGGGGTGGTGTTTCAGGGTTTAGTGCAGTGCAGTGGTGTTCGCTCAGTGTAGGGGGTTGTGCTGGGGCTGGTGTTTCATTGTTTACGAAAGTGCAGTGGTGTGCTGGGGCTGGTGTTTCAGGGTTTAGGGCAGTGCAGTGGTGTTCCGGTTGTGTAGAGGGTTGTGTTGGGGCTGGTGTTTCATGGTTTAGGGCAGTGCAAATGTGTTTGGCCAGTGTAGGGGATCATGCTGTGACTGGTGTTTCAGGGTTTAGGGCAATGCAGTTGTGTTCCGGCAGTGTAGGGGGTGGTGCTGGGTCTGGTGTTTCAGGGTTTAGGGCAGTGCAGTGGTTTTCGGGCAGTGTAGGGGGTACTTCTTGGGCTGGTGTTTTTTAGGGTTTAGGGGAGTGCAGTGCTGTTCTGGCTGTGTAGGGGTGGTGCTGGGCTGGAGTTTCAGGGTTTAGGGCAGTGCAGTGGTGTTCGGGCAGTGTAGGGGGTGGTGCTGGGGCTGGTGTTTCTGGGTTTAGGGCTGTGCAGTGGTGTTCGAGCAGTGTAGGGGTGGTGCTGGGGCTGGTGTTTCAGGTTTTAGGGCAGTGCAGTGGTGTTTGGGCAGTGTAGGGGTGGTGCTGGGGCTGGTGTTTCAAGGGTTAGAGCAGTGAAGTGGTGTTCGGCCAGTGTAGGGGGTCATGCTGAGGCTGGTGGTTCAGGGTTTAGGGCAGTGCAGTGGTCTTCTGGCAGTGTAGGGGTGGTGCTAGGGCTAGTGTTTCAGGGTTTAGGGCAGTGCAGTGCTGTTCGGCAGCGTAGGGGTGGTGCTGGGGCTAGTGTTTCCGGGTTTAGGGCAGTGCAGTGGTGTTCGGACACCGTAGGGGTTGGGTCTGGAGCTAGTGTTTCTGGGTTAAGGGCAGTGCAGTGGTGTACGGGCAGTGTAGGGGTGGTGCTGGGGCTGGTGTTTCAGGGTTTAGGGCTGTGCAGTGGTGTTCGAGCATTGTAGGGGTGGTGCTGGGGCTGGTGTTTCAAGGTTTAGGGCAGTGCAGTGTTGTTCTGGCAGTGTAGGGGGTCGTGCTGTGGCTGGTGTTTCAGGGTTTAGGACAGTGCAGTGGTGGGCTGGGGCTGATGTATCAGGGTTTGGGGCACTGCAGTGCTGTTCTGGCAGTGTAGGGGTGGTGCTGGGCTGGAGTTTCAGGGTTTAGGGCAGTGCAGTGGTGTTCGGGCAGTGTAGGGGGTGGTGCTGGGGCTGGTGTTTCTGGGTTTAGGGCAGTGCAGTGGTGTTCGAGCAGTGTAGGGGTGGTGCTGGGGCTGGTGTTTCAGGTTTTAGGGCAGTGCAGTGGTGTTTGGGCAGTGTAGGGGTGGTGCTGGGGCTGGTGTTTCAAGGGTTAGAGCAGTGAAGTGGTGTTCGGCCTTTGTAGGGGGTCATGCTGAGGCTGGTGGTTCAGGGTTTAGGGCAGTGCAGTGGTCTTCTGGCAGTGTAGGGGTGGTGCTAGGGCTAGTGTTTCAGGGTTTAGGGCAGTGCAGTGCTGTTCGGCAGCGTAGGGGTGGTGCTGGGGCTAGTGTTTCCGGGTTTAGGGCAGTGCAGTGGTGTTCGGACACCGTAGGGGTTGGGTCTGGAGCTAGTGTTTCTGGGTTAAGGGCAGTGCAGTGGTGTACGGGCAGTGTAGGGGTGGTGCTGGGGCTGGTGTTTCAGGGTTTAGGGCTGTGCAGTGGTGTTCGAGCATTGTAGGGGTGGTGCTGGGGCTGGTGTTTCAAGGTTTAGGGCAGTGCAGTGTTGTTCTGGCAGTGTAGGGGGCCGTGCTGTGGCTGGTGTTTCAGGGTTTAGGACAGTGCAGTGGTGGGCTTGGGGTGATGTATCAGGGTTTGGGGCAGTGCAGTGCTGTTCGGGCACTGTAGTGTGTCATGCTGGGGCTGGTGTTACAGTGGTTAGGGCAGAGCAGTTCTGTTTGGCCAGTGTAGTGGGTCTTTGCTGGGGCTGGTATTTCAGGGTTTAGGGCAGTGCAGTTCTCTTCGGGCAGTGTAGTGTGTTATGCTGGGGCAGGTGTTTCAGGGTTTAAGGCAGTGCAGTGCTGTTCGGGCAGTGTAGGGGGTTGTGCTGGGGCTGGTGTTTCAGGGTTTAGCGCAGTACAGTGCTGTTCGGGAAGTGTAGGGGTTCGTGCTGAGGCTGGTGTTTCAGGGTTTAGGGCAGTGCATTGGTGTTTGGGCATAGTAGGGGGTGGTGCTGGGGCTGGTGTTTCAGGGTTTAGGGCAGTGCAGTGGTCTTCGGGCAGTGTAGGGGTGGTGCTAGGGCTAGTGTTTCAGGGTTTAGGGCAGTGCAGTGCTGTTCGGCAGCGTAGGGGTGGTGCTGGGGCTAGTGTTTCCGGGTTTAGGGCAGTGCAGTGGTGTTCGGACACCGTAGGGGGTGGGTCTGGAGCTAGTGTTTCTGGGTTAAGGGCAGTGCAGTGGTGTACGGGCAGTGTAGGGGGTGGTGCTGGGGCTGGTGTTTCAGGGTTTAGGGCTGTGCAGTGGTGTTCGAGCATTGTTGGGGTGGTGCTGGGGCTGGTGTTTCAGGGTTTAGGACAGTGCAGTGGTGGGCTGGGGCTGGTGGTTTCAGGGTTTAGGGCAGTGCAGCGGTGTTCGGACACCGTAGGGGGTGGGTCTGGAGCTAGTGTTTCTGGGTTAAGGGCAGTGCAGTGGTGTACGGGCAGTGTAGGGGGTGGTGCTGGGGCTGGTGTTTCAGGGTTTAGGGCTGTGCAGTGGTGTTCGAGCATTGTAGGGGTGGTGCTGGGGCTGGTGTTTCAGGGTTTAGGGCAGTGCAGTGTTGTTCTGGCAGTGTAGAGGGTCGTGCTGTGGCTGGTGTTTCAGGGTTTAGGACAGTGCAGTGGTGGGCTGGGGCTGGTGGTTTCAGGGTTTAGGGCAGTGCAGTGGTGTTCGAGCATTGTAGGGGTGGTGCTGGGGCTGGTGTTTCAGGGTTTAGAGCAGTGCAGTGCTGTTCGGGCAGATTAGGGGGTATTTCTGGGGCTGGTGTATCAGGGTTTTGGGCAGTGCAGTGCTTTTCAGGCACTGTAGTGGGTCTTGCTGGGGCTGGTGTTTCAGGGTTTAGGGCAGTGCAGTGCTGTTCAGGAACTGTAGTGGGTCTTGCTGGGGCTGGCGTTTCAGGTTTTAGAGTAGATCAGTGCTGTTCGGGCAGTGTAGTGGGTTGTGCTGGGGCTGGTGTTTCAGGGTTTAGGGCAGTGCAGTTCTGTTCGGGCTGTGTAGGGGGTCTTGCTGGGGCTGGTGTTTCAGGGTTTAGGGCAGAGCAGTGCTGTTCGGGCAGTGTAGTGGGTTGTGCTGGGGCTGGTGTTTCAGGGTTTAGGGCAGTGCAGTTCTGTTCGGGCTGTGTAGGGGGTCTTGCTGGGGCTCGTGTTTCAGGGTTTAGGGCAGTGCAGTGCTGCTCAGGAGGAGTAGGGGGTCGTGCTGGGGCTGGTGTTTCAGGGTTTAGCTCAGTGCAGTGCTGTTTGGGAAGTATAGGGGGTTGTGCTTGGGCTGGTGTTGAAAGGGTTTAGGGCAGTGCATTGGTGTTCGGGCACTCTAGGGGGTCAGGCAGGGGCTGGTGTTTCAGGGCTTAGGGCAGTGCAGTGGTGTTCGGGAAGTGTAGGGGTCGTGCTGGGACTGGTATTTCAGGGTTTAGGGCAGTGCAGTGGTGTTAAGGCAGTGTAGGGGGTTGTGCTGGGGCTCGTGTTTCAGGGTTTACTCCAGATCAGTGGTTGGGCAGAGTAGGGGGTGATGCTGGGGCTGGTATTTAGGGTTTAGGGCAATGCATTTGTGTTCCGGCAGTGTAGGGGGTGGTGCTGGGGCTGGTGTTTCAGGGTTTAGGGCAATGCAGTTGTGTTCCGGCAGTATAGGGGGTGGTGCTGGGGCTGGTGTTTCAGAGTTTAGGGAAGTGCAGTGGTCTTTGGACAGTGTAGGGGGTGGTGCTGGGGCTGGTGTTTCAGGGTTTAGGGCAGTGCAGTGGTGATCGGGCATTGTAGGGGGTGATGCTGGGGCTGGTGTTTCTTGGTTTAGGACAGTGCAGTGGTGTTTGGGCAGTGTAGGGGGTGGTGCTGGGGCTGGTGTTTCAGGGTTTAGGGCAGTGCAGTGGTGATCGGGCATTGTAGGGGGTGATGCTGGGGCTGGTGTCTCTTGGTTTAGGGCAGTGCAGTGGTGTTTGGGCAGTGTAGGGGTGGTGCTGGGGCTGGTGTTTCAGGGTTTAGGGCAGTGCAGTGGTGTTCAGGCAGTGTAGGGGTGGTCCTGGGGCTGGTGTTTCAGGGTTTAGGGCAGTGCAGTGGTGTTCCGGCAGTGCAGTGGTGTTTCGGGCAGTGTAGGGGTGGTGCTGGGGCTGGTGTTTCAGGGTTTAGGACAGTGCAGTGGTGTTCGGGCAGTGTAGGGGGTCGTAATGGGGCTGGTGTTTCAGTGTTTCGGACAGTGCAGTGGTGTGCTGGTGCTGGTGTTTCATGGTTTAGGGCAGTGCAAAAGTGTTCGGCCTGTGTAGGGGGTCATGCTGGGGCTGGTGTTTCAGGGTTTAGGGCAGTGCAGTGATGTTTTGGCACTGTAGGGGGTGGTGCTGGGGCTGGTGTTTCAGGGTTTAGGGCAGTGCAGTGGTGTTTGGGCAGTGTAGGGGTGGTGCTTGGGCTGGTGTTTCAGGGTTTAGGGCAAAGCAGTGGTGTTCGGGCAGAGTATGGGGTGGTGCTGGGGTGGTGTTTAGGGTGTAGGGCAGTGCAGTAGTGTTCCGGCAGTGTAGGGGGTAGTGCTGGGGCTGGTGTTTCAGAGTAAAGGGCAGTTCAGTGGTGTTCAGGCAGTGTAGGGGTTCGTGCTGGGGCTGGTGTTTCAGGGTTTAGGGCAGTGCAGTGTTGTTCGGGCAATATAGGGTGTCGTGCTGGGGCTGGCGTTTCAGTGTTTAGGGCAGTTCAGAGAGGTTTGGGCAGTGTAGGGGGTCTTGCTGGGGCTGGTGTATCAGGGTTTAGGGCAGTGCAGTGTTGTTCGGGCACCGTAGTGGGTCTTGCTGGGGCTGGTGTTTCAGGGTTTAGGGCAGTGCAGTGCAGTTCAGGAACTGTAGTTGGTCTTGCTGGGGCTGATGTTTCAGGGTTTAGGGCAGGGCAGTGTTGTTCGGGCAATATAGGGTGTCGTGCTGGGGCTGGCGTTTCAGTGTTTAGGGCAGTACAGAGAGGTTTGAGCAGTGTAGGGGGTCTTGCTGGGGCTGGTGTATCAGGGTTTAGGGCAGTGCAGTGTTGTTCGGGCACCGTAGTGGGTCTTGCTGGGCTGGTGTTTCAGGGTTTAGGGCAGTGCAGTGCAGTTCAGGAACTGTAGTTGGTCTTGCTGGGGCTGATGTTTCAGGGTTTAGGGCAGAGCAGTGCTGTTCGGGCAGTATAGGGGGTCTTGCTGGGGCTGGGGTTTCAGGGTTTAGGGCAGAGCAGTGCTGTTCGGGCAGTGTAGTGGGTGGTACTGGGGCTGGTGTTTCAGGGTTTAGGGCAGTACAGTGTTGTTCGGGCAGTGTAGAGGGTAGTGCTGGGGCTGGTGTTTCCGTGTTTAGCACAGTGCTGTGCTGTTCTGGCAGTTTAGGGGTGGTGCTGAGGCTGGTGTTTCAGTGTTTAGGGCAGTGCAGTGGTGGTCGGGCAGTATAGGGGGTCGTGCTGGGGCTGGCGTTTCAATGTTTAGGGCAGTACAGTGGTGCTCGGGCAGTGTAGGGGGTCTTGCTGGGGCTGGTGTATCAGGGTTTACAGCAGTGCAGTGCATTTCGGCCACTGTAGTGGGTCTTGCTGGGGCTGGTGTTTCAGGGTTTAGGGTGGTGCAGTGCAGTTCAGGAACTGTAATTGGTCTTGCTGGGGCTGGTGTTTAAGGGTTTAGGGCAGTGCAGTGCTGTTCGAGCACTGTAGTGGGTCTTGCTGGGGCTGGTGATTCAGGGTTAATGGCAGTGCAGAGCTGTTCGGACACTGTAGTGGGTCTTGCTGGGGCTGGTGATTCAGGGTTTATGGCAGTGCAGAGCTGTTCAGTAACTGTAGTGGGTCTTTGCGGTGGCTGGTGTTTCAGGGTTTAGGGCAGTGCAGTTCTGTTCGGACAGTGTAGGGGGTCTTGCTGGGGCTGGTGTTTAGGGTTTAGGGCAATGCAGTTGTGTTCCGGCAGTGTAGGGGGTGGTGCTGGGGCTGGTGTTTCAGGGTTTAGGGCAGTG
Organism: Triturus cristatus; assembly: GCF_964204655.1. Classification (NCBI taxonomy): domain Eukaryota; kingdom Metazoa; phylum Chordata; class Amphibia; order Caudata; family Salamandridae; genus Triturus; species Triturus cristatus. Next base: position 189,926,396 of record NC_140579.1, read on the forward strand.
CAGTGGTCTTCGGGCAGTGTAGGGGGTAGTTCTTGGGCTGGTGTTTTTTAGGGTTTAGGGCAGTGCAGTGCTGTTCTGGCAGTGTAGGGGTGGTGCTGGGCTGGTGTTTCAGGGTTTAGGGCAGTGCAGTGGTGTCTGGGCAGTGTAGGGGGTGGTCCTGGGGCTGGTTTTTCAGGGTTTAGGGCAGAGCAGTGGTGTTCGGGCAGAGTAGGGGGTGGTGCTGGGTGTGGTGTTTAGGGTTTATTTCAGTGCAGTAGTGTTCCGGCAGTGTAGGGGGTGGTGCTGGGGCTGGTGTTTCAGAGTAAAGGGCAGTTCAGTGGTGTTCGGGCAGTTTAGGGGTTCGTGTTGGGGCTGGTGTTTCAGTGTTTAGGGCAGTGCAGTGGTGGTCGGGCAGTATAGGGGGTCGTGCTGGGACTGGCTTTTCAATGTTTAGAGCAGTACGGTGGTGTTCGGGCAGTGTAGGGGGTCTTGCTGGGGATGGTGTATCAGGGTTTACGGCAGTGCAGTGCATTTTGGGCACTGTAGTGGGTCTTGCTGGGGCTGGTGTTTCAGGGTTTAGGGCAGTGCAGTCCAATTCAGGAACTGTAATTGGCCTTGCTGGGGCTGGTGTTTAAGGGTTTAGGGCAGAGCAGTGCTGTTCGAGCATTGTAGTGGGTCATGCTGGGGCTGGTGTTTCAGGGATTAGGGCAGTACAGTGCTGTGCGGGCAGTGTAGGGGGTGGAGCTGGGAGTGGTGTTTATGGTTTAGGGCAGTGCAGTGGTGTTCCCACAGTGTAGGGGGTGGAGTTGGGGCTGGTGTTTCAGGGTAAAGGGCAGTGCAGTGGTGTTCAGGCAGGGTAGGGGGTGGTGCTGGGTGTGGTGTTTAGGGTTTAGGACAGAGCAGTGGTGTTCGGGCAGTGTAGGGGGTGGTGCTTTGGCTGGTGTTTCAGGATTTAGGGCAGTGCACTGGTGTTCGGGCAGTGTAGGGTTTCGTGCTGGGGCTGGTGTTTCAGGGTTTAGGGCAGATCAGTGGTGATCGGGCAGTGTATGGGGTGGTGCTGGGGGTGGTGTTTAGGGTTTACGGCAGTGCAGTTGTGTTCGGGCAGTGTAGGGTGTCGTGCTGGGGCTGGTGTTTCAGGGTTTAGGGCAGTGCAGCGGTGTTCGGGTTATGTAGAGGGTAGTGTTGAGGATGGTGTTTCAGGGTTTAGGGCAGTGCAGTGGTGTTCGGCCAATGTAGGGGGCCATGCTGAGGTTGTGTTTCAGGGTTTAGGGCAATGCAGTGTTGTTCGGGCACTGTAGGTGGTGGTGCCGGGGGTGGTGTTTCAGGGTTTAGGGCAGTGCAGTGTTGTTCGGGCACTGTAGGTGGTGGTGCCGGGGGTGGTCTTTCAGGGTTTAGGGCAGTGCAGTGGTGTTCGCTCAGTGTAGGGGGTTGTGCTGGGGCTGGTGTTTCATTGTTTACAAAAGTGCAGTGGTGTGCTGGGGCTGGTGTTTCAGGGTTTAGGGCAGTGCAGCGGTGTTCCGGTTGTGTAGAGGGTCGTGTTGGGGCTGGTGTTTCATGGTTTAGGGCAGTGCAAAAGTATTCGGCCAGTGTAGGGGATCATGCTGTGACTGGTGTTTCAGGGTTTAGGGCAGTGCAGTGGTGTGTAGGCACTGTAGGGGGTAGTGCTGGGTCTGGTGTTTCACGGTTTAGGGCAGTGCAGTGCTGTTCAGGAATTGTAGTTGGTATTGCTAGGGCTGGTGTTTCAGGGTTTAGTGCAGTGCAGTGCTGTTCGGGAAGTGTAGGGGGTCGTGCTGGGGCTGGTGTTTCAGGGTTTAGGGCAGTGCATTGGTGTTCGGGGACTGTAGGGGGTCGTGCTGGGGCTGGTGTTTCAGGGTTTAGGGCAGAGCAGTGCTGTTCGGGCAGTGTAGTGGGTCGTGCTGGGGCTTGTGTTTCAGGGTAAAGGGCAGTGCAGTGGTGTTTGGGCAGTGTAGGGGTTATTGCTGGGGCTGGTGTTTCAGAGTTTAGGGCAGTGCAGTGACTTTCGGTCACTATAGGGGGTCATGCTGGGGCTGGCGTTTCAGTGTTTAGGGCAGTACAGTGGTGTTCGGGCAGTGTAGGGAGTCTTGCTGGGGCTGGTGTATCAGGGTTTAGGGCAGTGCAGTGCTGTTCGGGCACAGTAGTGGGTCTTGCTGAAGCTGGTGATTCAGGGCTTATGGCAGTGCAGAGCTGTTCAGGAACTGTAGTGGGTCTTGCTGTGGCTGGTGTTTCAGGGTTTAGGGCAGTGCAGTGCTGTTCGGGCACTGTAGTGGGTCTTGCTGGGGCTGGTGATTCAGGGTTTATGGCAGTGCAGAGCTGTTCGGACACTGTAGTGGGTCTTGCTGGGGCTGGTGATTCAGGGTTTATGGCAGTGCAGAGCTGTTCAGGAACTGTAGTGGGTCTTGCTGTGGCTGGTGTTTCAGGGTTTAGGGCAGAGCATTGCTGTTCTGGCAGTGTAGTGGGTCTTTGCGGTGGCTGGTGTTTCAGGGTTTAGGGCAGTGCAGTTCTGTTCGGACCGTGTAGGGGGTCTTGCTGGGGCTGGTGTTTAGGGTTTAGGGCAATGCAGTTGTGTTCCGGCAGTGTAGGGGGTGGTGCTGGGTCTGGTGTTTCAGGGTTTAGGGCAGTGCAGTGCTGTTCTGGCAGTGTAGGGGTGGTGCTGGGCTGGAGTTTCAGGGTTTAGGGCAGTGCAGTGGTGTTCGGGCAGTGTAGGGGGTGGTGCTGGGGCTGGTGTTTCTGGGTTTAGGGCAGTGCAGTGGTGTTCGGGCAGTGTAGGGGGTGGTGCTGGGGCTGGTGTTTCTGGGTTTAGGGCAGTGCAGTGGTGTTCGAGCAGTGTAGGGGTGGTGCTGGGCTGGAGTTTCAGGGTTTAGGGCAGTGCAGTGGTGTTCGGGCAGTGTAGGGGGTGGTGCTGGGGCTGGTCTTTCTGGGTTTAGGGCAGTGCAGTGGTGTTCGAGCAGTGTAGGGGTGGTGCTGGGGCTGGTGTTTCAGGTTTTAGGGCAGTGCAGTGGTGTTTGGGCAGTGTAGGGGTGGTGCTGGGGCTGGTGATTCAAGGGTTAGAGCAGTGAAGTGGTGTTCGGCCAGTGTAGGGGGTCATGCTGGGGCTGGTGGTTCAGGGTTTAGGGCAGTGCAGTGGTCTTCTGGCAGTGTAGGGGTGGTGCTAGGGCTAGTGTTTCAGGGTTTAGGGCAGTGCAGTGCTGTTCGGCAGCGTAGGGGTGGTGCTGGGGCTAGTGTTTCCGGGTTTAGGGCAGGGCAGTGGTGTTCGGACACCGTAGGGGTTGGGTCTGGAGCTAGTGTTTCTGGGTTAAGGGCAGTGCAGTGGTGTACGGGCAGTGTAGGGGGTGGTGCTGGGGCTGGTGTTTCAGGGTTTAGGGCTGTGCAGTGGTGTTCGAGCATTGTAGGGGTGGTGCTGGGGCTGGTGTTTCAAGGTTTAGGGCAGTGCAGTGTTGTTCTGGCAGTGTAGGGGGTCGTGCTGTGGCTGGTGTTTCAGGGTTTAGGACAGTGCAGTGGTGGGCTGGGGCTGGTGTATCAGGGTTTGGGGCAGTGCAGTGCTGTTCGGGCACTGTAGTGTGTCATGCTGGGGCTGGTGTTACAGTGGTTAGGGCAGAGCAGTTCTGTTTGGCCAGTGTAGTGGGTCTTTGCTGGGGCTGGTATTTCAGGGTTTAGGGCAGTGCAGTTCTGTTCGGGCAGTGTAGTGTGTTATGCTGGGGCAGGTGTTTCAGGGTTTAAGGCAGTGCAGTGCTGTTCGGGCAGTGTAGGGGGTTGTGCTGGGGCTGGTGTTTCAGGGTTTAGCGCAGTACAGTGCTGTTCGGGAAGTGTAGGGGTTCGTGCTGAGGCTGGTGTTTCAGGGTTTAGGGCAGTGCATTGGTGTTTGGGCATAGTAGGGGGTGGTGCTGGGGCTGGTGTTTCAGGGTTTAGGGCAGTGCAATGGTCTTCGGGCAGTGTAGGGGTGGTGCTAGGGCTAGTGTTTCAGGGTTTAGGGCAGTGCAGTGCTGTTCGGCAGCGTAGGGGTGGTGCTGGGGCTAGTGTTTCCGGGTTTAGGGCAGTGCAGTGGTGTTTGGACACCGTAGGGGGTGGGTCTGGAGCTAGTGTTTCTGGGTTAAGGGCAGTGCAGTGGTGTACGGGCAGTGTAGGGGGTGGTGCTGGGGCTGGTGTTTCAGGGTTTAGGGCTGTGCAGTGGTGTTCGAGCATTGTAGGGGTGGTGCTGGGGCTGGTGTTTCAAGGTTTAGGGCAGTGCAGTGTTGTTCTGGCAGTGTAGAGGGTCGTGCTGTGGCTGGTGTTTCAGGGTTTAGGACAGTGCAGTGGTGGGCTGGGGCTGGTGGTTTCAGGGTTTAGGGCAGTGCAGCGGTGTTCGGGCTGTGTAGGGGGTCGTGCTGGGGCTGGTGTTTCAGTGTTTAGGGCAGTGCAAAAGTGTTTGTCCGGTGTAGGGGGTCGTGCTGTAGCTGGTGTTTCAGGGTTTAGAGCAGTGCAGTGCTGTTCGGGCAGATTAGGGGGTATTTCTGGGGCTGGTGTATCAGGGTTTTGGGCAGTGCAGTGCTTTTCAGGCACTGTAGTGGGTTTTGTTGGGGCTGGTGTTTCAGGGTTTAGGGCAGTGCAGTGCTGTTCAGGAACTGTAGTGGGTCTTGCTGGGGCTGGCGTTTCAGGTTTTATGGTAGATCAGTGCTGTTCGGGCAGTGTAGTGGGTTGTGCTGGGGCTGGTGTTTCAGGGTTTAGGGGAGTGCAGTTCTGTTCGGGCTGTGTAGGGGGTCTTGCTGGGGCTGGTGTTTCAGGGTTTAGGGCAGAGGAGTGCTGTTCGGGCAGTGTAGTGGGTTGTGCTGGGGCTAGTGTTTCAGGGTTTAGGGCAGTGCAGTTCTGTTCGGGCTGTGTAGGGGGTCTTGCTGGGGCTCGTGTTTCAGGGTTTAGGGCAGTGCAGTGCTGCTCAGGAGGAGTAGGGGGTCGTGCTGGGGCTGGTGTTTCAGGGTTTAGCTCAGTGCAGTGCTGTTTGGGAAGTATAGGGGGTTGTGCTTGGGCTGGTGTTGAAAGGGTTTAGGGCAGTGCATTGGTGTTCGGGCACTCTAGGGGGTCAGGCTGGGGCTGGTGTTTCAGGGCTTAGGGCAGTGCAGTGGTGTTCGGGAAGTGTAGGGGTCGTGCTGGGACTGGTATTTCAGGGTTTAGGGCAGTGCAGTGGTGTTCAGGCAGTGTAGGGGGTTGTGCTGGGGCGCGTGTTTCAGGGTTTACGGCAGATCAGTGGTTGGGCAGAGTAGGGGGTGGTGCTGGGCCTGGTATTTAGGGTTTAGGGCAATGCATTTGTGTTCCGGCAGTGTAGGGGGTGGTGCTGGGGCTGGTGTTTCAGGGTTTAGGGCAATGCAGTTGTGTTCCGGCAGTATAGGGGGTGGTGCTGGGGCTGGTGTTTCAGAGTTTAGGGAAGTGCAGTGGTCTTTGGACAGTGTAGGGGGTGGTGCTGGGGCTGGTGTTTCAGGGTTTAGGGCAGTGCAGTGGTGATTGGGCATTGTAGGGGGTGATGCTGGGGCTGGTGTTTCTTGGTTTAGGACAGTGCAGTGGTGTTTGGGCAGTGTAGGGGGTGGTGCTGGGGCTGGTGTTTCAGGGTTTAGGGCAGTGCAGTGGTGATCGGGCATTGTAGGGGGTGATGCTGAGGTTGGTGTCTCTTGGTTTAGGGCAGTGCAGTGGTGTTTGGGCAGTGTAGGGGTGGTGCTGGGGCTGGTGTTTCAGGGTTTAGGGCAGTGCAGTGGTGTTCCGGCAGTGCAGTGGTGTTTCGGGCAGTGTAGGGGTGGTGCTGGGGCTGGTGTTTCAGGGTTTAGGACAGTGCAGTGGTGTTCAGGCAGTATAGGGGGTCGTAATGGGGCTGGTGTTTCAGTGTTTCGGACAGTGCAGTGGTGTGCTGGTGCTGGTGTTTCATGGTTTAGGGCAGTGCAAAAGTGTTCGGCCTGTGTAGGGGGTCATGCTGGGGCTGGTGTTTCAGGGTTTAGGGCAGTGCAGTGATGTTTTGGCACTGTAGGGGTGGTGCTGGGGCTGGTGTTTCAGGGTTTAGGGCAGTGCAGTGGTGTTCGGGCAGTGTAGGGGTGGTGCTTGGGCTGGTGTTTCAGGGTTTAGGGCAAAGCAGTGGTGTTCGGGCAGAGTATGGGGTAGTGCTGGGGGTGGTGTTTAGGGTGTAGGGCAGTGCAGTAGTGTTCCGGCAGTGTAGGGGGTGGTGCTGGGGCTGGGGTTTCAGAGTAAAGGGCAGTTCAGTGGTGTTCAGGCAGTGTAGGGGTTCGTGCTGGGGCTGGTGTTTCAGGGTTTAGGGCAGTGCAGTGTTGTTCGGGCAATATAGGGTGTCGTGCTGGGGCTGGCGTTTCAGTGTTTAGGGCAGTTCAGAGAGGTTTGGGCAGTGTAGGGGGTCTTGCTGGGGCTGGTGTTTCAGGGTTTAGGGCAGTGCAGTGGTGATCGGGCATTGTAGGGGGTGATGCTGGGGCTGGTGTTTCTTGGTTTAGGACAGTGCAGTGGTGTTTGGGCAGTGTAGGGGGTGGTGCTGGGGCTGGTGTTTCAGGGTTTAGGGCAGTGCAGTGGTGATCGGGCATTGTAGGGGGTGATGCTGAGGTTGGTGTCTCTTGGTTTAGGGCAGTGCAGTGGTGTTTGGGCAGTGTAGGGATGGTGCTGGGGCTGGTGTTTCAGGTTTTAGGGCAGTGCAGTGGTGTTCAGGCAGTGTAGGGGTGGTCCTGGGGCTGTGTAGGGGTGGTGCTGGGGCTGGTGTTTCAGGGTTTAGGGCAGTGCAGTGGTGACCGGGCATTGTAGGGGGTGATGCTGGGGCTGGTGTTTCTTGGTTTAGGACAGTGCAGTGGTGTTTGGGCAGTGTAGGGGGTGGTGCTGGGGCTGGTGTTTCAGGGTTTAGGGCAGTGCAGTGGTGATCGGGCATTGTAGGGGGTGATGCTGAGGTTGGTGTCTCTTGGTTTAGGGCAGTGCAGTGGTGTTTGGGCAGTGTAGGGGTGGTGCTGGGGCTGGTGTTTCAGGGTTTAGGGCAGTGCAGTGGTGTTCCGGCAGTGCAGTGGTGTTTCGGGCAGTGTAGGGGTGGTGCTGGGGCTGGTGTTTCAGGGTTTAGGACAGTGCAGTGGTGTTCAGGCAGTGTAGGGGGTCGTAATGGGGCTGGTGTTTCAGTGTTTCGGACAGTGCAGTGGTGTGCTGGTGCTGGTGTTTCATGGTTTAGGGCAGTGCAAAAGTGTTCGGCCTGTGTAGGGGGTCATGCTGGGGCTGGTGTTTCAGGGTTTAGGGCAGTGCAGTGATGTTTTGGCACTGTAGGGGTGGTGCTGGGGCTGGTGTTTCAGGGTTTAGGGCAGTGCAGTGGTGTTCGGGCAGTGTAGGGGTGGTGCTTGGGCTGGTGTTTCAGGGTTTAGGGCAAAGCAGTGGTGTTCGGGCAGAGTATGGGGTGGTGCTGGGGGTGGTGTTTAGGGTGTAGGGCAGTGCAGTAGTGTTCTGGCAGTGTAGGGGGTGGTGCTGGGGCTGGTGTTTCAGAGTAAAGGGCAGTTCAGTGGTGTTCAGGCAGTGTAGGGGTTCGTGCTGGGGCTGGTGTTTCAGGGTTTAGGGCAGTGCAGTGTTGTTCGGGCAATATAGGGTGTCATGCTGGGGCTGGCGTTTCAGTGTTTAGGGCAGTTCAGAGAGGTTTGGGCAGTGTAGGGGGTCTTGCTGGGGCTGGTGTATCAGGGTTTAGGGCAGTGCAGTGTTGTTCGGGCACCGTAGTGGGTCTTGCTGGGGCTGGTGTTTCAGGGTTTAGGGCAGTGCAGTGCAGTTCAGGAACTGTAGTTGGTCTTGCTGGGGCTGATGTTTCAGGGTTTAGGGCAGGGCAGTGTTGTTCGGGCAATATAGGGTGTCGTGCTGGGGCTGGCGTTTCAGTGTTTAGGGCAGTACAGAGAGGTTTGAGCAGTGTAGGGGGTCTTGCTGGGGCTGGTGTATCAGGGTTTAGGGCAGTGCAGTGTTGTTCGGGCACCGTAGTGGGTCTTGCTGGGGCTGGTGTTTCAGGGTTTAGGGTTGTGCAGTGCAGTTCAGGAACTGTAGTTGGTCTTGCTGGGGCTGATGTTTCAGGGTTTAGGGCAGAGCAGTGCTGTTCGGGCAGTGTAGGGGGTCTTGCTGGGGCTGGGGTTTCAGGGTTTAGGGCAGAGCAGTGCTGTTCGGGCAGTGTAGTGGGTGGTACTGGGGCTGGTGTTTCAGGGTTTAGGGCAGTACAGTGTTGTTCGGGCAGTGTAGAGGGTAGTGCTGGGGCTGGTGTTTCCGTGTTTAGCACAGTGCAGTGCTGTTCTGGCAGTTTAGGGGTGGTGCTGAGGCTGGTGTTTCAGTGTTTAGGGCAGTGCAGTGGTGGTCGGGCAGTATAGGGGGTCGTGCTGGGGCTGGCGTTTCAATGTTTAGGGCAGTACAGTGGTGTTCGGGCAGTGTAGGGGGTCTTGCTGGGGCTGGTGTATCAGGGTTTACAGCAGTGCAGTGCATTTCGGGCACTGTAGTGGGTCTTGCTGGGGCTGGTGTTTCAGGGTTTAGGGCGGTGCAGTGCAGTTCAGTAACTGTAATTGGTCTTGCTGGGGCTGCAGTGCTGTTCTGACACTGTAGTGGGTCTTGCTGGGGCTGGTGATTCAGGGTTAATGGCAGTGCAGAGCTGTTCGGACACTGTAGTGGGTCTTGCTGGGGCTGGTGATTCAGGGTTTATGGCAGTGCAGAGCTGTTCAGGAACTGTAGTGGGTCTTTGCGGTGGCTGGTGTTTCAGGGTTTAGGGCAGTGCAGTTCTGTTCGGACAGTGTAGGGGGCTTGCTGGGGCTGGTGTTTAGGGTTTAGGGCAATGCAGTTGTGTTCCGGCAGTGTAGGGGGTGGTGCTGGGGCTGGTGTTTCAGGGTTTAGGGCAGTGCAGTGGTCTTCGGGCAGTGTAGGGGGTAGTTCTTGGGCTGGTGTTTTTTAGGGTTTAGGGCAGTGCAGTGCTGTTCTGGCAGTGTAGGGGTGGTGCTGGGCTGGTGTTTCAGGGTTTAGGGCAGAGCAGTGGTGTTCGGGCAGAGTAGGGGGTGGTGCTGGGTGTGGTGTTTAGGGTTTATTTCAGTGCAGTAGTGTTCCGGCAGTGTAGGGGGTGGTGCTGGGGCTGGTGTTTCAGAGTAAAGGGCAGTTCAGTGGTGTTCGGGCAGTTTAGGGGTTCGTGTTGGGGCTGGTGTTTCAGTGTTTAGGGCAGTGCAGTGGTGGTCGGGCAGTATAGGAGGTCGTGCTGGGGCTGGCTTTTCAATGTTTAGAGCAGTACGGTGGTGTTCGGGCAGTGTAGGGGGTCTTGCTGGGGATGGTGTATCAGGGTTTACGGCAGTGCAGTGCATTTTGGGCACTGTAGTGGGTCTTGCTGGGGCTGGTGTTTCAGGGTTTAGGGCAGTGCAGTCCAATTCAGGAACTGTAATTGGCCTTGCTGGGGCTGGTGTTTAAGGGTTTAGGGCAGAGCAGTGCTGTTCGAGCATTGTAGTGGGTCATGCTGGGGCTGGTGTTTCAGGGATTAGGGCAGTACAGTGCTGTGCGGGCAGTGTAGGGGGTGGAGCTGGGAGTGGTGTTTAGGGTTTAGGGCAGTGCAGTGGTGTTCCCACAGTGTAGGGGGTGGAGTTGGGGCTGGTGTTTCAGGGTAAAGGGCAGTGCAGTGGTGTTCAGGCAGGGTAGGGGGTGGTACTGGGTGTGGCGTTTAGGGTTTAGGACAGTGCAGTGGTGTTCGGGCAGTGTAGGGGGTGGTGCTTTGGCTGGTGTTTCAGGATTTAGGGCAGTGCACTGGTGTTCGGGCAGTGTAGGGTTTCGTGCTGGGGCTGGTGTTTCAGGGTTTAGGGCAGATCAGTGGTGATCGGGCAGTGTATGGGGTGGTGCTGGGGGTGGTGTTTAGGGTTTACGGCAGTGCAGTTGCGTTCGGGCAGTGTAGGGTGTCGTGCTGGGGCTGGTGTTTCAGGGTTTAGGGCAGTGCAGCGGTGTTCGGGTTATGTAGAGGGTAGTGTTGAGGATGGTGTTTCAGGGTTTAGGGCAGTGCAGTGGTGTTCGGCCAATGTAGGGGGCCATGCTGAGGTTGTGTTTCAGGGTTTAGGGCAATGCAGTGTTGTTCGGGCACTGTAGGTGGTGGTGCCGGGGGTGGTGTTTCAGGGTTTAGGGCAGTGCAGTGTTGTTCGGGCACTGTAGGTGGTGGTGCCGGGGGTGGTCTTTCAGGGTTTAGGGCAGTGCAGTGGTGTTCGCTCAGTGTAGGGGGTTGTGCTGGGGCTGGTGTTTCATTGTTTACAAAAGTGCAGTGGTGTGCTGGGGCTGGTGTTTCAGGGTTTAGGGCAGTGCAGCGGTGTTCCGGTTGTGTAGAGGGTCGTGTTGGGGCTGGTGTTTCATGGTTTAGGGCAGTGCAAAAGTATTCGGCCAGTGTAGGGGATCATGCTGTGACTGGTGTTTCGGGGTTTAGGGCAGTGCAGTGGTGTGTGGGCACTGTAGGGGGTAGTGCTGGGTCTGGTGTTTCACGGTTTAGGGCAGTGCAGTGCTGTTCAGGAATTGTAGTTGGTATTGCTAGGGCTGGTGTTTCAGGGTTTAGTGCAGTGCAGTGCTGTTCGGGAAGTGTAGGGGGTCGTGCTGGGGCTGGTGTTTCAGGGTTTAGGGCAGTGCATTGGTGTTTGGGCACTGTAGGGGGTCGTGCTGGGGCTGGTGTTTCAGGGTTTAGGGCAGAGCAGTGCTGTTCGGGCAGTGTAGTGGGTCGTGCTGGGGCTGGTGTTTCAGGGTAAAGGGCAGTGCAGTGGTGTTTGGGCAGTGTAGGGGTTATTGCTGGGGCTGGTGTTTCAGGGTTTAGGGCAGTGCAGTGGCTTTCGGTCACTATAGGGGGTCATGCTGGGGCTGGCGTTTCAGTGTTTAGGGCAGTACAGTGGTGTTCGGGCAGTGTAGGGAGTCTTGCTGGGGCTGGTGTATCAGGGTTTAGGGCAGTGCAGTGCTGTTCGGGCACTGTAGTGGGTCTTGCTGAAGCTGGTGATTCAGGGTTTATGGCAGTGCAGAGCTGTTCAGGAACTGTAGTGGGTCTTGCTGTGGCTGGTGTTTCAGGGTTTAGGGCAGTGCAGTGCTGTTCGGGCACTGTAGTGGGTCTTGCTGGGGCTGGTGATTCAGGGTTTATGGCAGTGCAGAGCTGTTCGGACACTGTAGTGGGTCTTGCTGGGGCTGGTGATTCAGGGTTTATGGCAGTGCAGAGCTGTTCAGGAACTGTAGTGGGTCTTGCTGTGGCTGGTGTTTCAGGGTTTAGGGCAGAGCATTGCTGTTCTGGCAGTGTAGTGGGTCTTTGCGGTGGCTGGTGTTTCAGGGTTTAGGGCAGTGCAGTTCTGTTCGGACTGTGTAGGGGGTCTTGCTGGGGCTGGTGTTTGGGGTTTAGGGCAATGCAGTTGTGTTCCGGCAGTGTAGGGGGTGGTGCTGGGTCTGGTGTTTCAGGGTTTAGGGCAGTGCAGTGCTGTTCTGGCAGTGTAGGGGTGGTGCTGGGCTGGAGTTTCAGGGTTTAGGGCAGTGCAGTGGTGTTCGGGCAGTGTAGGGGGTGGTGCTGGGGCTGGTGTTTCTGGGTTTAGGGCAGTGCAGTGGTGTTCAGGCAGTGTAGGGGGTGGTGCTGGGGCTGGTGTTTCTGGGTTTAGGGCAGTGCAGTGGTGTTCGAGCAGTGTAGGGGTGGTGCTGGGGCTGGTGTTTCAGGTTTTAGGGCAGTGCAGTGGTGATCGGGCATTGTAGGGGGTGATGCTGAGGTTGGTGTCTCTTGGTTTAGGGCAGTGCAGTGGTGTTTGGGCAGTGTAGGGGTGGTGCTGGGGCTGGTGTTTCAGGGTTTAGGGCAGTGCAGTGGTGTTCCGGCAGTGCAGTGGTGTTTCGGGCAGTGTAGGGGTGGTGCTGGGGCTGGTGTTTCAGGGTTTAGGACAGTGCAGTGGTGTTCAGGCAGTGTAGGGGGTCGTAATGGGGCTGGTGTTTCAGTGTTTCGGACAGTGCAGTGGTGTGCTGGTGCTGGTGTTTCATGGTTTAGGGCAGTGCAAAAGTGTTCGGCCTGTGTAGGGGGTCATGCTGGGGCTGGTGTTTCAGGGTTTAGGGCAGTGCAGTGATGTTTTGGCACTGTAGGGGTGGTGCTGGGGCTGGTGTTTCAGGGTTTAGGGCAGTGCAGTGGTGTTCGGGCAGTGTAGGGGTGGTGCTTGGGCTGGTGTTTCAGGGTTTAGGGCAAAGCAGTGGTGTTCGGGCAGAGTATGGGGTGGTGCTGGGGGTGGTGTTTAGGGTGTAGGGCAGTGCAGTAGTGTTCTGGCAGTGTAGGGGGTGGTGCTGGGGCTGGTGTTTCAGAGTAAAGGGCAGTTCAGTGGTGTTCAGGCAGTGTAGGGGTTCGTGCTGGGGCTGGTGTTTCAGGGTTTAGGGCAGTGCAGTGTTGTTCGGGCAATATAGGGTGTCATGCTGGGGCTGGCGTTTCAGTGTTTAGGGCAGTTCAGAGAGGTTTGGGCAGTGTAGGGGGTCTTGCTGGGGCTGGTGTATCAGGGTTTAGGGCAGTGCAGTGTTGTTCGGGCACCGTAGTGGGTCTTGCTGGGGCTGGTGTTTCAGGGTTTAGGGCAGTGCAGTGCAGTTCAGGAACTGTAGTTGGTCTTGCTGGGGCTGATGTTTCAGGGTTTAGGGCAGGGCAGTGTTGTTCGGGCAATATAGGGTGTCGTGCTGGGGCTGGCGTTTCAGTGTTTAGGGCAGTACAGAGAGGTTTGAGCAGTGTAGGGGGTCTTGCTGGGGCTGGTGTATCAGGGTTTAGGGCAGTGCAGTGTTGTTCGGGCACCGTAGTGGGTCTTGCTGGGGCTGGTGTTTCAGGGTTTAGGGTTGTGCAGTGCAGTTCAGGAACTGTAGTTGGTCTTGCTGGGGCTGATGTTTCAGGGTTTAGGGCAGAGCAGTGCTGTTCGGGCAGTGTAGGGGGTCTTGCTGGGGCTGGGGTTTCAGGGTTTAGGGCAGAGCAGTGCTGTTCGGGCAGTGTAGTGGGTGGTACTGGGGCTGGTGTTTCAGGGTTTAGGGCAGTACAGTGTTGTTCGGGCAGTGTAGAGGGTAGTGCTGGGGCTGGTGTTTCCGTGTTTAGCACAGTGCAGTGCTGTTCTGGCAGTTTAGGGGTGGTGCTGAGGCTGGTGTTTCAGTGTTTAGGGCAGTGCAGTGGTGGTCGGGCAGTATAGGGGGTCGTGCTGGGGCTGGCGTTTCAATGTTTAGGGCAGTACAGTGGTGTTCGGGCAGTGTAGGGGGTCTTGCTGGGGCTGGTGTATCAGGGTTTACAGCAGTGCAGTGCATTTCGGGCACTGTAGTGGGTCTTGCTGGGGCTGGTGTTTCAGGGTTTAGGGCGGTGCAGTGCAGTTCAGTAACTGTAATTGGTCTTGCTGGGGCTGCAGTGCTGTTCTGACACTGTAGTGGGTCTTGCTGGGGCTGGTGATTCAGGGTTAATGGCAGTGCAGAGCTGTTCGGACACTGTAGTGGGTCTTGCTGGGGCTGGTGATTCAGGGTTTATGGCAGTGCAGAGCTGTTCAGGAACTGTAGTGGGTCTTTGCGGTGGCTGGTGTTTCAGGGTTTAGGGCAGTGCAGTTCTGTTCGGACAGTGTAGGGGGCTTGCTGGGGCTGGTGTTTAGGGTTTAGGGCAATGCAGTTGTGTTCCGGCAGTGTAGGGGGTGGTGCTGGGGCTGGTGTTTCAGGGTTTAGGGCAGTGCAGTGGTCTTCGGGCAGTGTAGGGGGTAGTTCTTGGGCTGGTGTTTTTTAGGGTTTAGGGCAGTGCAGTGCTGTTCTGGCAGTGTAGGGGTGGTGCTGGGCTGGTGTTTCAGGGTTTAGGGCAGAGCAGTGGTGTTCGGGCAGAGTAGGGGGTGGTGCTGGGTGTGGTGTTTAGGGTTTATTTCAGTGCAGTAGTGTTCCGGCAGTGTAGGGGGTGGTGCTGGGGCTGGTGTTTCAGAGTAAAGGGCAGTTCAGTGGTGTTCGGGCAGTTTAGGGGTTCGTGTTGGGGCTGGTGTTTCAGTGTTTAGGGCAGTGCAGTGGTGGTCGGGCAGTATAGGAGGTCGTGCTGGGGCTGGCTTTTCAATGTTTAGAGCAGTACGGTGGTGTTCGGGCAGTGTAGGGGGTCTTGCTGGGGATGGTGTATCAGGGTTTACGGCAGTGCAGTGCATTTTGGGCACTGTAGTGGGTCTTGCTGGGGCTGGTGTTTCAGGGTTTAGGGCAGTGCAGTCCAATTCAGGAACTGTAATTGGCCTTGCTGGGGCTGGTGTTTAAGGGTTTAGGGCAGAGCAGTGCTGTTCGAGCATTGTAGTGGGTCATGCTGGGGCTGGTGTTTCAGGGATTAGGGCAGTACAGTGCTGTGCGGGCAGTGTAGGGGGTGGAGCTGGGAGTGGTGTTTAGGGTTTAGGGCAGTGCAGTGGTGTTCCCACAGTGTAGGGGGTGGAGTTGGGGCTGGTGTTTCAGGGTAAAGGGCAGTGCAGTGGTGTTCAGGCAGGGTAGGGGGTGGTACTGGGTGTGGCGTTTAGGGTTTAGGACAGTGCAGTGGTGTTCGGGCAGTGTAGGGGGTGGTGCTTTGGCTGGTGTTTCAGGATTTAGGGCAGTGCACTGGTGTTCGGGCAGTGTAGGGTTTCGTGCTGGGGCTGGTGTTTCAGGGTTTAGGGCAGATCAGTGGTGATCGGGCAGTGTATGGGGTGGTGCTGGGGGTGGTGTTTAGGGTTTACGGCAGTGCAGTTGCGTTCGGGCAGTGTAGGGTGTCGTGCTGGGGCTGGTGTTTCAGGGTTTAGGGCAGTGCAGCGGTGTTCGGGTTATGTAGAGGGTAGTGTTGAGGATGGTGTTTCAGGGTTTAGGGCAGTGCAGTGGTGTTCGGCCAATGTAGGGGGCCATGCTGAGGTTGTGTTTCAGGGTTTAGGGCAATGCAGTGTTGTTCGGGCACTGTAGGTGGTGGTGCCGGGGGTGGTGTTTCAGGGTTTAGGGCAGTGCAGTGTTGTTCGGGCACTGTAGGTGGTGGTGCCGGGGGTGGTCTTTCAGGGTTTAGGGCAGTGCAGTGGTGTTCGCTCAGTGTAGGGGGTTGTGCTGGGGCTGGTGTTTCATTGTTTACAAAAGTGCAGTGGTGTGCTGGGGCTGGTGTTTCAGGGTTTAGGGCAGTGCAGCGGTGTTCCGGTTGTGTAGAGGGTCGTGTTGGGGCTGGTGTTTCATGGTTTAGGGCAGTGCAAAAGTATTCGGCCAGTGTAGGGGATCATGCTGTGACTGGTGTTTCAGGGTTTAGGGCAGTGCAGTGGTGTGTGGGCACTGTAGGGGGTAGTGCTGGGTCTGGTGTTTCACGGTTTAGGGCAGTGCAGTGCTGTTCAGGAATTGTAGTTGGTATTGCTAGGGCTGGTGTTTCAGGGTTTAGTGCAGTGCAGTGCTGTTCGGGAAGTGTAGGGGGTCGTGCTGGGGCTGGTGTTTCAGGGTTTAGGGCAGTGCATTGGTGTTTGGGCACTGTAGGGGGTCGTGCTGGGGCTGGTGTTTCAGGGTTTAGGGCAGAGCAGTGCTGTTCGGGCAGTGTAGTGGGTCGTGCTGGGGCTGGTGTTTCAGGGTAAAGGGCAGTGCAGTGGTGTTTGGGCAGTGTAGGGGTTATTGCTGGGGCTGGTGTTTCAGGGTTTAGGGCAGTGCAGTGGCTTTCGGTCACTATAGGGGGTCATGCTGGGGCTGGCGTTTCAGTGTTTAGGGCAGTACAGTGGTGTTCGGGCAGTGTAGGGAGTCTTGCTGGGGCTGGTGTATCAGGGTTTAGGGCAGTGCAGTGCTGTTCGGGCACTGTAGTGGGTCTTGCTGAAGCTGGTGATTCAGGGTTTATGGCAGTGCAGAGCTGTTCAGGAACTGTAGTGGGTCTTGCTGTGGCTGGTGTTTCAGGGTTTAGGGCAGTGCAGTGCTGTTCGGGCACTGTAGTGGGTCTTGCTGGGGCTGGTGATTCAGGGTTTATGGCAGTGCAGAGCTGTTCGGACACTGTAGTGGGTCTTGCTGGGGCTGGTGATTCAGGGTTTATGGCAGTGCAGAGCTGTTCAGGAACTGTAGTGGGTCTTGCTGTGGCTGGTGTTTCAGGGTTTAGGGCAGAGCATTGCTGTTCTGGCAGTGTAGTGGGTCTTTGCGGTGGCTGGTGTTTCAGGGTTTAGGGCAGTGCAGTTCTGTTCGGACTGTGTAGGGGGTCTTGCTGGGGCTGGTGTTTGGGGTTTAGAGCAATGCAGTTGTGTTCCGGCAGTGTAGGGGGTGGTGCTGGGTCTGGTGTTTCAGGGTTTAGGGCAGTGCAGTGCTGTTCTGGCAGTGTAGGGGTGGTGCTGGGCTGGAGTTTCAGGGTTTAGGGCAGTGCAGTGGTGTTCGGGCAGTGTAGGGGGTGGTGCTGGGGCTGGTGTTTCTGGGTTTAGGGCAGTGCAGTGGTGTTCAGGCAGTGTAGGGGGTGGTGCTGGGGCTGGTGTTTCTGGGTTTAGGGCAGTGCAGTGGTGTTCGAGCAGTGTAGGGGTGGTGCTGGGGCTGGTGTTTCAGGTTTTAGGGCAGTGCAGTGGTGTTTGGGCAGTGTAGGGGTGGTGCTGGGCTGGAGTTTCAGGGTTTAGGGCAGTGCAGTGGTGTTCGGGCAGTGTAGGGGGTGGTGCTGGGGCTGGTGTTTCTGGGTTTAGGGCAGTGCAGTGGTGTTCGAGCAGTGTAGGGGTGGTGCTGGGGCTGGTGTTTCAGGTTTTAGGGCAGTGCAGTGGTGTTTGGGCAGTGTAGGGGTGGTGCTGGGGCTGGTGTTTCAAGGGTTAGAGCAGTGAAGTGGTGTTCGGCCAGTGTAGGGGGTCATGCTGGGGCTGGTGGTTCAGGGTTTAGGGCAGTGCAGTGGTCTTCTGGCAGTGTAGGGGTGGTGCTAGGGCTAGTGTTTCAGGGTTTAGGGCAGTGCAGTGCTGTTCGGCAGCGTAGGGGTGGTGCTGGGGCTAGTGTTTCCGGGTTTAGGGCAGTGCAGTGGTGTTCGGACACCGTAGGGGTTGGGTCTGGAGCTAGTGTTTCTGGGTTAAGGGCAGTGCAGTGGTGTACGGGCAGTGTAGGGGGTGGTGCTGGGGCTGGTGTTTCAGGGTTTAGGGCTGTGCAGTGGTGTTCGAGCATTGTAGGGGTGGTGCTGGGGCTGGTGTTTCAAGGTTTAGGGCAGTGCAGTGTTGTTCTGGCAGTGTAGGGGGTCGTGCTGTGGCTGGTGTTTCAGGGTTTAGGACAGTGCAGTGGTGGGCTGGGGCTGGTGTATCAGGGTTTGGGGCAGTGCAGTGCTGTTCGGGCACTGTAGTGTGTCATGCTGGGGCTGGTGTTACAGTGGTTAGGGCAGAGCATTCTGTTTGGCCAGTGTAGTGGGTCTTTGCTGGGGCTGGTATTTCAGGGTTTAGGGCAGTGCAGTTCTGTTCGGGCAGTGTAGTGTGTTATGCTGGGGCAGGTGTTTCAGGGTTTAAGGCAGTGCAGTGCTGTTCGGGCAGTGTAGGGGGTTGTGCTGGGGCTGGTGTTTCAGGGTTTAGCGCAGTACAGTGCTGTTCGGGAAGTGTAGGGGTTCGTGCTGAGGCTGGTGTTTCAGGGTTTAGGGCAGTGCATTGGTGTTTGGGCATAGTAGGGGGTGGTGCTGGGGCTGGTGTTTCAGGGTTTAGGGCAGTGCAGTGGTCTTCGGGCAGTGTAGGGGTGGTGCTAGGGCTAGTGTTTCAGGGTTTAGGGCAGTGCAGTGCTGTTCGGCAGCGTAGGGGTGGTGCTGGGGCTAGTGTTTCCGGGTTTAGGGCAGTGCAGTGGTGTTCGGACACCGTAGGGGGTGGGTCTGGAGCTAGTGTTTCTGGGTTAAGGGCAGTGCAGTGGTATACGGGCAGTGTAGGGGGTGGTGCTGGGGCTGGTGTTTCAGGGTTTAGGGCTGTGCAGTGGTGTTCGAGCATTGTAGGGGTGGTGCTGGGGCTGGTGTTTCAAGGTTTAGGGCAGTGCAGTGTTGTTCTGGCACTGTAGCGGGTCGTGCTGTGGCTGGTGTTTCAGGGTTTAGGACAGTGCAGTGGTGGGCTGGGGCTGGTGGTTTCAGGGTTTAGGGCAGTGCAGCGGTGTTCGGGCTGTGTAGGGGGTCGTGCTGGGGCTGGTGTTTCAGTGTTTAGGGCAGTGCAAAAGTGTTTGTCCGGTGTAGGGGGTCGTGCTGTAGCTGGTGTTTCAGGGTTTAGAGCAGTGCAGTGCTGTTCGGGCAGATTAGGGGGTATTTCTGGGGCTGGTGTATCAGGGTTTTGGGCAGTGCAGTGCTTTTCAGGCACTGTAGTGGGTCTTGCTGGGGCTGGTGTTTCAGGGTTTAGGGCAGTGCAGTGCTGTTCAGGAACTGTAGTGGGTCTTGCTGGGGCTGGCGTTTCAGGTTTTATGGTAGATCAGTGCTGTTCGGGCAGTGTAATGGGTTGTGCTGTGGCTGGTGTTTCAGGGTTTAGGGCAGTGCAGTTCTGTTCGGGCTGTGTAGGGGGTCTTGCTGGGGCTGGTGTTTCAGGGTTTAGGGCAGAGGAGTGCTGTTCGGGCAGTGTAGTGGGTTGTGCTGGGGCTAGTGTTTCAGGGTTTAGGGCAGTGCAGTTCTGTTCGGGCTGTGTAGGGGGTCTTGCTGGGGCTCGTGTTTCAGGGTTTAGGGCAGTGCAGTGCTGCTCAGGAGGAGTAGGGGGTCGTGCTGGGGCTGGTGTTTCAGGGTTTAGCTCAGTGCAGTGCTGTTTGGGAAGTATAGGGGGTTGTGCTTGGGCTGGTGTTGAAAGGGTTTAGGGCAGTGCATTGGTGTTCGGGCACTCTAGGGGGTCAGGCTGGGGCTGGTGTTTCAGGGCTTAGGGCAGTGCAGTGGTGTTCGGGAAGTGTAGGGGTCGTGCTGGGACTGGTATTTCAGGGTTTAGGGCAGTGCAGTGGTGTTCAGGCAGTGTAGGGGGTTGTGCTGGGGCTCGTGTTTCAGGGTTTACGGCAGATCAGTGGTTGGGCAGAGTAGGGGGTGGTGCTGGGGCTGGTATTTAGGGTTTAGGGCAATGCATTTGTGTTCCGGCAGTGTAGGGGGTGGTGCTGGGGCTGGTGTTTCAGGGTTTAGGGCAATGCAGTTGTGTTCCGGCAGTATAGGGGGTGGTGCTGGGGCTGGTGTTTCAGAGTTTAGGGAAGTGCAGTGGTCTTTGGACAGTGTAGGGGGTGGTGCTGGGGCTGGTGTTTCAGGGTTTAGGGCAGTGCAGTGGTGATCGGGCATTGTAGGGGGTGATGCTGGGGCTGGTGTTTCTTGGTTTAGGACAGTGCAGTGGTGTTTGGGCAGTGTAGGGGGTGGTGCTGGGGCTGGTGTTTCAGGGTTTAGGGCAGTGCAGTGGTGATCGGGCATTGTAGGGGGTGATGCTGAGGTTGGTGTCTCTTGGTTTAGGGCAGTGCAGTGGTGTTTGGGCAGTGTAGGGGTGGTGCTGGGGCTGGTGTTTCAGGGTTTAGGGCAGTGCAGTGGTGTTCAGGCAGTGTAGGGGTGGTCCTGGGGCTAGTGTTTCAGGGTTTAGGGCAGTGCAGTGGTGTTCCGGCAGTGCAGTGGTGTTTCGGGCAGTGTAGGGGTGGTTCTGGGGCTGGTGTTTCAGGGTTTAGGACAGTGCAGTGGTGTTCAGGCAGTGTAGGGGTCGTAATGGGGCTGGTGTTTCAGTGTTTCGGACAGTGCAGTGGTGTGCTGGTGCTGGTGTTTCATGGTTTAGGGCAGTGCAAAAGTGTTCGGCCTGTGTAGGGGGTCATGCTGGGGCTGGTGTTTCAGGGTTTAGGGCAGTGCAGTGATGTTTTGGCACTGTAGGGGTGGTGCTGGGGCTGGTGTTTCAGGGTTTAGGGCAGTGCAGTGGTGTTCGGGCAGTGTAGGGGTGGTGCTTGGGCTGGTGTTTCAGGGTTTAGGGCAAAGCAGTGGTGTTCGGGCAGAGTATGGGGTGGTGCTGGGGGTGGTGTTTAGGGTGTAGGGCAGTGCAGTAGTGTTCCGGCAGTGTAGGGGGTGGTGCTGGGGCTGGTGTTTCAGAGTAAAGGGCAGTTCAGTGGTGTTCAGGCAGTGTAGGGGTTCGTGCTGGGGCTGGTGTTTCAGGGTTTAGGGCAGTGCAGTGTTGTTCGGGCAATATAGGGTGTCGTGCTGGGGCTGGCGTTTCAGTGTTTAGGGCAGTTCAGAGAGGTTTGGGCAGTGTAGGGGGTCTTGCTGGGGCTGGTGTATCAGGGTTTGGGCAGTGCAGTGTTGTTCGGGCACCGTAGTGGGTCTTGCTGGGGCTGGTGTTTCAGGGTTTAGGGCAGTGCAGTGCAGTTCAGGAACTGTAGTTGGTCTTGCTGGGGCTGATGTTTCAGGGTTTAGGGCAGGGCAGTGTTGTTCGGGCAATATAGGGTGTCGTGCTGGGGCTGGCGTTTCAGTGATTAGGGCAGTACAGAGAGGTTTGAGCAGTGTAGGGGGTCTTGCTGGGGCTGGTGTATCAGGGTTTAGGGCAGTGCAGTGTTGTTCGGGCACCGTAGTGGGTCTTGCTGGGGCTGGTGTTTCAGGGTTTAGGGCAGTGCAGTGCAGTTCAGGAACTGTAGTTGGTCTTGCTGGGGCTGATGTTTCAGGGTTTAGGGCAGAGCAGTGCTGTTCGGGCAGTGTAGGGGGTCTTGCTGGGGCTGGGGTTTCAGGGTTTAGGGCAGAGCAGTGCTGTTCGGGCAGTGTAGTGGGTGGTACTGGGGCTGGTGTTTCAGGGTTTAGGGCAGTACAGTGTTGTTCGGGCAGTGTAGAGGGTAGTGCTGGGGCTGGTGTTTCCGTGTTTAGCACAGTGCAGTGCTGTTCTGGCAGTTTAGGGGTGGTGCTGAGGCTGGTGTTTCAGTGTTTAGGGCAGTGCAGTGGTGGTCGGGCAGTATAGGGGGTCGTGCTGGGGCTGGCGTTTCAATGTTTAGGGCAGTACAGTGGTGTTCGGGCAGTGTAGGGGGTCTTGCTGGGGCTGGTGTATCAGGGTTTACAGCAGTGCAGTGCATTTCGGGCACTGTAGTGGGTCTTGCTGGGGCTGGTGTTTCAGGGTTTAGGGCGGTGCAGTGCAGTTCAGTAACTGTAATTGGTCTTGCTGGGGCTGGTGTTTAAGGGTTTAGGGCAGTGCAGTGCTGTTCTGACACTGTAGTGGGTCTTGCTGGGGCTGGTGATTCAGGGTTAATGGCAGTGCAGAGCTGTTCGGACACTGTAGTGGGTCTTGCTGGGGCTGGTGATTCAGGGTTTATGGCAGTGCAGAGCTGTTCAGGAACTGTAGTGGGTCTTTGCGGTGGCTGGTGTTTCAGGGTTTAGGGCAGTGCAGTTCTGTTCGGACAGTGTAGGGGGTCTTGCTGGGGCTGGTGTTTAGGGTTTAGGGCAATGCAGTTGTGTTCCGGCAGTGTAGGGGGTGGTGCTGGGGCTGGTGTTTCAGGGTTTAGGGCAGTGCAGTGGTCTTCGGGCAGTGTAGGGGGTAGTTCTTGGGCTGGTGTTTTTTAGGGCTTAGGGCAGTGCAGTGCTGTTCTGGCAGTGTAGGGGTGGTGCTGGGCTGGTGTTTCAGGGTTTAGGGCAGTGCAGTGGTGTCTGGGCAGTGTAGGGGGTGGTGCTGGGGCTGGTGTTTCAGGGTTTAGGGCAGAGCAGCGGTGTTCGGGCAGAGTAGGGGGTGGTGCTGGGTGTGGTGTTTAGGGTTTATTTCAGTGCAGTAGTGTTCCGGCAGTGTAGGGGGTGGTGCTGGGGCTGGTGTTTCAGAGTAAAGGGCAGTTCAGTGGTGTTCGGGCAGTTTAGGGGTTCGTGTTGGGGCTGGTGTTTCAGTGTTTAGGGCAGTGCAGTGGTGGTCGGGCAGTATAGGGGGTCGTGCTGGGGCTGGCTTTTCAATGTTTAGAGCAGTACGGTGGTGTTCGGGCAGTGTAGGGGGTCTTGCTGGGGATGGTGTATCAGGGTTTACGGCAGTGCAGTGCATTTTGGGCACTGTAGTGGGTCTTGCTGGGGCTGGTGTTTCAGGGTTTAGTGCAGTGCAGTCCAATTCAGGAACTGTAATTGGCCTTGCTGGGGCTGGTGTTTAAGGGTTTAGGGCAGAGCAGTGCTGTTCGAGCATTGTAGTGGGTCATGCTGGGGCTGGTGTTTCAGAGATTAGGGCAGTACAGTGCTGTGCGGGCAGTGTAGGGGGTGGAGCTGGGAGTGGTGTTTATGGTTTAGGGCAGTGCAGTGGTGTTCCCACAGTGTAGGGGGTGGAGTTGGGGCTGGTGTTTCAGGGTAAAGGGCAGTGCAGTGGTGTTCAGGCAGGGTAGGGGGTGGTACTGGGTGTGGTGTTTAGGGTTTAGGACAGTGCAGTGGTGTTCGGGCAGTGTAGGGGGTGGTGCTTTGGCTGGTGTTTCAGGATTTAGGGCAGTGCACTGGTGTTCGGGCAGTGTAGGGTTTCGTGCTGGGGCTGGTGTTTCAGGGTTTAGGGCAGATCAGTGGTGATCGGGCAGTGTATGGGGTGGTGCTGGGGGTGGTGTTTAGGGTTTACGGCAGTGCAGTTGTGTTCGGGCAGTGTAGGGTGTCGTGCTGGGGCTGGTGTTTCAGGGTTTAGGGCAGTGCAGCGGTGTTCGGGTTATGTAGAGGGTAGTGTTGAGGATGGTGTTTCAGGGTTTAGGGCAGTGCAGTGGTGTTCGGCCAATGTAGGGGGCCATGCTGAGGTTGTGTTTCAGGGTTTAGGGCAATGCAGTGTTGTTCGGGCACTGTAGGTGGTGGTGCCGGGGGTGGTGTTTCAGGGTTTAGGGCAGTGCAGTGTTGTTCGGGCACTGTAGGTGGTGGTGCCGGGGGTGGTCTTTCAGGGTTTAGGGCAGTGCAGTGGTGTTCGCTCAGTGAAGGGGGTTGTGCTGGGGCTGGTGTTTCATTGTTTACAAAAGTGCAGTGGTGTGCTGGGGCTGGTGTTTCAGGGTTTAGGGCAGTGCAGCGGTGTTCCGGTTGTGTAGAGGGTCGTGTTGGGGCTGGTGTTTCATGGTTTAGGGCAGTGCAAAAGTATTCGGCCAGTGTAGGGGATCATGCTGTGACTGGTGTTTCAGGGTTTAGGGCAGTGCAGTGGTGTGTGGGCACTGTAGGGGGTAGTGCTGGGTCTGGTGTTTCACGGTTTAGGGCAGTGCAGTGCTGTTCAGGAATTGTAGTTGGTATTGCTAGGGCTGGTGTTTCAGGGTTTAGTGCAGTGCAGTGCTGTTCGGGAAGTGTAGGGGGTCGTGCTGGGGCTGGTGTTTCAGGGTTTAGGGCAGTGCATTGGTGTTTGGGCACTGTAGGGGGTCGTGCTGGGGCTGGTGTTTCAGGGTTTAGGGCAGAGCAGTGCTGTTCGGGCAGTGTAGTGGGTCGTGCTGGGGCTGGTGTTTCAGGGTAAAGGGCAGTGCAGTGGTGTTTGGGCAGTGTAGGGGTTATTGCTGGGGCTGGTGTTTCAGGGTTTAGGGCAGTGCAGTGGCTTTCGGTCACTATAGGGGGTCATGCTGGGGCTGGCGTTTCAGTGTTTAGGGCAGTACAGTGGTGTTCGGGCACTGTAGGGAGTCTTGCTGGGGCTGATGTATCAGGGTTTAGGGCAGTGCAGTGCTGTTCGGGCACTGTAGTGGGTCTTGCTGAAGCTGGTGATTCAGGGTTTATGGCAGTGCAGAGCTGTTCAGGAACTGTAGTGGGTCTTGCTGTGGCTGGTGTTTCAGGGTTTAGGGCAGTGCAGTGCTGTTCGGGCACTGTAGTGGGTCTTGCTGGGGCTGGTGATTCAGGGTTTATGGCAGTGCAGAGCTGTTCGGACACTGTAGTGGGTCTTGCTGGGGCTGGTGATTCAGGGTTTATGGCAGTGCAGAGCTGTTCAGGAACTGTAGTGGGTCTTGCTGTGGCTGGTGTTTCAGGGTTTAGGGCAGAGCATTGCTGTTCTGGCAGTGTAGTGGGTCTTTGCGGTGGAAGGTGTTTCAGGGTTTAGGGCAGTGCAGTTCTGTTCGGACCGTGTAGGGGGTGTTGCTGGGGCTGGTGTTTAGGGTTTAGGGCAATGCAGTTGTGTTCCGGCAGTGTAGGGTGTGGTGCTGGGTCTGGTGTTTCAGGGTTTAGGGCAGTGCAGTGCTGTTCTGGCAGTGTAGGGGTGGTGCTGGGCTGGAGTTTCAGGGTTTAGGGCAGTGCAGTGGTGTTCGGGCAGTGTAGGGGGTGGTACTGGGGCTGGTGTTTCTGGGTTTAGGGCAGTGCAGTGGTGTTCGAGCAGTGTAGGGGGGATACTGGGGCTGGTGTTCCAGGGGTTAGGGCAGAGCAGTGCTGTTTGGCCAGTGTAGTGGGTCTTTGCTGGGGCTGGTATTTCAGGGTTTAGGGCAGTGCAGTTCTGTTCGGGCAGTGTAGTGTGTTATGCTGGGGCAGGTGTTTCAGGGTTTAAGGCAGTGCAGTGCTGTTCGGGCAGTGTAGGGGGTTGTGCTGGGGCTGGTGTTTCAGGGTTTAGCGTAGTACAGTGCTGTTCGGGAAGTGTAGTGGTTCATGCTGAGGCTGGTGTTTCAGGGTTTAGGGTAGTGCATTAGTGTTTGGGCACAGTAGGGGGTGGTGCTGGGGCTGGTGGTTCAGGGTTTAGGGCAGAGCAGTGGTCTTCTGGCAGTGTAGGGGTGGTGCTAGGGCTAGTGTTTCAGGGTTAAGGGCAGTGCAGTGCTGTTCGGCAGTGTAGGGGTGGTGCTGGGGCTAGTGTTTCCGGGTTTAGGGCAGTGCAGTGGTGTTCGGACACCGTAGGGGGTGGGTCTGGAGCTAGTGTTTCTGGGTTAAGGGCAGTGCAGTGGTGTACGGGCAGTGTAGGGGGTGGTGCTGGGGCTGGTGTTTCAGGGTTTAGGGCTGTGCAGTGGTGTTCGAGCAGTGTAGGGGTGGTGCTGGGGCTGGTGTTTCAAGGTTTAGGGCAGTGCAGTGTTGTTCTGGCACTGTAGGGGGTCGTGCTGTGGCTGGTGTTTCAGGGTTTAGGACAGTGCAGTGGTGGGCTGGGGCTGGTGGTTTCAGGGTTTAGGGCAGTGCAGCGGTGTTCGGGCTGTGTAGGGGGTCGTGCTGGGCCTGGTGTTTCAGGGTTTAGGGCAGTGCAGTGGTCTTCGGGCAGTGTAGGGGGTAGTTCTTGGGCTGGTGTTTTTTAGGGTTTAGGGCAGTGCAGTGCTGTTCTGGCAGTGTAGGGGTGGTGCTGGGCTGGTGTTTCAGGGTTTAGGGCAGTGCAGTGGTGTTCGGGCAGTGTAGGGGGTGGGGCTGGGGCTGGTGTTTCTGGGTTTAGGGCAGTGCAGTGGTGTTCGAGCAGTGTAGGGGTGGTGCTGGGGCTGGTGTTTCAGGTTTTAGGGCAGTGCAGTGGTGTTTGGGCAATGTAGGGGTGGTGCTGGGGCTGGTGTTTCAAGGGTTAGGGCAGTGAAGTGGTGTTCGGCCAGTGTAGGGGGTCATGCTGGTGCTTGTGTTTCATGGTTTAGGGCAGTGCAAAAGTTTTCGGCCAGTGTAAGGGGTTGTGCTGGGTCTGGTTTTTCAGGGTTTAGGACAGTGGTGTTCAGGCAGTGTAAGGGGCCTTGCTGGGGGTGGTCTTTCAGAGTTTATGGCAGTGCAGTGGTTTTCGTGCAGTGTAGGGGGTCTTGCTCGGGCTGGTTTTTCAGGGTTTTGGGCAGTGCAGTGGTGTTCGGGCAGTGTGAGGTGTCGTGCTGGGGCTGGTGCTTCAGGGTTTAGGGCAGTGCAGTTGAGTTCGGGCAGTATAGGGAATCTTGCTGGGGCTGGTGTTTCAGGGTTTAGGGCAGTGCAGTGCAGTGTTCAGGCAGCGTAGTGGCTCTTGCTGGGGCTGGTGTTTCAGGGTTTAGGGCAGTGCAGTGGTGTTCGGGCAGTGTAGGGGTTTGTGCTGGGGCTGGTGTTTCAGGGTTTAGGGCAGTGCTGTGGTTTTCAGGCAGTGAAGGGATTCGTGCTGGGGCTGGTGTTTTAGGGTTTAGGGCAGTGCAGTGGTGTTCGGGCAATGTAGGTTTTCGTGCTGGGGCTGGTGTTTCAGGGTTTAGGGCAGTGCAGTTGTGTTCGGGCAGTGTAGGGTGTCTTGCTGGGGCTGGTGTTTCAGTGTTTAGGGCAGAGTAGTGGTGTTCGGACAGTGTAGGAGGTCGTGCTAGCACTGGTATTTCTGGGTTTAGTGCAGAGCAGTGTTGTTTGGGTAGAGTAGTGTGTCATTCTGGGGCTGGTGGTTAGGGTTTAGGGCAGTGCAGTGGTGTTCGGGCAGTGTAGGGGGTCATGCAGGGAGTGGTGTTTCAGGTTTTGGGGCAGTGCAGTGGTGTTTGGGCAGTGTAGGTGGTCATGCTGGGGGTGTTGTTTCCGGGTTTAGGGCAGTGGTGTTCGGGCAGTGTAGGGGGTCTTGCTGTGGGTTGTTTAAAAGGGTTTAGGGCAGTGCAGTGCTGTTCGGGCAGTGTAGGGGGTAGTGCTGGGGCTGGTGTTTCAGGGATTAGGACAGTGGTGTTCGGGCAGTGTAGGGGGACTTGATGGGGGTGGTCTTTCAGGGTTTAGGGCAGTGCAGTGCTGTTCGGGCAGTGTAGGGGGTATTGCTGGGGTTGGTGTTTAAGGGTTTAGGGCAGTGCAGTGCTGTTCGGGCAGTATAGTGGGTCTTGCTGGGGCTGGTGTTTCAGGGTTTAGGGCAGTGCAGTGCTGTTCGGGCAGTGTAGGCGGTCTTGCTGGGGCTGGTGTATCAGGGTTTAGGACAGTGGTGTTCGGGCAGTGTAGGGGGACTTGCTGGGGGTGGTCTTTCAGGGTTTAGGGCAGTGCAGTGCTGTTCGGGCAGTGTAGGGGGTATTGCTGGGGTTGGTGTATAAGGGTTTAGGGCAGTGCAGTGTTGTTCGGGCAGTATAGTGGGTCTTGCTGGGGCTGGTGTTTCAGGGTTTAGGGCAGTGCAGTGTTGTTCGGGCAGTGTAGGGGGTCTTGCTTGGGCTGGTGTATCAGGGTTTGGGGCAGTGCAGTGCTGTTCGGGCACTGTAGTGGGTCATGCTGGGGCTGGTGTTACAGGGGTTAGGGTAGAGCAGTGCTGTTTGGCCAGTGTAGTGGGTCTTTGCTGGGGCTAGTATTTCAGGGTTTAGGGCAGTGCAGTTCTGTTCGGGCAGTGTAGTGTGTTATGCTGGGGCAGGTGTTTTAGGGTTTAAGGCAGTGCAGTGCTGTCCGGGCAGTGTAGGGGGTTGTGCTGGGGCTGGTGTTTCAGGGTTTAGCGCAGTACAGTGCTGTTCGGGAAGTGTAGGGGTTCGTGCTGAGGCTGGTGTTTCAGGGTTTAGGGCAGTGCATTGGTGTTTGGGCACAGTAGGGGGTGGTGCTGGGGCTGGTGTTTCAGGGTTTAGGGCAGTGCAGTGGTCTTCGGGCAGTGTAGGGGTGGTGCTAGGGCTAGTGTTTCAGGGTTTAGGGCAGTGCACTGCTGTTCGGCAGCGTAGGGGTGGTGCTGGGGCTAGTGTTTCCAGGTTTAGGGCAGTGCAGTGGTGTTCGGACACCGTAGGGGGTGGGTATGGAGCTAGTGTTTCTGGGTTAAGGGCAGTGCAGTGCTGTACGGGCAGTGTAGGGGGTGGTGCTGGGGCTGGTGTTTCAGGGTTTAGGGCTGTGCAGTGGTGTTCGAGCATTGTAGGGGTGGAGCTGGGGCTGGTGTTTCAAGGTTTAGGGCAGTGCAGTGTTGTTCTGGCAGTGTAGGGGGCCATGCTGTGGCTGGTGTTTCAGGGTTTAGGACAGTGCAGTGGTGGGCTGGGGCTGGTGGTTTCAGGGTTTAGGGCAGTGCAGCGGTGTTCGGGCTGTGTAGGGGGTCGTGCTGGGGCTGGTGTTTCAGGGTTTAGGGCAGTGCAAAAGTGTTTGTCCGGTGTAGTGGGTCGTGCTGTAGCTGGTGTTTCAGGGTTTAGAGCAGTGCAGTGCTGTTCGGGCAGATTAGGGGTATTTCTGGGGCTGGTGTATCAGGGTTTTGGGCAGTGCAGTGCTTTTCGGGCACTGTAGTGGGTCTTGCTGGGGCTGGTGTTTCAGGGTTTAGGGCAGTGTAGTGCTGTTCAGGAACTGTAGTGGGTCTTGCTGGGGCTGGCGTTTCAGGTTTTAGGGTAGATCAGTGCTGTTCGGGCAGTGTAGTGGGTCTTTGCTGGGGCTGGTGTTTCAGGGTTTAGGGCAGTGCAGTTCTGTTCGGGCTGTGTAGGGGGTGTTGCTGGGGCTGGTGTTTCAGGGTTTAGGGCAGAGCAGTGCTGTTCGGGCAGTGTAGTGGGTTGTGCTGGGGCTGGTGTTTCAGGGTTTAGGGCAGTGCAGTTCTGTTCGGGCTGTGTAGGGGGTCTTGCTGGGGCTGGTGTTTCAGGGTTTAGGGCAGAGCAGTGTTGTTCGGGCAGTGTAGTGGGTTGTTCTGGGGCTGGTGTTTCAGGGTTTAGGGCAGTGCAGTGCTGCTCAGGAGGAGTAGGGGGTCGTGCTGGGGCTGGTGTTTCAGGGTTTAGCTCAGTGCAGTGCTGTTTGGGAAAAATAGGGGGTTGTGCTTGGGCTGGTGTTTAAAGAGTTTAGGGCAGTGCATTGGTGTTCGGGCACTCTAGGGGGTCAGGCTGGGGCTGTTGTTTCAGGGCTTAGGTCAGTGCAGTGGTGTTCGGGAAGTGTAGGGGTCGTGCTGGGGCTGGTATTTCAGGGTTTAGGGCAGTGCAGTGGTGTTCAGGCAGTGTAGGGGGTTGTGCTGGGGCTCGTGTTTCAGGGTTTACGGCAGATCAGTGGTTGGGCAGAGTAGGGGGTGGTGCTGGGGCTGGTATTTAGGGTTTAGGGCAATGCATTTGTGTTCCGGCAGTGTAGGGGGTGGTGCTGGGGCTGGTGTTTCAGGGTTTAGGGCAATGCAGTTGTGTTCCATCAGTATAGGGGGTGGTGCTGGGGCTGGTGTTTCAGAGTTTAGGGCAGTGCAGTGGTCTTTGGACAGTGTAGGGGGTAGTGCTGGGGCTTGTGTTTCAGGGTTTAGGGCAGTACAGTGGTGATCGGGCATTGTAGGGGGTGATGCTGGGGCTGGTGTTTCTTGGTTTAGGGCAGTGCAGTGGTGTTTGGGCAGTGTAGGGGTGGTGCTGGGGCTGGTGTTTCAGGGTTTAGGGTAGTGCAGTGGTGATCGGGCATTGTAGGGGGTGATGCTGGGGCTGGTGTTTCTTGGTTTAGGGCAGTGCAGTGGTGTTTGGGCAGTGTAGGGGTGGTGCTGGGGCTGTTGTTTCAGGGTTTAGGGCAGTGCAGTGGTGTTCAGGCAGTGTAGGGGTGGTCCTGGGGCTGGTGTTTCAGGGTTTAGGGCAGTGCAGTGGTGTTCCGGCAGTGCAGTGGTTTTCGGGCAGTTTAGGGGTGGTGCTGGGGCTGTTGTTTCAGGGTTTAGGACAGTGCAGTGGTGTTAGGGCAGTGTAGGGGGTCGTAATGGGGCTGGTGTTTCAGTGTTTCGGACGGTGCAGTGGTGTGCTGGTGCTGGTGTTTCATGGTTTAGGGCAGTGCAAAAGTGTTCGGCCTGTGTAGGGGGTCATGCTGGGGCTGGTGTTTCAGGGTTTAGGGCAGTGCAGTGATGTTCGGGCACTGTAGGGGGTGGTGCTGGGGCTGGTGTTTCAGGGTTTAGGGCAGTGCAGTGGTGTTCGGGCAGTGTAGGGGGTGGTGCTTGGGCTGGTGTTTCAGGGTTTAGGGCAAAGCAGTGGTGTTTGGGCAGAGTATGGGGTGGTGCTGGGGGTGGTGTTTAGAGTGTAGGGCAGTGCAGTAGTGTTCCGGCAGTGTAGGGGGGGGTGCTGGGGCTGGTGTTTCAGAGTAAAGGGCAGTTCAGTTGTGTTCAGGCAGTGTAGGGGTTCGTGCTGGGGCTGGTGTTTCAGGGTTTAGGGCAATGCAGTGTTTTTCGGGCAATATAGGGTGTCGTGCTGGGGCTGGGGCTGGGGTTTCAGTGTTTAGGGCAGTTCAGAGAGGTTTGGGCAGTGTAGGGGGTCTTGCTGGGGCTGGTGTATCAGGGTTTAGGGCAGTGCAGTGTTGTTCGGGCACCGTAGTGGGTCTTGCTGGGGCTGGTGTTTCAGGGTTTAGGGCAGTGCAGTGCAGTTCAGGAACTGTAGTTGGTCTTGCTGGGGCTGATGTTTCAGGGTTTAGGGCAGGGCAGTGTTGTTCGGGCAATATAGGGTGTCGTGCTGGGGCTGGCGTTTCAGTGTTTAGGGCAGTACAGAGAGGTTTGGGCAGTGTAGGGGGTCTTGCTGGGGCTGGCGTATCAGGGCTTAGGGCAGTGCAGTGTTGTTCGGGCACCGTAGTGGGTCTTGCTGGGGCTGGTGTTTCAGTGTTTAGGGCAGTGCAGTGCAGTTCAGGAACTGTAGTTGGTCTTGCTGGGGCTGATGTTTCAGGGTTTAGGGCAGAGCAGTGCTGTTCGGGCAGTGTAGGGGGTCTTGCTGGGGCTGGTGTTTCAGGGTTTAGGGCAGAGCAGTGCTGTTCGGGCAGTGTAGTGGGTAGTACTGGGGCTGGTGTTTCAGGGTTTAGGGCAGTGCAGTGCTGTTCGGGCAGTGTAGAGGGTAGTGCTGGGGCTGGTGTTTCAGTGTTTAGCTCAGTGCAGTGCTGTTCAGGAAGTGTAGGGGGTCATACTGGGGTTGTTGTTTCAGGAATTAGGGCAGTGCATTGGTGTTCGGGATCTGTAGGGGGTCGTGCTGGGGATGGTGTTTCAGGGTTTAGGGCAGAGAAGTGCTGTTCGATCAGTGTAGTGGGTCGTGCTGGGGCTGGTGTTTCAGGGAAAAGGGCAGTGCAGTGGTGTTCGGGCAGTGTAGGGTTCGTGCTGAGGCTGGTGTTTCAGGGTTTAGGGCATAGCAGTGGTGTTCAGTCAGTATAGGGGTCGTGCTGGGGCTGGCGTTTCAGTGTTTAGGACAGTACAGTGGTGTTAGGGCAGTGTGGTGGGTCTTGCTGGGGCTGGTGTGTCAGGGTTTAGGGCGGTGCAGTGCTGTTCGGGCACTGTAGTGGATCTTGCTTGGACTGGTGATTCAGAGTTTATGGCAGTGCAGAGCTGTTCAGGAACTGTAGTGGGTCTTGCTGGGTCTGGTGTTTCAGGGTTTAGGGCAGAGCAGTGCTGTTCGGGCAGTGTAGTGGGTCTTTGCTGGGGCTGGTGTTTCAGGGTTTAGGGCAGTGCACTTCTTTTCAGGCAGTGTAGGGTGTCTTGCTGGGGCTGGTGTTTCAGGGTTTAGGGCAGTGCTGTGGTCTTTGGGCAGTGTAGGGGGTAGTGCTGGGCTGGTGTTTCAGGGTTTAGGGCAGTGCAGTGCTGTTCTGGAAGTTTAGGGGTGGTGCTGAGGCTGGTGTTTCAGGGTTAAGGGCAGTGCAGTGGTGTTCGGGCAGTGTAGGGGATGGTGCTGGGGCTGCTGTTTCTGGGTTTAGGGCAGTGCAGTGGTGTTCGGGCAGTGTAGGGGGTGGTGCTGGGTATGGTATTTCAGGGTTTAGGGCAGTGCAGTGGTGTTTGGGCAGTTTAGGGGTGACGCTGGGGCTGGTGTTTCAGGGTTAGGGCAGTGCAGTGGTGTTCGGCCAGTGTAGGGGGTCGTGATGGGGCTAGTGTTTCAGAGTTTAGGACAGTGCAGTGGTGTGCTGGGGCTGGTGTTTCAGGGTTTTGGGCAGTGCAGCTGTGTTCCAGTTGTGTAGGGGGTCGTGCTGGGGCTGGTGTTTCATGGTTTAGGGCAGTGCAAAATTGTTCGGCCAGTGTAGGGGGTGGTGCTGGGGCTGGTGTTTCAGGGTTTAGGGCAGTGCAGTGGTGTTCGGGCACTGTAGGGGGTGGTGTTGGGGCTGCTGTTTCAGGGCTTAGGGCAGTGCAGTGGTGTTCAGGCAGTATAGAGGGTGGTGCTGGTGTTTCAGGGTTTAGGGCAGAGTAGTGGTGTTCGGGCAGAGTAGGGGGTGGTGCTGGGGGTGCTGTTTAGAGTTTAGGGCAGTGCAGTGGTGTTCCGGCAGTGTAGGCGGTTGTGCTGGGTCTGGTGTTTCAGAGTATAGGGCAGTGCAGTGGTGTTCGGGCAGTGTACGGGTTTGTGCTGGGGCTGGTGTTTCAGGGTTTAGGGCAGTGCAGTGGTGTTTGTGCAGTATAGGGGGTCATGCTGGGGCCGGCGTTTCAGTGTTTAGGGCAGTACAGTGGTGTTCTGGCAGTGTAGGGGGTCGTGTTGGTGGTGGTTGTTAGACCTGGCACCTTGGCGTGAGTCTTCCTTCCACGTTTTGTCGCTGTGCCTCATGTGTTTTTATGGTGTTGGCCGCTCAAAGCGCTGTGCCACTGCCAACCAGTGCCACAGTGCAAGTGCTCCCTTTATAAAATGTATATGTTGGTTGGATTCCATGATTGGCTTATTTGGTTTACTATCAGACCCCAGTAAAGTGCACCAGGAGTGCCAGGGCGTGTAAATACAAATACCGCTGGTGGGCTCGCAGCACTGGTTGTGCCACCCACAGAAGCGGCCTGGTAAAATGTATCTAAGGTCTGCCATTGCAGAACCTGCGTGCAGTCTGGGACTGACATTCTGACTGGGCAAGTGCACACACTTGCCAGTCCCCAAAACCTTCCCTTAACTTCATATTAGTCACCCCTATGGTAGGCCCCAGGGCAGGGTGCATTGTAAGCATAAGGTATGACAAGCCCTGATGTGTGTGGCATGTCCTAATAGTGAATTACAGCCATTTTCGTTTATCACTATTGTAAGGCTACCCTGTTCGCATAGGCCAGAATGGGCTGTTAAGATTGGTACATACTATGATCCTAACAGGCCCAGGGAACATGGTAGAAGATCGAGTTTAGTATGCCTGAACTCAGAATAATAAGGTACACCTTGTAGTAAGGTTTATTTTAATATTCCGTGTTTGCAAATGCCGCTTTTAGAAAGCTGGCCTTTGCTTGCCTAACCATTTCAGCCCGCCTCTGCGTCATGTGTATCTGCTGTCTGGCTTGCATGAGTGACAGGGCTGGGGAAACCCAGATGGGCAGGGCTAGGTAGCCTGGTGGAGAATAGGACGATTGACAGGTAGATGGGTGGGAGAAGCGCACCTGGACTCTGAATAGGACTGTGCTCTGCCCCCACAATGCCGGATCCGCCCCCTGTGGAGCGTCTGATGACTCTGCCCTGCTCCCTGAATGAAGAAGCCTGCATCACGTAAACAAAGTGCTCCAGAACTGGACTGAACTAGGCAAGGGCCCCCCTGGCCTCGGAGAACAAAAGAAATGTAGTATAAATGTAGGAGCCCTGCTCCTAAGAAATCAGATCCTGCTACAAGACGAACCTCTGCCTGAGGAGAAGGAACCGGGAAAGCTGTAGGAGGAGTACTGTCCCTGACCTGGGGGATTGGCCTGCAGTGGTTGCCTTGCTGCTGAAGGAGAGGAGAACGATTGCTGATAAACTTTGCTTCAACTTGTGCTGTTTAAGGTCTCCAAAGTCTTGTGCTGAGCTTGCCCCCTGAATGAAGTCCCAGGACCAGTGGACTTAACCTCCTTTGAAAACCGCCGTTCTCCCCGTGAAGCTGACGCTGAGAGAAGTGTGCGCCTCCCAACCCGGCACGTACTTTCGCAAGCCTGTGCCCCCCTGCCCGGCCCAAGCACCGTGACTAAGGCCCTCGAGCCGTAGCTCGCAACGCAAAGGAAGGACTTCGTGACACTTGATTTGCCTCTCTGCATTGTGCCACTTTGTGGGCCCCCTTCCCTTGCTGAGAGCAGGCTGTGGCTCATAAGTGTGGTGGGTACGTGGCTCCCCACCGGAGCGTGTTACCGGCTTTGCATCACGCCGAGAACAAAGGATCCATCCTCAAAGGTACGGCTCGAACGCCACAACGAAGAGCCAGCGAACCGTACGCCAGCGACTGAGGCCCCCTTCGAGCAGGAGCTCGCACCGCGATTGAAAGGACTTCGCGCCGTACACACGCGCTGAGGATTCACTGTGCCGTCCCTGATGAACTTCTATAAAGACCAAGGTACTGTGCCCCCTACACACCGCAAGGTGCACGCGTCAACCGGAGTGTCTGCCGACGCTTGTGAGCCCCGCTCGCAGCCTCTTATCACCGCACAAACCGGCCGATGCGCACGAAGCGCTCAGACCTCCTGAACTAAACTTTAACCAAGAACGCTTTATCTAAATAGTATTGTGGGCCCGTTTTACACGTTATTGGGTCTTGTGATAAGTCTGCTTACATAAAGAAGTATATTTTTGATAACCCAGTGTGGAGTCCATTTGTGGGGGGTGTCATTGAATTGTTGTATGTAATCACAAGTGCTTAACCATTACGCCTGAGATAACGCCTTGTCTGCTCGCGCCAAGCTACCTAGAGGGTGAGCAGGGGTTATTGATAGAGTGTAACCCCTTACCCTGACTGGAGGAAAGGTTCCCTGCTTGATACAGGTACCTACTTGTGCCAACCAGAGAATCTGGATTCTAACAGTGGTGTTTCAAGGTTTAAGGCAGTGGTGTTTGGGCAGAGTCGGGGGTCTTGCTGAGGCTGGTGTTTCAGGGTTTAGGCAGTGCAGTGGTGTTCGGGCAGTTTAGGGGTTCTTGCTTGGGCTGGTGGTTCAGGGTTTATGGCAGTGCAGTGGTGTTCGGGCAGTGTAGTGGGGTCTTGCTGGGGCTGGTATTTCAGGGTTTTGGGCAGTGCAGTGGTGTTCGGGTAGAGTAGGGGGTCACGCTGGGGCTGGTGTTTCAAGGTTTAGGGCAATGCAGTAGTGTTCGGGCAGTGTAGGGGGTCTTGCTGAAGCTGGTGTTTCAGGGTTTATGGCAAAGGTGTTCGGGCAGTGTAGGAGGTCGTGCTGGGTCTGGTGTTTCAGGATTTAGGGCAGTGCAGTGGTGTTCGGGCAGTATAGGGGGTCATACTGGGGCTGGTATTTCAGGGTTTAGGGCAGTGCAGTGGTGTTTTGCTTTGTAGGTGGTGGTGCTGGGGCTGGTGTTTCAGGGTTTAGGGAAGAGCAATGGTGTTTGGGCAGAGTAGGGGGTGGTGCTGGGGGTGGTGTTTAGGGTTTAAGGCAGTGCAGTGGTGTTCGGGCGAGTAGATGGTGGAGCTTTGGTTGGTGTTTCAAGATCTAGGGTAGTGCACTGGTGTTCGGGCTGTGTAGGGGGTCGTGCTGGGGCTGGTGTTTCAGGGTTTAGCGCAGGGTAGCAGTGTTCGGGCTGTGTAGAGGGTCGTGCTGGGGCTGGTCTTTCAGGGTTTAGGGCAGTGCAGCGGTGTTCGGCCAATGTAGGGGGTCATGCTGGGGCTGGTGTTTCAGGGTTTAGGGCAGTGCAGTGGTGTTCGGGCACTGTAGGGGGTGGTGCTGGTAGTGGTGTTTCAGCATTTAGGGCAGTGCAGTGGTGTTAGGGCGGTTTAGGGGGTGGTGCTGGGGCTGGTGTTTCAGGGTTTAGGGCAGTGCAGTGGTGTTCGGGCAGAGTAAGGTGTGTTGCTGGGGGTGGTGTTTCAGGGTTTAGGGCAGTGTAGTGGTGTTCAGGCAGTGTAGGGGGTGGTGCTGGGACTGGTGTTTCAGGGTTTAGGGCAGAGCAGTGTTGTTCGGGCAGAGTAGGGTGTGGTGCTGGGGGTGGTGTTTAGGGATTAGGGCAGTGCAGTGGTGTTCCAGCAGTGTTGGGGTGTGGTGCTGGGGCTGGTGTTTCAGGGTTTAGGGCAGTGCAGTGGTGTTCGGGCAGTGTAGGGGGTTGTGCTGGGGCTGGTGTTTCAGGGTTTAGGGCAGTGCAGTGGTGTTCAGGCAGTGTAGGGGGTCGTGCTGGAGCTGGTGTTTCAGGGTTTAGGACAGTGCAGTGGTGTGCTGGGGCTGGTGTTTCAGGGTTTAGGGTATTGCAGCGTTGTTCCGGATGTGTAGGGGGTCGTGCTGGGGCTGGTGTTTCATGGTTTAGGGCAGTGCAAAAATGTTCGGCCAGTGTAGGGGGTCCTGCTGGGACTGGTGTTTCAGTGTTTAGGGCAGTGCAGTGGTGTTTGGGCACTGTAGGGGGTGGTTCTGGGGCTGGTGTTTCAGGGTTTAGGGCAGTGCAGTGGTGTTCGGGCAGAGTACGGGGTGGTGCTGGGTGTGATGTTTAA
This sequence comes from Triturus cristatus, assembly GCF_964204655.1. Lineage (NCBI taxonomy): Eukaryota > Metazoa > Chordata > Amphibia > Caudata > Salamandridae > Triturus > Triturus cristatus. The sequence continues at coordinate 189,962,160 of NC_140579.1, forward strand.
GGTTTAGGGCAGTGCAGTGAGGTTCCAGCAGTGTAGGGGTGGTGTTGGGGCTGGTGTTTCAGGGTAAAGGGCAGTGCAGTGGTGTTAAGGCAGAGCAGGGGGTGGTGCTGAGGGTGGTGTTTAGGGTTTAGGGCAATGCAGTGGTGTTCGGGCAGTGTAGGTGGTGGTGCTTTGGCTGGTGTTTCAGGATTTAGGGCAGTGCACTGGTGTTTGGGCTATGTAGGGGGTGGTGCTGGGGCTGGTGTTTCAGGGTTTAGGGCAGTGCACTGGTGTTCGGAATGTGTAGGGGGTCGTGCTGGGGCTGGTGGTTCAGGGTTTAGGGCAGTGCAGTGGTGTTCGGGCACTGTAGAGGGTGGTGCTGGCGGTGGTGTTTCAGGGTTTAGGGCAGTGCAGTGGTGTTTGGCAGTGTAGGGGGTGGTGCTGGGGCTGGTGTTTCAGGGTTTAGGGCAGTGCAGTAGTGTTCGGGCAGTGTAGGGGGTTGTGCTGGTGCTGGTGTTTCAGGGTTTAGGGCAGTGCATTGGTGTTCGGGCAGTGTAGGGGGTCGTGCTGGGGCTGGTGTTTCAGGGTTTAGGACAGTGCAGAGGTGTGCAGGTGCTGGTGTTTCAGGGTTTAGGGCATTGCAGCCGTGTTCCGGTTGTGTAGGGGGTCGTGCTGGGGCTGGTGTTTCATGGTTTAGGGCAGTGCAAAAGTGTTCAGCCAGTGTAGGGGGTCATGCTGGGACTGGTGTTTCAGGGTTTAGGGCAGTTCAGTGGTGTTCGGGCACTGTAGGGGGTGGTGCTCGGGCTGGTGTTTCAGGGTTTAGGGCAGTGCAGTGGTGTTGGGCAGTGTAGGGGTGGTCCTGGGGCTGGTGTTTCAGGGTTTAGGGCAGAGCAGTGGAGTTCGGACAGAGTAGGGGGTGGTACTGGGACTGGTGTATAAGGTTTATGGCAGTGCAGTGGTGTTACGGCAGTGTAGGGGGTGGTGTTGGGGCTGGTGTTTCAGGGTAAAGGGCAGTGCAGTGGTGTTCAGGCAGAGTAGGGGGTGGTGCTGGGGGTGGTGTTTAGGGTTTAGGGCAGTGCAGTGGTGTTCGGGCAGTGTAGGGGGTGGTGCTTTGACTTGTGTTTCAGTATTTAGGGCAGTGCACTGGTGTTCGGGCAGTGTAGGGGTTCGTGCTGGGGCTGGTGTTTCAGGGTTTAGGGCATATCAGTGTGGATCGGGCAGAGTATGGGGTGGTGTTTAGGGTTTACGGTAGTGAAGTTGTGTTCGGGCAGTGTAGGGGGTCGTGCTGGGTCTGGTGTTTCAGGGTTTAGGGCAGTGCAGCGGTGTTCGGGCTATGTAGGGGGTCGATTTGAGGCTGGTGTTTCAGGGTTTAGGGCAGTGCAGTTGTGTTCGGCCAATGAAGGGGGTCATGCTGAGGCTGGTGTTTCAGGGTTTAGGGCAGTGCAGTGTTGTTCGGGCACTGTAGGGGGTGGTGCTGGGGGTAGTGTTTCAGGGTTTAGGGCAGTGCAGTGGTGTTCGAGCAGTGTAGGGGGTGGTGTTGGGGCTTGTGTTTCAGGGTAAAGAGCAGTGCAGTGGTGTTAAGGCAGATTAGGGGGTGGTGCTGGGGGTGGTGTTTAGGGTTTAAGGCAGTGCAGTGGTGTTCGGGCATTGTACTGGGTGGTGCTTTGGCTGGTGTTTCAGGATTTTAGGCAGTGCACTGGTGTTCGGGCTGTGTAGGGAGTCGTGCTGGGGCAGGTGTTTCAGGGTTTAGGGCAGTGCAGCGGTGTTCGGCCAATGTAGGGGGTCATGCTGGGGCTGGTGTTTCAGGGTTTAGGGCAGTGCAGTGGTGTTCGGGCACTGTAGGGGGTGGTGCTGGCAGTGGTGTTTCAGGGTTTAGGGCAGTGCAGTGGTCTTTGGGCAGTTTAGGGGGTGGTGCTGGGGCTGGTGTTTCAGGGTTTAGGGTAGTGCAGTGGTGTTCGGGCAGAGTAGGGTGTGGTGCTGAGGGTGGTGTTTCAGGGTTTAGGGCAGTGCAGTGGTGTTCGGGCAGTGTAGGGGGTGGTGCTGGGGCTGGTGTTTCAGGTTTTAGGGAAGAGCAGTGGTGATCGGGCAGAGTAGGGTTTGGTGCTGGGGGTGGTGTTTCAGTGTTTTGGGCAGTGCAGTGGTTTTCGGTCAGTGTAGGTGGTGGTGCTGGGGCTGATGTTTCAGGGTTTAGGGCAGTGCAGCGGTGTTCGGGCTATGTAGGGGGTCGTGTTGAGGCTGGTGTTTCAGGGTTTAGGGCAGTGCAGTTGTGTTCGGCCAATGAAGGGGGTCATGCTGAGGCTGGTGTTTCAGGGTTTAGGGCAGTGCAGTGTTGTTCGGGCACTGTAGGGGGTGGTGCTGGGGGTAGTGTTTCAGGGTTTAGGGCAGTGCAGTGGTGTTCGAGCAGTGTAGGGGGTGGTGTTGGGGCTTGTGTTTCAGGGTAAAGAGCAGTGCAGTGGTGTTAAGGCAGATTAGGGGGTGGTGCTGGGGGTGGTGTTTCAGGGTTTAGGGCAGTGCAGTGGTGTTCGGGCAGTGTAGGGGCTGGTGCTGGTGTTTCAGGTTTTAGGGAAGAGCAGTGGAGATCGGGCAGAGTAGAGTTTGGTGCTGGGGGTGGTGTTCCAGGGTTTTGGGCAGTGGAGTGGTTTTCGGTCAGTGTAGGTGGTGGTGCTGGGGCTGATGTTTCAGGGTTTAGGGCAGTGCAGTGGTGTTCGGGCAGTGTAGGAGGTTGTGCTGGGGCTGGTGTCTCAGGGATTAGGGCAGTGCAGTGGTGTTCGGGCAGTGTAGGGGGTCGTGCTGGGGCTGGTGTTTCAGGGTTTAGGACAGTGCAGTAGTGTTCTGGGGCTGGTGTTTCAGGGTATAGGGCATTGCAGCGGTGTTCCGGTTCTGTAGGGGGTCGTGCTGGGGCTGGTGTTTCATGGTTTAGGGCAGTGCAAAACTGTTCGTCCAGTGTAGGGGGTCATGATGGGACTGGTGTTTCAGGGTTTAGGGCAGTGCAGTGGTGTTCGGGAACTGTAGGGGGTGGTGCTAGGGCTGGTGTTTCAGGGTTTAAGGCAGTGCAGTGGTGCTCGGGCAGTGTAGGGGTGGTGCTGGGGCTGGTGTTTCAGGGTTTAGGGCAGAGCAGTGGAGTTCGGGCAGAGTAGGGGGTGGTGCTGGGAGTGGTGTTTAAGGTTTAGGGCAGTGCAGTGGTGTTCTGGCAGTGTAGGGGGTGGTGTTGGGGCTGGTGTTTCAGGGTAAAGGGCAGTGCAGTGGTGTTCAGGCAGAGTAGTGGGTGGTGCTGGGGTGGTATTTAGGGTTTAGGGCAGTGCAGTGGTGTTCAGTCAGTGTAGGGGGTGGTGCTTTGACTTGTGTTTCAGGATTTAGCACATTGCACTGGTGTTCGGGCAGTGTAGGGGTTCGTGCTGGGGCTGGTGTTTCAGGGTTTAGGGCATATCAGTGATGATCGGGCAGAGTATGGGGTCGTGCTGGGGCTGTTGTTTCAGGGTTTAGGGCAGTGCAGCGGTGTTCGGGCTATGGAGGAGGTCTTGTTGAGGCTGGTGTTTCAGGGTTAGGGTAGTGCAGTGGTGTTCGGCCGATGAAGGGGGTCATGCTGAGGCTGGTGTTTCCGGGTTTAGGGCAGTGCAGTGGTGTTCGGGCAGTGTAGGTTGTGGTGTTGGGGTTGGTGTTTCAGGGTAAAGGGCAGTGCAGTGGTGTTAAGGCAGAGCAGGGGGTGGTGCTGGGGGTGGTGTTTAGGGTTTAGGGCAGTGCAGTGGTGTTCGGGCAGTGTAGGGGGTGGTGCTTTGGCTGGTGTTTCAGGATTTAGGGCAGTGCACTGGTGTTCGGGCTGTGTAGGGGGTCGTGCTGGGGCTGGTGTTTCAGGGTATAGGGCAGTGCAGCGGTGTTCGGGCTGTGTAGTGGGTCGTGCTGGGGCTGGTCTTTCAGGGTTTAGGGCAGTGCAGCGGTGTTCGGCTAATGTAGGGGGTCATGCTGGGGCTGGTGTTTCAGGGTTTAGGGCAGAGCAGTGGTGTTCGGGAACTGTAGGGGGTGGTGCTGGCAGTGGTGTTTCAGGGTTTAGGGCAGTGCAGTGGTGTTTGGGCAGTTTAGGGTTGGTGCTGGGGCTGTTGTTTCAGGGTTTAGGGTAGTGCAGTGGTGTTCGTGCAGATTAGGTTGTGGTGCTGGGGTGGTGTTTCAGGGTTTAGGGCAGTGCATTGGTGTTCTGGCAGTGTAGGGGGTCGAGCTGGGGCTGGTGTTTCAGGGTTTAGGGAAGAGCAGTGGTGATCGGGCAGAGTAGGGTGTGGTGCTGGGGGTGGTGTTTCAGGGTTTAGGGCAGGGCACTGGTGTTCTGGCAGTGTAGGGGGTGGTGCTGGGGCTGGTGTTTCAGGGTTTAGGACAGTGCAGTGGTGTGCTGGAGCTGGTGTTTCAGGGTTTAGGGCATTGCAGCAGTGTTCCGGTTATGTAGGAGGTCGTGCTGGGGCTGGTGTTTCAGGGTTTAGGGCAGTGCAGTGGTGTTCGGGCACTGTAGGGGGTGGTGCTGGGGCTGGTGTATCAGGGTTTAGGGCAGTGCAGTGGTGTTCGGGCAGTGTAGGGGTGGTGCTGGGGCTGGTGTTTCAGGGTTTAGGGCAGAGCAGTGATGTTCAGGCAGAGTAGGGGTGGTGCTGGGGTGGTGTTTAGGGCTTAGGGCAGTGCAGTGGTGTTCGGTCAGTGTAGGGGGTGGTGCTTTGACTTGTGTTTCAGGATTTAGGACAGTGCACTGGTATTCGGTAAGTGTAGGGGTTCGTGCTGGGGCTGGTGTTTCAGGGTTTAGGGCATATCAGTGGTGATCGGGCAGAGTATGGGGTGGTGTTGGGGGTGGTGTTTAGGATTTACGGCAGAACAGTTGTGTCGGGCAGTGTAGGGGGTCATGCTGGGGCTGGTGTTTCAGGGTTTAGGGCAGTGCAGCGGTGTTCGGGCTATGTAGGGGGTCGTGTTGAGGCTGTTGTTTCAGGGTGTAGGGTAGTGCAGTGGTGTTCGGCCAATGAAGGGGGTCATGCTGAGGCTGGTGTTTCCGGGTTTAGGGCAGTGCAGTGGTGTTCGGGGAGTGTAGGTTGTGGTGTTGGGGTTGGTGTTTCAGGGTAAAGGGCAGTGCAGTGGAGTTAAGGCAGAGTAGGGGGTGGTGCTGGGGGTGGTGTTTAGGGTTTAGGGCAGTGCAGTGGTGTTCGGGCAGTGTGGGGGGTGGTGCTTTGGCTGGTGTTTCAGGATCTAGGGCAGTGCACTGGTGTTCGGGCTGTGTAGGGGGTCGTGCTGGGGCTGGTGTTTCAGGGTTTAGGGAAGTGCAGCGGTGTTTGGCCAATGTAGGGGGTCATGCTGGGGCTGGAGTTTCAGGGTTTAGCGCAGTGCAGTGGTGTTCGGGAACTGTAGGGGGTGGTGCTGGCAGTGGTGTTTCAGCGTTTAGGACAGTGCAGTGGTGTTTGGGCAGTTTAGGGGTGGTGCTGGGGCTGGTGTTTCAGGGTTTAGGGTAGTGCAGTGGTGTTTGTGCAGAGTAGGGTGTGGTGCTGGGGGTGGTGTTTCAGGGATAAGGGCAGTGCAGTGGTGTTCTGGCAGTGTAGGGGGTCGAGCTGGGGCTGGTGTTTCAGGGTATAGGGAAGAGCAGTGGTGATCGGGCAGAGTAGGGTGTGGTGCTGGGGGTGGGGGTGGTGTTTCAGGGTTTAGTGCAGTGTAGTGGTGTTCCGGCAGTGTAGGGGGTGGTGCTGGGGCTGGTGTTTCAGGGTTTAGGGCAGTGCAGTGGTGTTCGGGCAGTGTAGGAGGTTGTGCTGGGGCTGGTGTTTCAGGGTTTAGGGCAATGCAGTGGTGTTCGGGCAGTGTAGGGGGTCGTGCTGGGGCTGGTGTTTCAGGGTTTAGGACAGTGCAGTGGTGTGCTGGAGCTGGTGTTTCAGGGTTTAGGGCATTGCAGCGGTGTTCCAGTTATGTAGGGGGTCGTGCTGGGGCTGGTGTTTCATGGTTTAGGGCAGTGCAAAAGTGTTTGGCCAGTGTAGGGGGTCATGCTGGGACTGGTGTTTCAGGGTTTAGGGCAGTGCAGTGGTGTTCGGGCACTGTAGGGGGTGGTGCTGGGGCTGTTGTTTCAGGGTTTAGGGCAGTGCAGTGGTGTTCGGGTAGTGTAGGGATGGTGCTGGGGCTGGTGTTTCAGGGTTTAGGTCAGAGCAGTGGCAGAGTAGGGGGTGGTGCTGGGAGTGGTGTTTAAGGTTTAGGGCAGTGCCGTGCTGTTCTGGCAGTGTAGGGGGTGGTGTTGGGGCTGGTCTTTCAGGGTAAAGGCAGTGCAGTGGTGTTCAGGCAGAGTAGGGGGTGGTGCTGGGGGTGGTGTTTAGGGTTTAGGGCAGTGCAGTGGTGTTCGGGCAGTGTAGGGGGTGCTGCTTTGACTTGTGTTTCAGGATTTAGGGCAGTGCACTAGTGTTCGGGCAGTGAAGGGGTTTGTGCTGGGGCTGGTGGTTCAGGGTTTAGGGCATATCAGTGGTGATCGGGCAGAGTATGGGGTGGTGTTGGGCGTGGTGTTTAGGGTTTATGGCACTGCAGTTGTGTTCGGGCAGTGTTGGGCGTCATGCTGGGGCTGGTGTTTCAGGGTTTAGGGCAGTGCAGCATGTTCGGGCTATGTAGGGGGTTGTGTTGAGGCTGGAGTTTCAGGGTTTAGGGCAGTGCTGTGGTGTTCGACCAATGAAGGGAGTCAAGCTGAGGCTGGTGTTTCAGGGTTTAGGGCAGTGCAGTGTTGTTCGGGCACTGTAGTGGGTGGTTCTGGGGGTGGTGTCTCAGGGTTTAGGGCAGTGCAGTGGTGATCGGGCAGTGTAGGGGGTGGTGCTGGGGCTGGTGTTTCAGGGTTTAGGGCAAATCAGTGGTGATCTTGCAGAGTAGGGTGTGGTACTGGGGGTGGTGTTTAGGGATTAGGGCAGTGCAGTGGTGTTCGGGCAGTGTAGGGGGTTGTGCTGGATCTGGTGTTTCAGGGTTTAGGGCAGTGCTGTGGTGGACGGGCAGTGTAGGAGGCCGTGCTGGGGCTGGTGTTTCAGGGTTTACAACAGTGCAGTGGTGTGCTGGGGCTGGTGTTTCAGGGTTTAGGGCAGTGCAGCGGTGTTCCGGTTGTGTTTAGGGTCGTGCTGGGGCTGGTGTTTCATGGTTTAGGGCAGTGCAAATGTGTTCGGCCAGTGTAGTGGATCATGCTGGGACTGGTGTTTCAGGGTTTATGGTAGTGCAGTGGTGTTTGGGCGCTGTGGGGGGTGGTGGTGGGGCTGGTGTTTCAGGGTTTTGGGCAGAACAGTACTGTTCGGGCAGTGTAGTGGGTCTTTGCTGGGGCTGGTGTTTCAGGGTTTATGGCAGTGCAGTTCTGTTCGGGCAGAATAGGGGGTTTTGCTGGGGCTGGTGTTTCAGGGTTTAGGGCAGAGCCGCGCTGTTCGGGCATTGCAGTGGGTCGTGCTGGGGCTCGTGTTTCAGGGTTTAGGGCAGAGCATTGCTGTTCGGGCAGTGTAGTGGGTCTTTGCTGGGTCTGGTGTTTCAGGGTTTAGGGCAGAGCATTGCTGTTCGGGCATTGTAGTGGGTCGTGCAGGGGCTGGTGTTTCAGGGTTTAGGGCAGTGAAGTGCTGTTCGGACAGTGTAGTGGGTCGTACTGGGGCTGGTGTTTCAGGGTAAAGGGCAGTGCAGTGGTGTTCGGGCAGTGTAGGGGGTCGTGCAGGGGGTGGTGTTTCAGGTTTTAGGGCAGTGCAGTTGTGTTTGTACAGTGTAGGTGGTCATGCTTGGGATGGTGTTTCAGGGTTTAGGACAGTGGTGTTCAGGCAGTGTAGGGGGACTTGCTGGGGTGGTCTTTCAGGGTTTAGGGCAGTGCAGCGCTGTTTGGGCAGTGTAGGGGGTCTTGCTGGGTCTGGTGTATAAGGGTTTAGGGCAGTGCAGTGGTGTTCGGATAGTGTAGGGGGTGGTTTAAAAGGGTTTAGGCCAGTACAGTGGTGTTCGGGCAGTGTAGGAGATAGTGCTGAGGCTTGTTTTTCAGGGTTTAGGACAGTGGTGTTCAGGCAGTATAGGGGGACCTGCTAGGGTGGTCTTTCAGGGTTTAGGGCAATGCAGTGCTGTTCGGGCAGTGTAGGGGGTCTAACTGGGTCTGGTGTATAAGGGTTTAGGGCAGTGCAGTGGTGTTCAGGCAGTGTAGGGGGTTGTGGTGAGGCTGGGGTTTCATGATTTAGGGCAGTGCAGTGGTCTTCGGGCAAGTGTAGGGGGTGGTGCTGGGGCTGGTGTTTCAGGGTATAGGGCAGTACAGTGGTCTTCGGGCAGTGTAGGGGTGGTGCTGGGGCTAGTGTTTAAAGGTTTAGGGCAGTGCAGTGGTCTTCGGGCAGTATAGGGGTGGTGCTGGGGCTAGTGTTTAAAGGTTTAGGGCAGTGCAGTGGTCTTCGGGCAGTGTAGGGGGTTGTGCTGTGGCTAATGTTTCAGGGTTTAGGGAAGATCAGTGGTTGGGCAGAGCAGGGGGTGGTGCTGTGGCTGGTGTTTAGGGTTTACGGCAGTGCAGTTGTGTTCCAGCAGTGTAGGGTGTGGTGCTGGGGCTGGTGTTTCAGGGATTAGGGCAGTGAAGTGGTCTTCGGGTAGTGTAGGGGTTGGTGCTGGGGCTGGTGTTTCAGGGTTTAGGGCAGTGCAGTGGTCTTCGGGCAGTGTAGGGGTGGTGTTGGGGCTAGTTTTTCAGGGTTTAGGGCAGTGCAGTGGTTATTGGGCAGTGTATGGGTGGTGCTGGGGCTAGTGTTTCAGGGTTTAGGGCAGTACAGTGCTGTTCCGGAAGTGTAGGGGTGGTGCTGGGGCTGGTGTTTCCGGGTTTAGAGCAGTGCAGTGGTGTTTGGGCAGCGTAGCGGGTGGTTCTGGGGCTAGTGTTTCTGGGTTAAGGGCAGTGCAGTGGTGTTTGGGCAGTGTAGGGGGTGGTGCTGGTGTTTCAGTGTTTAGGGCAGTGCAGTGGTGTTCGGGCAGTGTAGGGGTGGTGCTGGGGCTGGTGTTTCAGGGTTTAGGGCAGTACAGTGGTGTTCTGGCAGTGTAGGGGGTCGTGCTGTGGCTAGTGTTTCAGGGTTTAGGACAGTGCAGTGGTGTGCTGGGGCTGGTGGTTTCAGGCTTTAGGGCAGTGCAGCGGTGTTCGGGCTGTGTAGGGGGTCTTGCTGGGGCTGGTGTTTCAGGGTTTAGGGCAGTGCAAAAGTGTTCGGTCAGTGTAGGGGGTCGTGCTGGGGCTGGTGTTTCATGGTTTAGAGCAGTGCTGTGCTGTTCGGGCAGTGTAGGGGGTCTTGCTGGGGCTGGTGTATCAGGGTTTAGGGCAGTGCAGTGATTTTCGGGCACTGTAGTGGTTCTTGCTGGGGCTGGTGTTTCAGGGTTTAGGGCAGTGCAGTGCTGTTCAGGAACTGTAGTGGGTCTTGCTGGGGCTGGTGTTTCAGGGTTTAGGTCAGAGCAGTGCTGTTTGGGCAGTGTAGTGGGTCTTTGCTGGGGCTGGTGTTTCAGGGTTTAGGGCAGTGCAGTGGAGTTCAGGCAGTGTAGGGGGTTGTGCTGGGGCTCATGTTTCAGGATTTAGGGCAGATCAGTGGTTGGGCAGAGTAGGGGTTGGTGCTGGGGCTGGTGTTTAGGGTTTAGGGCAATGCAGTTGTGTTCCGGCAGTGTAGGGGGTGGTGCTGGGGCTGGTGTTTCAGGGTTTGGGGCAGTGCAGTGGTCTTCGGACAGTGTAGGGGGTGGTGCTGGGTCTGGTGTTTCAGGGTTTAGGGCAGTGCAGTGGTGTTCGGGCAGTGTAGGGGGTGGTGCTAGGGCTGGTGTTTCTGGGTTTAGGGCAGTGCAGTGGTGTTCGGGCAGTGTAGGGGGTGGTGCTGAGGATGGTGTTTCAGGGTTTAGGGCAGTGCAGTGGTGTTCGGGCAGTGTAGGGGTGGTGCTGGGGCTGGTGTGTCAGGGTTTAGAGCAGTGCAGTGGTGTTCGGGCTGTGTAGGGGGTCGTGCCGGGGGTGGTGTTTCAGGGTTTGGGGCAGTGCAGTGGTGTTTGGGCAGGGTAGGGGTTCGTGCAGGGGGGTGGTGTTTCGGGGTTTAGGGCAGTGCAGTGATGTTCGGGCAATGTAGGGGCTCGTGCTGGGGCTGGTGTTTCAGGGTTTAGGGCAGTGCAGTGGTGTTCGGGCAGTGTAGGGGGTCGTGTTGGGGGTGGTGATTCAGGGTTTAGGGCAGTGGTGTTCGGGCAGTGTAGGGGGTCGTGCTGGGGGTGGTGTTTCAGGGTTTAGGGCAGTGGCGTTTGGGCAGTGTAGGGGGTCTTGCTGGGGGTGGTGTTTTAGGGTTTAGGGTAGTGCAGTGGTGTTCGGTCAGTGTAGGGGGTCTTGCTGGAGCTGGTGTATCAGGGTTTAGGGCAGTGCAGTGGTGTTCGGGCAGTGTAGTGGGTCTTGCTGCAGCTAGTGTTTCAGGGTTTAGGGCGGTGCAGTGCTGTTCGGGCAGTATAGGGGGTATCCCTGGGGCTGGTGTTTCATGGTTTAGGGCAGAGCAGTGGTGTTCGGGCAGTGTAGTGGGTCTTTCTGGGGCTGGTGTTTCAGGGTGTAGGGCAGAGCAGTGGTGTTCGTGCAGTGTAGTGGGTCTTGCTGCGGCTGGTGTTTCAGAGTTTAGGGCGGTGCAGTGCTGTTCTGGCAGCGTAGGGGGTGGTGCTGGGGCTGGTGTTTCTGGGTTAAGGGCAGTGCAGTTGTGTGTTCGGGCAGTGTAGGGGGTCGAACTTGGGCTGGTGTTTCAGGTTTTACAACAGTGCAGTGGTGTGCTGGGGCTGGTGTTTCAGGGTATAGGGCAATGCAGCGGTGTGTCGGTTGTGTAGGGGGTCGTGCTGGTGCTGGTGTTTCATGGTTTAGGGCAGTGCAAAAGTGTTCGGCCAGTGTAGGGGGTCATGCTGGGGCTGGTGTTTCAGGGTTTATGGCAGTGCAGAGCTGTTCGGGCACTATAGTGGGTCTTGCTGGGGCTGGTGATTCAGGGTTTATGGCAGTGCAGAGCTGTTCGGGCACTGTAGTGGGTCTTGCTGGGGCTGGTAATTCAGGATTTATGGCAGTGCAGAGCTGTTCAGGAAATGTAGTGGGTCTTGCTGTGGCTGGTGTTTCAGGGTTTAGGGCAGAGCATTGCTGTTCGGGCAGTGTAGTGGGTGTTTGCGGTGGCTGGTGTTTCAGGGTTTAGGGCAGTGCAGTTCTGTTCGGACAGTGTATGGGGTCTTGCTGCGGCTGGTGTTTAGGGTTTAGGGCAGTGCAGTTGTGTTCCGGCAGTGTAGGGGTGGTGCTGGACTGCTGTTTCTGGGTTTAGGGCAGTGCAGTGGTGTTCGGGCAGTGTAGGGGGTGGTGCTGGGGCTGGTGTTTCTGGGTTTAGGGCAGTGCAGTGGTGTTCGGGCAGAGTAGGGGGTGGTGCTGGGTGTGGTGTTTAGGGTTTAGGGCAGTGCAGTAGTGTTCCAGCAGTGTAGGGGGTGATGCTGGGGCTGGTGTTTCAGAGTAAAGGGCAGTTCAGTGGTGTTCGGGCAGTCTAGGGGTTCGTGTTGGGGCTGGTGTTTCAGGGTTTAGGACAGTGCAGTGGTGTTCAGGCAGTATAGGGGGTCGTGCTGAGGCTGGCGTTTCAGTGTTTAGGGCAGTACAGTGGTGTTCGGGCAATGTAGGGGGTCTTGCTGGGGCTGGTGTATCAGGGTTTACGGCAGTGCAGTGCATTTCGGGCACTGTTGTGGGTCTTGCTGGGGCTGGTGTTTCAGGGTTTAGGGCAGTGCAGTGCAGTTCAGGAACTGTAGTTGCTCTTGCTGGGGCTCGTGTTTCAGGGTTTAGGGCAGAGCAGTGCTGTTCGGGCAGTGTAGTGGGTCGTGCTGGGGCTGGTGTTTCAGTGTTTAGGGCATTGCAGTGCTGTTCTGGCAGTGTAGGGGGGTTTTGCTGGGAGTGGTGTTTCGGGTTTAGGGCAGTGCAGTGGTGTTCCGGCAGTGTAGAGGGTGGTGTTGCGGCTGGTGTTTCAGGGTAAAGGGCAGAGCAGTGCTGTTCGGGCAGTGTAGTGGGTCGTGCTGGGACTGGTGTTTCAGGTTTTAGGGCAGTGCAGTGCTGTTCGGGCAGTGTAGGGGGTGGTGCTGGGAGTGGTGTTTAGGGTTTAGGGCAGTGCAGTGGTGTTCCGGCAGTGTAGGGGGTGGTGTTGGGGCTGGTGTTTCAGGCTAAAGGGCAGTGCAGTGGTGTTCAGGCAGAGTAGGGGGTGGTGCTGGGGGTGGTGTTTTGGGTTGAGGGAAGAGCAGTGCTGTTTGGGCATTGTAGGGTGTCTTGCTGGGTCAGGTGTTTTAGGGTTTAGGGCAGAGCAGTGCTGTTCAGGCAGTGTAGTGGGTCGTGCTCGGGCTGGTGTTTCAGGGTTTAGGGCAGTGCAGTGCTGTTCGGGCAGTGTAGGGGGTGGTGCTGGGAATGGTGTTTAGGGTTTAGGGCAGTGAAGTGGTGTTCCAGCAGTGTAGGGGGTGGTGTTGGGGCTGGTGTTTCAGGGTAAAGGGCAGTGCAGTGGTGTTCAGTCAGAGTAGGGGGTGGTACTGGGGGTGGTGTTTAGGGTTTAGGGCAGTCCAGTGGTGTTCGGGCAGTGTAGGGGGTGGTGCTTTGGCTGGTGTTTCAGGATTTAGGGCAGGGCACTGGTGTTCGGACAGTGTAGGGGTTCATGCTGGGGCTGGTGTGTCAGGGTTTAGGGCAGATCAGAGGTGATCGGGCAGTGTATGGGGTGGTGCTGGGGGTGGTGTTCAGGGTTTACGGCAGTGCAGTTGTGTACGGGCAGTGTAGGCGGTCGTGCTGGGGCTGGTGTTTCAGGGTTTAGGGCAGTGCAGTGGTGTTTGGGCTTTGTAGAGGGTCGTGTTGAGGCTGGTGTTTCAGGGTTTAGGGCAGTGCAGTGGTGTTCGGCCAATGTAGGGGGTAATGCTGAGGGTGGTGTTTCAGGGTTTAGGGCAGTGCAGTGTTGTTCGGGCACTGTAGGGGGTGGTGTTTCAGGGTTTAGGGCAGTGCAGTGGTGTTCGGGCAGTGTAGGTTGTTGTGCTGGGTCTCGTGTTTCAGGGTTTAGGGCAGTGCAGTGGTGTTCGGGCAGTGTAGTGGGTCGTGCTGGGGCTGGTGTTTCAGGGTTTAGGGCAGAGCAGCGGTGTCCCGGTTGTTTAGAGGGTCATGCTGGGGCTGGTGTTTCATGGTTTAGGGCAGTGCAAAAGTGTTTGGCCAGTGTAGGGGATCATGCTGGGACTGGTGTTTCAGGGTTCAGGGCAGTGCAGTGGTGTTTGGGCACTGTAGGGGGTGGTGCTGGGGCTGGTGTTTCACGGTTTAGGGCAGTGCAGTGTTGTTCAGGAATTGTGATTGGTATTGCTGGGGCTGGTGTTTCAGGGTTTAGGGCAGAGCAGTGCTGTCCGGGTAGTGTAGTGGGTCTTTGCTGGGTCTGGTGTTTCAGGGTTTAGGGCAGAGCAGTGCTGTTCGGGCAGTGTAGTGGGTCTTTGCTGGGTCTGGTGTTTCAGGGTTTAGGGCAGAGAAGTGCTGTTCGGGCATTGTAGTGGGTCGTGCAGGGGCTGGTGTTTCAGGGTTTAGGGCAGTGCAGTGCTGTTCGGGCGGTGTAGGGGGTCGTGCTGGGGCTGGTGTTTCAGGGTTTAGTGCAGTGCAGTGTTGTTCGGGAATTGTAGGGGGTCGTGCTGGGGCTGGTGTTTCAGGGTTTAGGGCAGTGCATTGGTGTTCGGGCACTGTAGGGGGTCGTGCTGGGGCAGGTGTTTCAGGGTTTAGGGCAGAGCAGTGCTGTTTGGGCAGTGTAGTGGGTCGTGCTGGGGCTGGTGTTTCAGGGTAAAGGGCAGTGCAGTGGTGTTCGGGCAGTGTAGGGGTTATTGCTACGGCTGGTGTTTCAGGGTTTAGGGCAGTGCAGTGGTGTTCGGTCACTATAGGGGGTCGTGCTGGGGTTGGCGTTTCAGTGTTTAGGGCAGTACAGTGGTGTTTGGGTAGTGTAGGGGGTCTTGCTGGGGCTGGTGTATCTGGGTTTAGGGCAGTGCAGTGCTGTTCGAGCAGTGTAGTGGGTCTTGCTGAGGCTGGTGATTCAGGGTTTATGGCAGTGCAGAGCTGTTCAGGAACTGTAGTGGGTCTTGCTGTGGCTGGTGTTTCAGGTTTTAGGGCAGTGCAGTGCTGTTCGGGCACTGTAGTGGGTCTTGTTGGGGCTGGGGATTCAGGGTTTATGGCAGTGCAGAGCTGTTCGGGCACTGTAGTGGGTCTTGCTGGGGCTGGTAATTCAGGGTTTACTTTATGGCAGTGCAGAGCTGTTCAGGAACTGTAGTGGGTCTTGCTGTGGCTGGTGTTTCAGGGATTAGGGCACAGCATTGCTGTTCGGGCAGTGTAGTGGGTCTTTGCGGTGGCTGGTGTTTCAGGGTTTAGGGCAGTGCAGTTCTGTTCGTACAGTGTAGGGGGACTTGCTGGGGCTGGTGTTTAGGGTTTAGGGCAGTGCAGTTGTGTTCCGGCAGTGTAGGGGGTGGGGCTGGGGCTGGTGTTTCAGGGTTTAGGGCAGTGCAGTGGTCTGCGGGCAGTGTAGGGGGTAGTTCTTGGGCTGGTGTTTTGTAGGGTTTAGGGCACTGCAGTGCTGTTCTGGCAGTGTAGGGGTCGTGCTGGGCTGGTGTTTCAGGGTTTAGGGCAGTGCAGTGGTGTTCGAGCAGTGTAGGGGTGGTGCTGGTGATGGTGTTTCAGGTTTTAGGGCAGTGTAGTGGTGTTTGGGCAGTGTAGGGGTGGTGCTGGGGCTGGTGTTTCAAGGGTTAGGGCAGTGAAGTGGTGTTCGGCCAGTGTAGGGGCTGGTGTTTCAGTGTTTAGGACAGTGCAGTGGTGTGCTGGGGCTGGTGTTTCAGGGTTTAGGGCAGTGTAGCAGTGTTCCGGTTGTGTAGAGGGTCTTGCTGGGGCTGGTGTTTCATGGTTTAGGGCAGTGCAAAAGTGTTCGGCCAGTGTAAGGGGTCGTGCTGGGTCTGGATTTTCAGGGTTGAAGACAGTGGTGTTCGGGCAGTGTAAGGGGACTAGCTGGGGGTAGTCTTTCAGAGTTTATGGCAGTGCAGTGGTTTTCGGGAAGTGTATGGGGTCTTGCTGGGGCTGGTGTTTCAGGGTTTAGGGCAGTGCAGTGGTGTTCGGGCAGTGTGGGGTGTCATGCTGGGGCTGGTGCTTCAGGGTTTAGGGCAGTGCAGTTGAGTTTGGGCAGTGTAGGGGATCTTGCTGGGGCTGGTGTTTCAGGGTTTAAGGCAGTGGGGTTCGGGCAGTGTAGGCGCTCATGCTTGGGCTGGTGTTTCAGGGTTTAGGGAATTGCAGTGGTGTTCGGGCAGTGTAGTGGCTCTTGCTGGGGCTGGTGTTTTAGGGTTTAGGGCAGTGCAGTGGTGTTCGGGCAGTGTAGGGGATTGTGCTGGGGCTGGTGTTTCAGGGTTTAGGGAAGTGCTGTGGTGTTCAGGCAGTGAATGGATTCGCGCTGGGGCTGGTGTTTCAGGGTTTAGGGCAGTGCAGTGGTGTTCGGGCATTGTAGGAGGTCGTGCTAGGACTGGTATTTCTGGATTTAGTGCAGAGCAGTGATGTTCGGGCAGAGTAGTGTGTCATTCTGGGGCTGGTGTTTCAGGGATCAGGACACTGGTGTTCAGGCAGTGTAAGGGGACTTGCTGGGGGTGGTCTTTCAGGGTTTAGGGCAGTGCAGTGCTGTTCGGTCAGTGTAGGGGGTATTGCTGGGGCTGTTGTGTCAGGGTTTAGGGCAGTGCATTACTGTTCGGGCACTGGAGTCAGTCATGCTGGGACTGGTGGTACAGGGGTTAAGGCAGAGCAGTGCTGTTTGGGCAGTGTAGTGGGTCTTTGCTGGGGCTGGTGTTTCAGGGTTTAGGGCAGTGCAGTGCTGTTCGGGCAGTGTAGGGGGTCGTGCTGGGGCTGGTGTTTCAGGGTTTAGTGCAGTGCAGTGTTGTTCGGGAATTGTAGGGGGTCGTGCTGGGGCTGGTGTTTCAGGGTTTAGGGCAGTGCATTGGTGTTCGGGCACTGTAGGGGGTCATGCTGGGGCTGGGGCTGGTGTTTCAGGGCTTAGGGCAGAGCAGTGCTGTTCGGGCAGTGTAGTGGGTCGTGCTGGGGCTGGTGTTTCAGGGTAAAGGGCAGTGCAGTGGTGTTCGGGCAGTGTAGGGGTTATTGCTGGGGCTGGTGTTTCAGGGTTTAGGGCAGTGCAGTGGTGTTCGGTCACTATAGGGGGTCATGTTGGGGCTGGCGTTTCAGTGTTTAGGGCAGTACAGTGGTGTTTGGGTAGTGTAGGGGGTCTTGCTGGGGCTGGTGCATCTGGGTTTAGGGCAGTGCAGTGCTGTTCGAGCACTGTAGTGGGTCTTGCTGAGGCTGGTGATTCAGGGTTTATGGCAGTGCAGAGCTGTCAGGAACTGTAGTGGGTCTTGCTGTGGCTGGTGTTTCAGGGTTTAGGGCAGTGCAGTGCTGTTCCGGCATTGTATTGGGTCTTGTTGGGGCTGGTGATTCAGGGTTTATGGCAGTGCAGAGCTGTTCGGGCACTGTAGTGGGTCTTGCTGGGGCTGGTAATTCAGGGTTTACTTTATGGCAGTGCAGAGCTGTTCAGGAACTGTAGTGGGTCTTGCTGTGGCTGGTGTTTCAGGGCTTAGGGCACAGCATTGCTGTTCGGGCAGTGTAGTGGGTCTTTGCGGTGGCTGGTGTTTCAGGGTTTAGGGCAGTGCAGTTCTGTTCGGACAGTGTAGGGGTCTTGCTGGGGCTGGTGTTTAGGGTTTAGGGTAGTGCAGTTGTGTTCCGGCAGTGTAGGGGTCGTGCTGGGCTGGTGTTTCAGGGTTCAGGGCAGTGCAGTGGTGTTCGGGCAGTGTAAGGGGTGGTGCTGGGGCTGCTGTTTCTGGGTTTAGGGCAGTGCAGTGGTGTTCGAGCAGTGTAGGGGTGGTGCTGGGGATGGTGTTTCAGGTTTTAGGGCAATGCAGTGGTGTTTGGGCAGTGTAGGGGTGGTGCTGGGGCTGGTGTTTCACGGTTTTGGGCAGTGCAGTGCTGTTCAGGAATTGTGATTGGTATTGCTGGGGCTGGTGTTTCAGGGTTTAGGGCAGAGCAGTGCTGTTTGGGTAGTGTAGTGGGTCTTTGCTGGGTCTGGTGTTTCAGGGTTTAGGGCAGAGCAGTGCTGTTCGGGCAGTGTAGTGGGTCTTTGCTGGGTCTGGTGTTTCAGGGTTTAGGGCAGAGAAGTGCTGTTCGGGCATTGTAGTGGGTCGTGCAGGGGCTGGTGTTTCAGGGTTTAGGGCAGTGCAGTGCTGTTCGGGCGGTGTAGGGGGTTGTGCTGGGGCTGGTGTTTCAGGGTTTAGTGCAGTGCAGTGGTGTTCGGGAATTGTAGGGGGTCGTGCTGGGGCTGGTGTTTCAGGGTTTAGGGCAGTGCATTGGTGTTCGGGCACTGTAGGGGGTCGTGCCGGGGCTGGTGTTTCAGGGTTTAGGGCAGAGCAGTGCTGTTTGGGCAGTGTAGTGGGTCGTGCTGGGGCTGGTGTTTCAGGGTAAAGGGCAGTGCAGTGGTGTTCGGGCAGTGTAGGGGTTATTGCTGGGGCTGGTGTTTCAGGGTTTAGGGCAGTGCAGTGGTGTTCGGTCACTATAGGGGGTCGTGCTGGGGCTGGCGTTTCAGTGTTTAGGGCAGTACAGTGGTGTTTGGGTAGTGTAGGGGGTCTTGCTGGGGCTGGTGTATCTGGGTTTAGGGCAGTGCAGTGCTGTTCGAGCACTGTAGTGGGTCTTGCTGAGGCTGGTGATTCAGGGTTTATGGCAGTGCAGAGCTGTTCAGGAACTGTAGTGGGTCTTGCTGTGGCTGGTGTTTCAGGGTTTAGGGCAGTGCAGTGCTGTTCGGGCACTGTAGTGGGTCTTGTTGGGGCTGGGGATTCAGGGTTTATGGCAGTGCAGAGCTGTTCGGGCACTGTAGTGGGTCTTGCTGGGGCTGGTAATTCAGGGTTTACTTTATGGCAGTGCAGAGCTGTTCAGGAACTGTAGTGGGTCTTGCTGTGGCTGGTGTTTCAGGGATTAGGGCACAGCATTGCTGTTCGGGCAGTGTAGTGGGTCTTTGCGGTGGCTGGTGTTTCAGGGTTTAGGGCAGTGCAGTTCTGTTCGTACAGTGTAGGGGGACTTGCTGGGGCTGGTGTTTAGGGTTTAGGGCAGTACAGTTGTGTTCCGGCAGTGTAGGGGGTGGGGCTGGGGCTGGTGTTTCAGGGTTTAGGGCAGTGCAGTGGTCTGCGGGCAGTGTAGGGGTCGTGCTGGGCTGGTGTTTCAGGGTTTAGGGCAGTGCAGTGGTGTTCGAGCAGTGTAGGGGTGGTGCTGGTGATGGTGTTTCAGGTTTTAGGGCAGTGTAGTGGTGTTTGGGCAGTGTAGGGGTGGTGCTGGGGCTGGTGTTTCAAGGGTTAGGGCAGTGAAGTGGTGTTCGGCCAGTGTAGGGGCTGGTGTTTCAGTGTTTAGGACAGTGCAGTGGTGTGCTGGGGCTGGTGTTTCAGGGTTTAGGGCAGTGTAGCAGTGTTCCGGTTGTGTAGAGGGTCTTGCTGGGGCTGGTGTTTCATGTTTTAGGGCAGTGCAAAAGTGTTCGGCCAGTGTAAGGGGTCGTGCTGGGTCTGGATTTTCAGGGTTGAAGACAGTGGTGTTCGGGCAGTGTAAGGGGACTAGCTGGGGGTAGTCTTTCAGAGTTTATGGCAGTGCAGTGGTTTTCGGGCAGTGTATGGGGTCTTGCTGGGGCTGGTGTTTCAGGGTTTAGGGCAGTGCAGTGGTGTTCGGGCAGTGTGGGGTGTCATGCTGGGGCTGGTGCTTCAGGGTTTAGGGCAATGCAGTTGAGTTTAGGCAGTGTGGGGGATCTTGCTGGGGCTGGTGTTTCAGGGTTTAAGGCAGTGGGGTTCGGGCAGTGTAGGCGCTCATGCTTGGGCTGGTGTTTCAGGGTTTAGGGCAGTGCAGTGGTGTTCGGGCAGTGTAGTGGCTCTTGCTGGGGCTGGTGTTTTAGGGTTTAGGGCAGTGCAGTGGTGTTCGGGCAGTGTAGGGGATTGTGCTGGGGCTGGTGTTTCAGGGTTTAGGGAAGTGCTGTGGTGTTCAGGCAGTGAATGGATTCGCGCTGGGGCTGGTGTTTCAGGGTTTAGGGCAGTGCAGTGGTGTTCGGGCATTGTAGAAGGTCGTGCTAGGACTGGTATTTCTGGTTTTAGTGCAGAGCAGTGATGTTCGGGCAGAGTAGTGTGTCATTCTGGGGCTGGTGTTTCAGGGATCAGGACACTGGTGTTCAGGCAGTGTAAGGGGACTTGCTGGGGGTGGTCTTTCAGGGTTTAGGGCAGTGCAGTGCTGTTCGGTCAGTGTAGGGGGTATTGCTGGGGCTGGTGTATAAGGGTTTAGGGCAGTGCAGTGTTGTTTGGGCAGTATAGTGGGTCTTGCTGGGGCTGGTGTATCAGGGTTTAGGGCAGTGCAGTGCTGTTCAGGCAGTGTAGGGGGTCTTGCTGGGGCTGTTGTGTCAGGGTTTAGGTCAGTGCATTACTGTTCGGGCACTGGAGTCAGTCATGCTGGGACTGGTGTTACAGGGGTTAAGGCAGAGCAGTGCTGTTTAGGCAGTGTAGTGGGTCTTTGCTGGGGCTGGTGTTTCAGGGTTTAGGGCAGTGCAGTGCTGTTCGGGCAGTGTAGGGGGTCGTGCTGGGGCTGGTGTTTCAGGGTTTAGTGCAGTGCAGTGTTGTTCGGGAATTGTAGGGGGTCGTGCTGGGGCTGGTGTTTCAGGGTTTAGGGCAGTGCATTGGTGTTCGGGCACTGTAGGGGGTCATGCTGGGGCTGGTGTTTCAGGGCTTAGGGCAGAGCAGTGCTGTTCGGGCAGTGTAGTGGGTCGTGCTGGGGCTGTTGTTTCAGGGTAAAGGGCAGTGCAGTGGTGTTCCGTCAGTGTAGGGGTTATTGCTGGGGCTGGTGTTTCAGGGTTTAGGGCAGTGCAGTGGTGTTCGGTCACTATAGGTGGTCATGTTGGGGCTGGCGTTTCAGTGTTTAGGGCAGTACAGTGGTGTTTGGGTAGTGTAGGGGGTCTTGCTGGGGCTGGTGCCTCTGGGTTTAGGGCAGTGCAGTGCTGTTCGAGCACTGTAGTGGGTCTTGCTGAGGCTGGTGATTCAGGGTTTATGGCAGTGCAGAGCTGTCAGGAACTGTAGTGGGTCTTGCTGTGGCTGGTGTTTCAGGGTTTAGGGCAGTGCAGTGCTGTTCCGGCATTGTATTGGGTCTTGTTGGGGCTGGGGATTCAGGGTTTATGGCAGTGCAGAGCTGTTCGGGCACTGTAGTGGGTCTTGCTGGGGCTGGTAATTCAGGGTTTACTTTATGGCAGTGCAGAGCTGTTCAGGAACTGTAGTGGGTCTTGCTGTGGCTGGTGTTTCAGGGATTAGGGCACAGCATTGCTGTTCGGGCAGTGTAGTGGGTCTTTGCGGTGGCTGGTGTTTCAGGGTTTAGGGCAGTGCAGTTCTGTTCGTACAGTGTAGGGGGACTTGCTGGGGTTGGTGTTTAGGGATTAGGGCAGTGCAGTTGTGTTCCGGCAGTGTAGGGGGTGGGGCTGGGGCTGGTGTTTCAGGGTTTAGGGCAGTGCAGTGGTCTGCGGGCAGTGTAGGGGGTAGTTCTTGGGCTGGTGTTTTGTAGGGTTTAGGGCACTGCAGTGCTGTTCTGGCAGTGTAGGGGTCGTGCTGGGCTGGTGTTTCAGGGTTTAGGGCAGTGCAGTGGTGTTCGAGCAGTGTAGGGGTGGTGCTGGTGATGGTGTTTCAGGTTTTAGGGCAGTGTAGTGGTGTTTGGGCAGTGTAGGGGTGGTGCTGGGGCTGGTGTTTCAAGGGTTAGGGCAGTGAAGTGGTGTTCGGCCAGTGTAGGGGCTGGTGTTTCAGTGTTTAGGACAGTGCAGTGGTGTGCTGGGGCTGGTGTTCCAGGGTTTAGGGCAGTGTAGCAGTGTTCCGGTTGTGTAGAGGGTCTTGCTGGGGCTGGTGTTTCATGGTTTAGGGCAGTGCAAAAGTGTTCGGCCAGTGTAAGGGGTCGTGCTGGGTCTGGATTTTCAGGGTTGAAGACAGTGGTGTTCGGGCAGTGTAAGGGGACTAGCTGGGGGTAGTCTTTCAGAGTTTATGGCAGTGCAGTGGTTTTCGGGCAGTGTATGGGGTCTTGCTGGGGCTGGTGTTTCAGGGTTTAGGGCAGTGCAGTGGTGTTCGGGCAGTGTGGGGTGTCATGCTGGGGCTGGTGCTTCAGGGTTTAGGGCAGTGCAGTTGAGTTTGGGCAGTGTAGGGGATCTTGCTGGGGCTGGTGTTTCAGGGTTTAAGGCAGTGGGGTTCGGGCAGTGTAGGCGCTCATGCTTGGGCTGGTGTTTCAGGGTTTAGGGCATTGCAGTGGTGTTCGGGCAGTGTAGTGGCTCTTGCTGGGGCTGGTGTTTTAGGGTTTAGGGCAGTGCAGTGGTGTTCGGGCAGTGTAGGGGATTGTGCTGGGGCTGGTGTTTCAGGGTTTAGGGAAGTGCTGTGGTGTTCAGGCAGTGAATGGATTGGCGCTGGGGCTGGTGTTTCAGGGTTTAGGGCAGTGCAGTGGTGTTCGGGCATTGTAGGAGGTCGTGCTAGGACTGGTATTTCTGGTTTTAGTGCAGAGCAGTGATGTTCGGGCAGAGTAGTGTGTCATTCTGGGGCTGGTGTTTCAGGGATCAGGACACTGGTGTTCAGGCAGTGTAAGGGGACTTGCTGGGGGTGGTCTTTCAGGGTTTAGGGCAGTGCAGTGCTGTTCGGTCAGTGTAGGGGGTATTGCTGGGGCTGGTGTATAAGGGTTTAGGGCAGTGCAGTGTTGTTTGGGCAGTATAGTGGGTCTTGCTGGGGCTGGTGTATCAGGGTTTAGGGCAGTGCAGTGCTGTTCAGGCAGTGTAGGGGGTCTTGCTGGGGCTGTTGTGTCAGGGTTTAGGGCAGTGCATTACTGTTCGGGCACTGGAGTCAGTCATGCTGGGACTGGTGTTACAGGGGTTAAGGCAGAGCAGTGCTGTTTGGGCAGTGTAGTGGGTCTTTGCTGGGGCTGGTGTTTCAGGGTTTAGGGCAGTGCAGTGCTGTTCGGGCAGTGTAGGGGGTCGTGCTGGGGCTGGTGTTTCAGGGTTTAGGGCAGTGCAGTGTTGTTCGGGAATTGTAGGGGGTCGTGCTGGGGCTGGTGTTTCAGGGTTTAGGGCAGTGCATTGGTGTTCGGGCACTGTAGGGGGTCATGCTGGGGCTGGTGTTTCAGGGCTTAGGGCAGAGCAGTGCTGTTCGGGCAGTGTAGTGGGTCGTGCTGGGGCTGGTGTTTCAGGGTAAAGGGCAGTGCAGTGGTGTTCGGGCAGTGTAGGGGTTATTGCTGGGGCTGGTGTTTCAGGGTTTAGGGCAGTGCAGTGGTGTTCGGTCACTATAGGGGGTCATGTTGGGGCTGGCGTTTCAGTGTTTAGGGCAGTACAGTGGTGTTTGGGTAGTGTAGGGGGTCTTGCTGGGGCTGGTGCATCTGGGTTTAGGGCAGTGCAGTGCTGTTCGAGCACTGTAGTGGGTCTTGCTGTGGCTGGTGTTTCAGGGTTTAGGGCAGTGCAGTGCTGTTCCGGCATTGTATTGGGTCTTGTTGGGGCTGGTGATTCAGGGTTTATGGCAGTGCAGAGCTGTTCGGGCACTGTAGTGGGTCTTGCTGGGGCTGGTAATTCAGGGTTTACTTTATGGCAGTGCAGAGCTGTTCAGGAACTGTAGTGGGTCTTGCTGTGGCTGGTGTTTCAGGGCTTAGGGCACAGCATTGCTGTTCGGGCAGTGTAGTGGGTCTTTGCGGTGGCTGGTGTTTCAGGGTTTAGGGCAGTGCAGTTCTGTTCGGACAGTGTAGGGGTCTTGCTGGGGCTGGTGTTTAGGGTTTAGGGCAGTGCAGTTGTGTTCCGGCAGTGTAGGGGTCGTGCTGGGCTGGTGTTTCAGGGTTCAGGGCAGTGCAGTGGTGTTCGGGCAGTGTAGGGGGTGGTGCTGGGGCTGCTGTTTCTGGGTTTAGGGCAGTGCAGTGGTGTTCGAGCAGTGTAGGGGTGGTGCTGGGGATGGTGTTTCAGGTTTTAGGGCAATGCAGTGGTGTTTGGGCAGTGTAGGGGTGGTGCTGGGGCTGGTGTTTCACGGTTTAGGGCAGTGCAGTGCTGTTCAGGAATTGTGATTGGTATTGCTGGGGCTGGTGTTTCAGGGTTTAGGGCAGAGCAGTGCTGTTCGGGTAGTGTAGTGGGTCTTTGCTGGGTCTGGTGTTTCAGGGTTTAGGGCAGAGCAGTGCTGTTCGGGCAGTGTAGTGGGTCTTTGCTGGGTCTGGTGTTTCAGTGTTTAGGGCAGAGAAGTGCTGTTCGGGCATTGTAGTGGGTCGTGCAGGGGCTGGTGTTTCAGGGTTTAGGGCAGTGCAGTGCTGTTCGGGCGGTGTAGGGGGTTGTGCTGGGGCTGGTGTTTCAGGGTTTAGTGCAGTGCAGTGTTGTTCGGGAATTGTAGGGGGTCGTGCTGGGGCTGGTGTTTCAGGGTTTAGGGCAGTGCATTGGTGTTCGGGCACTGTAGGGGGTCGTGCCGGGGCTGGTGTTTCAGGGTTTAGGGCAGAGCAGTGCTGTTTGGGCAGTGTAGTGGGTCGTGCTGGGGCTGGTGTTTCAGGGTAAAGGGCAGTGCAGTGGTGTTCGGGCAGTGTAGGGGGTCTTGTTGGGGCTGGGGATTCAGGGTTAATGGCAGTGCAGGGCTGTTCGGGCACTCTAGTGGGTCTTGCTGGGGCTGGTAATTCAGGGTTTACTTTATGGCAGTGCAGAGCTGTTCAGGAACTGTAGTGGGTCTTGCTGTGGCTGGTGTTTCAGGGATTAGGGCACAGCATTGCTGTTCGGGCAGTGTAGTGGGTCTTTGCGGTGGCTGGTGTTTCAGGGTTTAGGGCAGTGCAGTTCTGTTCGTACAGTGTAGGGGGACTTGCTGGGGCTGGTGTTTAGGGTTTAGGGCAGTGCAGTTGTGTTCCGGCAGTGTAGGGGGTGGGGCTGGGGCTGGTGTTTCAGGGTTTAGGGCAGTGCAGTGGTCTGCGGGCAGTGTAGGGGGTAGTTCTTGGGCTGGTGTTTTGTAGGGTTTAGGGCACTGCAGTGCTGTTCTGGCAGTGTAGGGGTCGTGCTGGGCTGGTGTTTCAGGGTTTAGGGCAGTGCAGTGGTGTTCGAGCAGTGTAGGGGTGGTGCTGGTGATGGTGTTTCAGGTTTTAGGGCAGTGTAGTGGTGTTTGGGCAGTGTAGGGGTGGTGCTGGGGCTGGTGTTTCAAGGGTTAGGGCAGTGAAGTGGTGTTCGGCCAGTGTAGGGGCTGGTGTTTCAGTGTTTAGGACAGTGCAGTGGTGTGCTGGGGCTGGTGTTTCAGGGTTTAGGGCAGTGTAGCAGTGTTCCGGTTGTGTAGAGGGTCTTGCTGGGGCTGGTGTTTCATGGTTTAGGGCAGTGCAAAAGTGTTCGGCCAGTGTAAGGGGTCGTGCTGGGTCTGGATTTTCAGGGTTGAAGACAGCGGTGTTCGGGCAGTGTAAGGGGACTAGCTGGGGGTAGTCTTTCAGAGTTTATGGCAGTGCAGTGGTTTTCGGGCAGTGTATGGGGTCTTGCTGGGGCTGGTGTTTCAGGGTTTAGGGCAGTGCAGTGGTGTTCGGGCAGTGTGGGGTGTCATGCTGGGGCTGGTGCTTCAGGGTTTAGGGCAGTGCAGTTGAGTTTAGGCAGTGTAGGGGATCTTGCTGGGGCTGGTGTTTCAGGGTTTAAGGCAGTGGGGTTCGGGCAGTGTAGGCGCTCATGCTTGGGCTGGTGTTTCAGGGTTTAGGGCAGTGCAGTGGTGTTCGGGCAGTGTAGTGGCTCTTGCTGGGGCTGGTATTTTAGGGTTTAGGGCAGTGCAGTGGTGTTCGGGCAGTGTAGGGGATTGTGCTGGGGCTGGTGTTTCAGGGTTTAGGGAAGTGCTGTGGTGTTCAGGCAGTGAATGGATTCGCGCTGGGGCTGGTGTTTCAGGGTTTAGGGCAGTGCAGTGGTGTTCGGGCATTGTAGGAGGTCGTGCTAGGACTGGTATTTCTGGTTTTAGTGCAGAGCAGTGATGTTCGGGCAGAGTAGTGTGTCATTCTGGGGCTGGTGTTTCAGGGATCAGGACACTGGTGTTCAGGCAGTGTAAGGGGACTTGCTGGGGGTGGTCTTTCAGGGTTTAGGGCAGTGCAGTGCTGTTCGGTCAGTGTAGGGGGTATTGCTGGGGCTGGTGTATAAGGGTTTAGAGCAGTGCAGTGTTGTTTGGGCAGTATAGTGGGTCTTGCTGGGGCTGGTGTATCAGGGTTTAGGGCAGTGCAGTGCTGTTCAGGCAGTGTAGGGGGTCTTGCTGGGGCTGTTGTGTCAGGGTTTAGGTCAGTGCATTACTGTTCGGGCACTGGAGTCAGTCATGCTGGGACTGGTGTTACAGGGGTTAAGGCAGAGCAGTGCTGTTTAGGCAGTGTAGTGGGTCTTTGCTGGGGCTGGTGTTTCAGGGTTTAGGGCAGTGCAGTGCTGTTCGGGCAGTGTAGGGGGTCGTGCTGGGGCTGGTGTTTCAGGGTTTAGTGCAGTGCAGTGTTGTTCGGGAATTGTAGGGGGTCGTGCTGGGGCTGGTGTTTCAGGGTTTAGGGCAGTGCATTGGTGTTCGGGCAGTGTATGGGGTCTTGCTGGGGCTGGTGTTTCAGGGTTTAGGGCAGTGCAGTGGTGTTCGGGCAGTGTGGGGTGTCATGCTGGGGCTGGTGCTTCAGGGTTTAGGGCAGTGCAGTTGAGTTTAGGCAGTGTAGGGGATCTTGCTGGGGCTGGTGTTTCAGGGTTTAAGGCAGTGGGGTTCGGGCAGTGTAGGCGCTCATGCTTGGGCTGGTGTTTCAGGGTTTAGGGCAGTGCAGTGGTGTTCGGGCAGTGTAGTGGCTCTTGCTGGGGCTGGTATTTTAGGGTTTAGGGCAGTGCAGTGGTGTTCGGGCAGTGTAGGGGATTGTGCTGGGGCTGGTGTTTCAGGGTTTAGGGAAGTGCTGTGGTGTTCAGGCAGTGAATGGATTCGCGCTGGGGCTGGTGTTTCAGGGTTTAGGGCAGTGCAGTGGTGTTCGGGCATTGTAGGAGGTCGTGCTAGGACTGGTATTTCTGGTTTTAGTGCAGAGCAGTGATGTTCGGGCAGAGTAGTGTGTCATTCTGGGGCTGGTGTTTCAGGGATCAGGACACTGGTGTTCAGGCAGTGTAAGGGGACTGGCTGGGGGTGGTCTTTCAGGGTTTAGGGCAGTGCAGTGCTGTTCGGTCAGTGTAGGGGGTATTGCTGGGGCTGGTGTATAAGGGTTTAGAGCAGTGCAGTGTTGTTTGGGCAGTATAGTGGGTCTTGCTGGGGCTGGTGTATCAGGGTTTAGGGCAGTGCAGTGCTGTTCAGGCAGTGTAGGGGGTCTTGCTGGGGCTGTTGTGTCAGGGTTTAGGTCAGTGCATTACTGTTCGGGCACTGGAGTCAGTCATGCTGGGACTGGTGTTACAGGGGTTAAGGCAGAGCAGTGCTGTTTAGGCAGTGTAGTGGGTCTTTGCTGGGGCTGGTGTTTCAGGGTTTAGGGCAGTGCAGTGCTGTTCGGGCAGTGTAGGGGGTCGTGCTGGGGCTGGTGTTTCAGGGTTTAGTGCAGTGCAGTGTTGTTCGGGAATTGTAGGGGGTCGTGCTGGGGCTGGTGTTTCAGGGTTTAGGGCAGTGCATTGGTGTTCGGGCACTGTAGGGGGTCATGCTGGGGCTGGTGTTTCAGGGCTTAGGGCAGAGCAGTGCTGTTCGGGCAGTGTAGTGGGTCGTGCTGGGGCTGTTGTTTCAGGGTAAAGGGCAGTGCAGTGGTGTTCCGTCAGTGTAGGGGTTATTGCTGGGGCTGGTGTTTCAGGGTTTAGGGCAGTGCAGTGGTGTTCGGTCACTATAGGTGGTCATGTTGGGGCTGGCGTTTCAGTGTTTAGGGCAGTACAGTGGTGTTTGGGTAGTGTAGGGGGTCTTGCTGGGGCTGGTGCATCTGGGTTTAGGGCAGTGCAGTGCTGTTCGAGCACTGTAGTGGGTCTTGCTGAGGCTGGTGATTCAGGGTTTATGGCAGTGCAGAGCTGTCAGGAACTGTAGTGGGTCTTGCTGTGGCTGGTGTTTCAGGGTTTAGGGCAGTGCAGTGCTGTTCCGGCATTGTATTGGGTCTTTTTGGGGCTGGTGATTCAGGGTTTATGGCAGTGCAGAGCTGTTCGGGCACTGTAGTGGGTCTTGCTGGGGCTGGTAATTCAGGGTTTACTTTATGGCAGTGCAGAGCTGTTCAGGAACTGTAGTGGGTCTTGCTGTGGCTGGTGTTTCAGGGCTTAGGGCACAGCATTGCTGTTCGGGCAGTGTAGTGGGTCTTTGCGGTGGCTGGTGTTTCAGGGTTTAGGGCAGTGCAGTTCTGTTCGGACAGTGTAGGGGGTCTTGCTGGGGCTGGTGTTTAGGGTTTAGGGCAGTGCAGTTGTGTTCCGGCAGTGTAGGGGGTGGGGCTGGGGCTGGTGTTTCAGGGTTTAGGGCAGTGCAGTGGTCTGCGGGCAGTTTAGGGGGTAGTTATTGGGCTGGTGTTTTTTAGGGTTTAGGGCACTGCAGTGCTGTTCTGGCAGTGTAGGGGTCGTGCTGGGCTGGTGTTTCAGGGTTCAGGGCAGTGCAGTGGTGTTCGGGCAGTGTAGGGGGTGGTGCTGGGGCTGCTGTTTCTGGGTTTAGGGCAGTGCAGTGGTGTTCGAGCAGAGTAGGGGTGGTGCTGGGGATGGTGTTTCAGGTTTTAGGGTAATGCAGTGGTGTTTGGGCAGTGTAGGGGTGGTGCTGGGGCTGGTGTTTCAAGGGTTAGGGCAGTGAAGTGGTGTTCGGCCAGTGTAGGGGCTGGTGTTTCAGTGTTTAGGACAGTGCAGTGGTGTGCTGGGGCTGGTGTTTCAGGGTTTAGGGCAGTGTAGCGGTGTTCCGGTTGTGTAGAGGGTCTTGCTGGGGCTGGTGTTTCATGGTTTAGGGCAGTGCAAAAGTGTTCGGCCAGTGTAAGGGGTCGTGCTGGGTCTGGATTTTCAGGGTTGAAGACAGTGGTGTTCGGGCAGTGTAAGGGGACTAGCTGGGGGTAGTCTTTCAGAGTTTATGGCAGTGCAGTGGTTTTCGGGCAGTGTATGGGGTCTTGCTGGGGCTGGTGTTTCAGGGTTTAGGGCAGTGCAGTGGTGTTCGGGCAGTGTGGGGTGTCATGCTGGGGCTGGTGCTTCAGGGTTTATTGCAGTGCAGTTGAGTTTGGGCAGTGGAGGGGATCTTGCTGGGGCTGGAGTTTCAGGGTTTAAGGCAGTGGGGTTCGGGCAGTGTAGGCGCTCATGCTGGGGATGGTGTTTCAGGGTTTAGGGCAGGGCAGTGGTGTTCGGGCAGTGTAGTGGCTCTTGCTGGGGCTGGTGTTTTAGGGTTTAGGGCAGTGCAGTGGTGTTCGGGCAGTGTAGGGGATTGTGCTAGGGCTGGTGTTTCAGGGTTTAGGGAAGTGCAGTGGTGTTCAGGCAGTGAAGGGATTCGCGCTGGGGCTGGTGTTTCAGGGTTTAGGGCAGTGCAGTGGTGTTCGGGCAGTGTAGGAGGTCGTGCTAGGACTGGTATTTCTGGTTTTAGTGCAGAGCAGTGATGTTCGGGCAGAGTAGTGTGTCATTCTGGGGCTGGTGTTTCAGGGATTAGGACACTGGTGTTCAGGCAGTGTAAGGGGACTTGCTGGGGGTGGTCTTTCAGGGTTTAGGGCAGTGCAGTGCTGTTCGGGCAGTGTAGGGGGTATTGCTGGGGCTGGTGTATAAGGGTTTAGGGCAGTGCAGTGTTGTTCGGGCAGTATAGTGGGTCTTGCTGGGGCTGGTGTATCAGGGTTTAGGGCAGTGCAGTGCTGTTCAGGCAGTGTAGGGGGTCTTGCTGGTGATGGTGTATCAGGGTTTAGGGCAGTGCAGTACTGTTCGGGCACTGGAGTGAGTCATGCTGGGGCTGGTGTTACAGGGGTTAGGGCAGAGCAGTGCTGTTTGGGCAGTGTAGTGGGTCTTTGCTGGGGCTGGTGTTTCAGGGTTTAGGGCAGTGCAGTTCTGTTCGGGCAGTGTAGGGGGTCTTGCTGGGGCTGGTTTTTCAGGGTTTAGGGCAGAGCAGTGCTGATGGGCAGTGTAGTGTGTTGTCCTGGGGCTGGTGTTTCAGGGTTTAGGGCAGTGCAGTTGTGTTCGGGCAGTGTCGGGGGTCGTGCTGGGGCTGGTGTTTCAGGGCCTAGGGCAGTGCAGTAGTGTTCGGGCAGTGTAGGGGATATTGCTGGGGCTGGTGTTTCAAGGTTTAGGGCAGTGCAGTGGTGTTCGGTCACTATAGGGGGTCGTGCTGGGGCTGGCGTTTCAGTGTTTAGGGCAGTACAGTGGTGTTCGGGTAGTGTAGGGGGTCTTGCTGGGGCTGGTGTATCAGGGTTTAGGGCAGTGCAGTGCTGTTCGAGCACTGTAGTGGGTCTTGCTGAGGCTGGTGATTTAGGGTTTATGGCAGTGCAGAGTTGTTCAGGAACTGTAGTGGGTCTTGCTGTGGCTCGTGTTTCAGGGTTTAGGGCAGTGCAGTGCTGTTCGGGCACTGTAGTGGGTCTTGTTGGGGCTGCTGATTCAGGGTTTATGGCAGTGCAGAGCTGTTCAGGCACTGTAGTGGGTCTTGCTGGGGCTGGTAATTCAGGGTTTACTTTATGGCAGTGAAAAGCTGTTCAGGAACTGTAGTGGGTCTTGCTGTGGCTGGTGTTTCAGGGTTTAGGGCACAGCATTGCTGTTCGGGCAGTGTAGTGGGTCTTTGCGGTGGCTGGTGTTTCAGGGTTTAGGGCAGTGCAGTTCTGTTCGGACAGTGTAGGGGGTCTTGCTGGGGCTGGTGTTTAGGGTTTAGGGCAGTGCAGTTGTGTTCCGGCAGTGTAGGGGGTGGTGCTGGGGATGGTGTTTCAGGTTTTAGGGCAGTGCAGTGGTGTTTGGGCAGTGTAGGGGTGGTGCTGGGGCTGGTGTTTCAAGGGTTAGGGCAGTGAAGTGGTGTTCGGCCAGTGTAGGGGCTGGTGTTTCTGTGTTTAGGACAGTGCAATGGTGTGCTGGGGCTGGTGTTTCAGGGTTTAGGGCAGTGTAGCGGTGTTCCGGTTGTGTAGAGGGTCTTGCAGGGGCTGGTGTTTCATGGTTTAGGGCAGTGCAAAAGTGTTTGGCCAGTGTAAGGGGTCGTGCTGGGTCTGGATTTTCAGGGTTGAAGACAGTGGTGTTCGGGCAGTGTAAGGGGACTAGCTGGCGGTGGTCTTTCAGAGTTTATGGCAGTGCAGTGGTGTTCGGGCAGTGTAGGGGGTCGGGCTGGGGCTGGTGTTTCAGGGCTTAGGGCAGTGCAGTGGTGTTCGGGCAGTGTAGGGGTCGTGCTGGGGCTGGTATTTCAGGGTTTAGGGCAGTGCAGTGGTGTTCAGTCAGTGTAGGGGGTTGTGCTGGGGCTCGTGTTTCAGGGTTTATGGCAGATCAGTGGTTGGGCAGAGTAGGGGGTCGTGCTGGGGCTGGTATTTACGGTTTAGGGCAGTGCAGTGGTGTTCCGGCAGTGTAGGGGGTGGTCTTGGGGCTGGTGTTTCAGGGTTTAGGGCAGTGAATTGGTGTTTGGGCACTGTAGGGGGTCGTGCTGGGCCTGGTGTTTCAGGGTTTAGGGCAGTGCAGTGGTGTTTGGGCAGTGGAGGGGGTCGTGTTAGGGTGGTGATGCAGGGTTTATGGCAGTGGTGTTCGGGCAGTGTAGGGGGTCTTGCTGGGGGTGGTGTTTCAGGGTTTAGGACAGTGCAGTGGTGTTCGGGCAGTGTAGGGAGTGGTGCTGAGGCTGGTGTTTCTGGGTTTACGGCAGTGCAGTGGTGTTCGGGCAGTGTAGGGGGTCGAACTGGGGCTGGTGTTTCAGGTTTTACAACAGTGCAGTGGTGTGCTGGGGCTGGTGTTTCAGGGTATAGAGCAGTGCAGCAGTGTGCTGGTTGTGTAGGGGGTCGTGCTGGTGTTTCATGGTTTAGGGCAGTGCAAAAGTGTTCGGCCAGTGTAGGGGGTCATGCTGGGGTTGGTGTTTCAGGGTTTATGGCAGTGCAGAGCTGTTCAGGAACTCTAGTGGGTCTTGCTGTGGCTGGTGTTTCAGGGTTTAGGGCAGTGCAGTGCTGTTCGGGCACTGTAGTGGGTCTTGCTGGGGCTGGTGATTCAGGGTTTATGGCAGTGCAGAGCTGTTCGGGCACTGTAGTGGGTCTTGCTGGGGCTGGTAGTTCAGGGTTTATGGCAGTGCAGAGCTGTTCAGGAACTGTAGTGGGTCTTGCTGTGGCTGGTGTTTCAGGGTTTAGGGTAGAGCATTGCTGTTCGGGCAGTGTAGTGGGTCTTTGCGGTGGCTGGTGTTTCAGGGTTTAGGGAAGTGTAGTTCTGTTCGGACAGTGTATGGGGTCTTGCTGGGGCTGGTGTTTATGGTTAAGGGCAGTGCAGTTGTGTTCCGGCAGTGTAGGGGTGATGCTGGGCTGGTGTTTCAGGGTTTAGGGCAGTGCAGTGGTGTTTGGGCAGTGTAGGGGGTGGTGCTGGGGCTGGTGTTTCAGGGTTTAGGGCAGGTGTTCCGGTTGTGTAGAGGGTCTTGCTGGGGTGGTGTTTCATGGTTTAGGGCAGTGCAAAAGTGTTCGGCCAGTGTAAGGGGTCGTGCTGGGTCTGGATTTTCAGGGTTGAAGACAGTGGTGTTCGGGCAGTGTAAGGGGACTAGCTGGGGGTGGTCTTTCAGAGCTTAAGGCGGTGCAGTGGTGTTAGAATCCGGGGTCTCTGGTTGGCGCAGGTATGCACTTGCGACAAGCAGGGACCCTTTCCTCTAAGTCAGGGCGTAGGATTACCTCTTTAAAAATAACCCCTGCTCACCCTCTAGGTAACGTGGCGCGAGCAGTCAGGCTAGATTTCCAGAGGGCATTAGGTTAAGCGTTCAAGATATCTCACACAATAATCACCACCCCACTACACAAAGACACAAGGCTGTATTTATATCAAAATAAAAGTTCTTTATATAAAATATTTCTTCAAGCAGGATGTCAAAATACAGTTCTTTCACTTAAATAAGGTTCCAGTTACTTTAAATGTTTTTAGGCAGTCCACAGTTCTTAAAATGGCACTTTTCTATTCAAAATAAGATTCTTTGGGGTATTGTGTGCTTCGTAGCGCCTCCGGTACGCTTCGTACTGCTATTTGGGCGCGTCGTACCGTTTCTCGCGCTTTTCGCGTGAGGACGCGTATGCTGGCCGCGAACCGTATGGACCGTACCCTTGTAGGCACGCGTCGTACACGTTCGGGACGTCTCGTGTCAAACCTCACGCTTCCCGCGTGAGCGCCGGCAATGCTTTTGATGCTGTATGGACCGTACAGATGCAGGGACGCGCCGCACACGGACGGCAGAGCAGGTACGGCTCGTACAAAGGACAGTACGGGTCGTACCAAGGTGCGCTGATCACAATACCTTGGTTCTTTGTAGAGGGGGTTCGTGGCGGCCTCGTAGTCCCGCACAAAGGCATCCCACGTCGCGCTTCAGTCCCGGATCTCCAGGGGACGGTGAGGCTTCGTGGGGCGCTCGGGGAGGATCTCAACGGCCACGATGATTTCAGGAGCGGGAGGGGCGGCTCGGGAGTGATTCTTAGCGCGTTGCAGCGCTGTCGGCTTTTCCTCAGGGTGGCGAACCAGGTGCTCGGTGCCCTCACAGGAATCTCAGCGGCGCAGGGTCGCAGAGGCTCGGCGTTTGGACGTCCGGGTCTCTTCTTTGCGTTGCGAGCTACGGCTCGGGGGCAGTTGCTTGCTGGGCTAGGGCCAGGTAGGCCGGCCTTGGCAGTGCTTACAGCAGCCCCGGTGGCAGACGTCGCGGTGCTCGGAGAGAGAGGGGAGCACACAGGTTCTCTGGGGGTCAGCGTGACAGGATCACCTCCAGCAGCTTCTCTTCTCCTTGGGGGAAGGTAGCGCCCACTGTTCCTGGGGCGCAGTTCAGGGGGCAAATTCACCAGCAAGCCCTTGGAGATAGTTTGATGCCACAAGTTGAATCAAAGTTTCTGCTTCAGTCTTTTCCTCTCCTTTAGCAGCAAGGCACCCACCACAGGCCAGTCTCACAGGTCAGAGACAGTAGTCCTCCATGCAGCTTTCCCAGGTCCTTCTCTTCGGGCAGATTCTGACCTGCCGTGAGGGGAACGGCACCAGGCATAAGGCGCTAAGTAAACCGGGACTACTCTTCGCGCCCGGAGGCGCACGCCAGCCAGTGCCTGCGGACTACCACTCCCAGCAGCCCTGGAGGGGGCGTGGCTCATCATCCCGCGCCCGGAGGCGCCATATGATCACTGAGCGCCGAGCGCTCCTGGGGGCTCAAGCAGATTCTGACCTGCCGTGAGGGGAACGGCACCAGGCATAAGGCGCTAAGTAAACCGGGACTACTCTTCGCGCCCGGAGGCGCACGCCAGCCAGTGCCAGCGGACTACCACTCCCAGCAGCCCCGGAGGGGGCGTGGCTCATCATCCCGCGCCCGGAGGCGCCATAAGATCACTGAGCGCCGAGCGCTCCTGGGGGCTCAAGCAGATTCTGACCTGCCGTGAGGGGAACGGCACCAGGCATAAGGCGCTAAGTAAACCGGGACTACTCTTTGCACCCGGAGGCGCACGCCAGCCAGTGCCAGCGGACTACCACTCCCAGCTGCCCCGGAGGGGGCGTGGCTCATCATCCCGCGCCGGAGGCGCCATAAGATCACTGAGCGCCGAGCGCTCCTGGGGGCTCAAGCAGATTCTGACCTGCCGTGAGGGGAACGGCACCAGGCATAAGGCGCTAAGTAAACCGGGACTACTCTTCGCGCCCGGAGGCGCACGCCAGCCAGTGCCAGCGGACTACCACTCCCAGCAGCCCCGGAGGGGGCGTGGCTCATCATCCTGCGCCCGGAGGCGCCATAAGATCAATGAGAGCCTCCCGCCTCGCGGGACGCACGCGGGCGGCGCCGGACGAAGCCCGGACTAAGGGCGGACAGTCTGTGACAGTCCGGGACTGTCTGAGGCTGGGCTGGGCCATACCCTTTGACATTTCGTATCGGATTACCAGGATTTTGAAGACTTCTCCTCTGGTAAATTGTTCCCCTGGCATATTGCTCCAGTAGTGCTACATACACCCTAGCCATTCTACTGCATTCGAAAAAAATCGCTTGATTCTACTATGCCTAACGGTCCAAGGGAATCATTCATATCGGGGTCAGGTCCTCTCGATAACTACTTAGTGAAAATGGTAAACAAAATAAATAGCGAACGAAGGGCTTCTCTGGGAAGGGATAGTCCCCCAAAAACTACTCAAGTTCCTCAGATACCTGTAGAGAGTCCGCTGGAACATGGTACCTGCGAGCTGGCCTCTATAGCCGTTTCCACGGTAACAGCCCAGGTCCACATGGATTTTTTAGCACCAGACATACACATAGCGAGTGAAAATATCGACGAAGCCACCCCTGCCGCTAGCCCAGTTAGAAACTGTAGGAAGCAGCAAAGTAAAAGGGGGGGGAAGAATTCCAAAAAAAGGGTCGACATCACTGAACAAGTACAGGTCAATTTAGATGAGCCCCCAAACGTACGAGTTGACAGTGATGCTGTAAACAGCCTTTTATATCCTGATCAATTTTCCCAACTACTTTGCTCCCTAGAGGTTATATTTGAAGCTAAATTAGAACAGTTTGTGCAACCTCTAGTTCGGAAACTTGATATTGTGGCCGCCGAGGTTAAGAGGCTAGGTGGATTGCTAACAAAACATCTACAATTGGTCGATAGCAACAAACAGAAGGTGACGGGCTTAGCTGGGCAAGAGAATGTAGTTAGAGCAGAATACCAACAACAAACACCTCAGCCCCCAAATATTAATACTCCAGTTATATCAATCACACCAGCGCCCACTTTTGCACTAAGTGCAGCTATTCCAGTAACAACGGGGTCTGTTTCGGCATCCAAAAGCCATGTGGAAAGGAAAAGTAGACCTATAAATTTACCATCAGCTTGTACCCCCTATGTTGTGATTCTAACAAATGTACCGCCTCAGGATAGTCACTCAGACCAAACGCATAAGGAATCGCATGACTCCCTTAAGTATAAAACTGTTTCCTGGTTAAACAGGAAGTGTGGATTCCCGACAACTCTTGCCAGTGATATTCTAAGCACTAGACGAGCGAACTGGATTGGGTCTTCTAAAAAATCCTGTTTAGGAGAATGTATAATAGTCAACTTTAGATACCCACAACATGTGGCTACCGTCTTGTTGAGGGCAGCTTCTTTGGCACACGACGAAAACAGTATCCAGGCGCGTCCCCTTGGTTTCTTTTATAACCACCCCCCCAGAGAGCTCTCACATAGCACAAAATCGAGACCTTATACCCCAGTGACGGCACTGACGCCGTTTTTCCACCAGGGTTTAGGAGGGGAAAATCACTTTAAATATGGGCCTAATATCCCCACACGCAATAGATTTGAGGTATTTTCTTCTCTGGATATGTGTGACTGACGAGAGGCTAGCGAGGGAACTGGGGATGAGTCTTGCCTCGGTTTGGTACCACAGGAAGTAGATCAATTGCCTACGAATCCCCTTGGTATTAATTGTAGTCAAGCGACTCATGGTAACTCTAAGGGGGCAACGATTAAGATGTTAACTTGGAATGTGGCGGGTCTACGATCCAAGAGAGATAATATCTCTTGGTTAAGTTTCTTGAAACAATATGACATTATGGCATTTCAAGAGACTTGGGAAATAGACTGTGATTTTTGGTTGGATGGTTTTACGTCTTATTTTGTCCCAGTTTTAAAATCAGTGTCCGGGAGGGATATAGGGGGTTTAGTGGTCTTGGTTTCGGTGAAATTAAGAGGGACAGTTAGCAGGATAATTTGTTCATCCAATATTTTTCTTATCCTGGAATTTAAACTTACCAAGAATACGAAACTAATTCTGGTGAATTGTTATAACTCCCAGCAAGGGGACTCGCCGAATGTAAATTTGCTATGGTTGTCGAATTTTTTAAACACTTATACTTTAAAGCAAACCACTTTTTGCCAATACATTCTGTTAGGCGATTTTAATGTGCACTTATGCAGTCATAATTGTTTGGTAATTGACATTGATGGGCCAGACTTTACATCCCCGCAACACTTTGAGCACTCAAGCAAGGGGGAAGCATTGGAGAAACTCTTATCTATCAATGAGTTGTATGACCCAGGCTTCTTCGATCAAAGGTCACGTGTTCCCACATTTACAGGCAGGGATAGTGACACAATAATTGACTACATATTTCTTTCTTCTGGCCTTTTAAAATACGTAGTTTTTTATAATGCTATACCGTCAATTTTTAGCGACCATAATCCAGTGGCAATTGAATTGGTAGATGGTTTCTCCTTTTTAAACACATCCACCCTTCACATGGTGGATGTTGAAGTGAAGGAAAAAGATCAGGGGAGGAGGCTAAACTGGAGCAAGGTAATTCCAGAGGAGTTTCTTAACACCATTACATTAAAGGCGGCTTTAGATTTGGAAATATGTGGAGACCAACATTCTACGGGAAAGCAAGTAATATCCTCGTATGAAGCTATTTGCTCCAAAGTGGCAAAAGAACTCACTACTAAAAGCAGACCAGTCACTAATAGCTTAGTATTGGGCTGGTTTGACCACAAATGCACTAAATCTCATAATCTCCTCAAAAAAGCTCTCCAGGCGCGCCCGAGGAATAAAATTCTGGTGACACAGCTTAGACGAGATGATAAAAAAATGGTGCAGGATAGGAAAAAAGAAATCAAATATAATGCCTTGGGTTGAACTTATGGACAAAGCTACCTTAAAAGACAGTGCAAAAGTTTGGTCAATCATTAACACGCCCCTTTTTTCTAATATTAAAAATAACATGTTGGAAACTAATATCGCAGAGGAGGATTGGCTGAGCCATTTTGAAAATATATATGGCAGTCACCTCGAATTAGAAATTTTCGTGGGACAAGCCTTAAAATCCACCACCATGCCAGTGAAGTTTCATATAGGGGAAGTTATTAAAGCAATTGAAGATTCTGCAGGGAGGAAGGCCCCAGGACCAGATGGAGTCCCTACCGATATGTATAAGGCCAATCCATTGTATTGGGCCAACATATTGACAAATGTATTTAACACCTCGGCTTGTGCAGGATTCCCTAAATCGTGGTCCCGGTCGATTATTATCCCGGTGTTTAAGAAAGGCCAAAGGGCAGACCCTAGATGTTATAGGCCCATATCCCTGCTGGATTCCTCTATAAAAATTCTGGGAAAGGTTATCCTAGCAAGGATAACGGGGTGGGCCTCTGACAATAACATACTGTCAGATGCCCAATATGGCTTTAGAGCGGGGCGGAGTACGGAGGACCAATGTCTGAACCTCCACCTAATAATAGCCAAATACACCAAAGCGGCCAGGGGCTCCATTTATTTGGGTTTTATGGATTTGTCCACAGCTTTTGACCTAGTTAATAGGTCAAAGCTGTGGACAATGCTCCTGGAAATGGGACTTGATCGGTCCCTTGTGTATTTCCTGGCTGAGCTCCATACAGACCTGAATGCCTCCATCAGGATGACGACCGAGGGGAAATGTATGTCCAGCTTTAAGTCCAGTAGAGGGGTACGACAGGGATGTATATTAGCCCCTATGCTGTTTACACTATATATAAACGCCCTGGAGCAAAATCTGTTGGCAGCGACGCCGGACATTCCGCGTATGGGAGGTACCCCGATTCCGGTCCTCCTATACGCGGATGACGCTGTCCTTTTGGCCAGGACCCCCCCTGGCTTTGCAAAGATTGTTGGATTCGTTTGGGGACTTCATGAAAAGCCTTGACCTGGTAGTTAACAACGGCAAATCACATGTTATGTCGTTGGGCCCTGCAAAAAATAAAGTTAAGACCTTCTTCTGTGGTGGTGAAGAAATCTCAAGAGTGAAAGTATTCACCTACTTGGGAGTAGTTTTCGATGATAAAAGTTCTTGGTCCCCCCAGCTCTTACTAAAGGCAAATTCCGCGAGAAATTCTTCAGCGGCAGTACTAGGCTTTGCCAAAAGGCTGGGAGGAAAGCCGGTTGAGGCAATATTAACAATTTATAAAGCAAAGTCCATTTCTATCGTAAGGTATGGGGCGACAATTTGGGGTTACATTAAACATGATATGATCCAAACGGAAGAAAATAAATTCTTGCGCTCTCTTCTTGGCCTTCCACATTCAACCGCTTCCTATTCAGTACACCTGGAACTTGGGATTGGTTACATAGCAGATATAATTAAACTAGCCCCAATACTGCTATGGATCAAAATATGGTTAAATCCGAACCTCTCCCTCAATCATAAAATCCTAAAGGACTGCATTAGGTTAGACAATAGGAACAAAATTCAGTGGTTGTCTAACATAGAAATGTTAGCTGCATACATGGGGAGACCAGACATTTTTTCTAACCCAGAATCCCTTTGTAAGGCTGACCTTGAGTGGGTAAAATCTAATTTCATTAAATTAAGGGAGGCCGAGCGGGAGGGAGTAGAACTCCGTAAATCTTCTGTCAGGGGGGCATGTTTTGGTAACCCTGTCCCCAGGAATGTCATTATATCTGACAATAGTATCCAATCCTTTCCATAGATGGCTGTTGACCAAATTGCGGTTTAACCAAATACATATGGTCCTATGGGATGTGGAGGGTTGGAGTAGACCTGATGATGTTGCCCCTTGTAAGTGCGATGACTTCTCTCCTCAAGACACCACGCACTTTATGTTTTTTTGTTCATTTTATAAACATGCCAGGAAAAGGTTTATTATCCCATTGTTAAAAAGTATGAACTTTATTCAGTGCAAGCCAGCCCTAATGTTTTTACACTTGGTAGAGTCTCCATTAATTATGTTCTGTGTTGCCAGATTTCTTGCAGCGTCTGTTAGAGAGAGGAGGGTCAGACAAAAAACTGTACAAGACACTGATCCCCTCAATTAACAGACAATGAATTTGTATTAACTGCTTAAGTTGGCTATGGTCGATTATGAATTTTCATTGTTATTGAATAGTTTTTACCTGTATAATAGCTATTTATAAGATTTTTAATATTTTTGTATATGTATAGCATACTTTTATGATTTTAATTAATCGAATAAAGTGGTTTTTGACTCTCTTCGGGCAGAGTTTCTTCTTGGCGCAAACAGGATCTGATTTCTTAGGAGCAGGGCTCCTTCTTTTATAGCACAATTCTTTTGTTCTTTGTCGCCAGGGGGCCTGGGCCTGGCTCAGTCCAGTTTTGGAGCATTTTGTTGTGGTGACTCTGCTCTTTCCTTTAAGCAGCAGGGCAGAGACATCAGCCGCTCCACAGGGGGCGGAGCCGGCATTGTGGTGGCAGAGCACAGGTCTATTCAGAGTCAAAGGTGTACTCCTCCCACCCATCCTGGTGTAATCTCTCTACCCACCACCTGGAAGCCAGCCTGTCTCCTGGAATTCCCCAGCCCTGCTCCTTTACTGTTACTAGGCAGAACACACACACACAGCAGAGGCGGACTGAAATGGCCAGGTTAGTAAATACTAACTTTCTAAAAGTAGTATTTACAAACACAGGATATTAAAATAAACTTTGCTAAAAGAAGTATTTTATTATTCTGAGTTCAGGCATACTAAACTTGACTTTCTACCATGCTCTCTGAGTCCACTGGGATTACAGGGTGTAGTAATTCCAGCAGCCCATTCTGGCCTATGGAGAGCAGGTAGCCTTCAATAGTGAAAAACGAAAATGGCTGTAATTCACTATTAGGACATGCCACACACATCAGGGCATGTCCTACCTTATACTTACAATGCACCCTGCCCGTGGGCCTACCAGAGGGGTGACTAATATGTAGTTAAGTGAAGGTTTGGGGACAGGCAAGTAGGTGCACTTGCGCAATCAGAGCGACAGTAACAGACCGCGCGCAGGTTCTGCAGTGGCAGACCCTAGACACATTTTACTAGGCCGCTTCTGTGGGTGGCACAACCAGTGCTGCAAGCCCAGCAGCAGCATTTGTATTTACAAGCCCTGGCAGTCCTGGTGCACTTTACTAGGGGCTGATAGTAAACCAAATAAGCCAAACATGGACACCAATCAATGTATACATTTTACCATAGGGAGAGCATATGCACCTTAGCACTGATCAGCAGTGGTAAGGTGCCCAGAGTCATAAAACAGCCAACACCAGGTCAAAAAAAATACAGGAGGAAGGCAAAATGTTTAGGGATGACCCTGCAAAAAGGGCCAAGTCCAACAAGTGGTTTTCGGGCAGTGTAAGGGGTCTTGCTGGGGCTGGTGTTTCAGGGTTTAGGGTAGTGCAGTGGTGTTCGGGCAGTGTGGAGTATCGTGCTGGGGCTGGTGCTTCAGGGTTTAGGGCAGTGCAGTTGAGTTTGGGCAGTGTAGGGGATCTTGCTGGGGCTGGTGTTTCAGGGTTTAACGCAATGGGGTTCGGGCAGTGTAGGTGCTCATGCTGGGGCTGGTGTTTCAGGGTTTAGGGCAGTGCAGTGGTGTTCAGGCAGTGTAGTGGCTTTTGCTGGCGCTGTTGTTTTAGGGTTTAGGGCAGTGCAGTGGTGTTCGGGCAGTGTAGGGGGTTGTGCTGGGGCTGGTGTTTCAGGGTTTAGGGAAGTGCTGTGGTGTTCAGGCAGTGAAGGGATTCACGCTGGGGCTGGTGCTTCAGGGTTTAGAGCAGTGCAGTGGTGTTCGGGCAGTGTAGGAGGTTGTGCTAGGACTGGTATTTCTGGTTTTACTGCAGAGCAGTGATGTTCGGGCAGAGTAGTGTGTCATTCTGGGGCTGGTGGTTAGGGTTTAGGGCAGTGCAGTGGTGTTCGGGCAGTGTAGGGGGTCATGCAGGGGGTGGTGTTTCAGGTTTTGGGGCAGTGCAGTGGTGTTTGGGCAGTGTAGGTGGTCATGCTGGGGGTGTTGTTTCAGGGTTTAGGGCAGTGGTGTACGGGCAGTGTAGGGGGTCGTGCTGGGGCTGGTGTTTCAGGGATTAGGACAGTGGTGTTCGGGCAGTGTAGGGGGACTTGCTGGGGGTGGTCTTTCAGGGTTTAGGGCAGTGCAGTGCTGTTCGGGCAGTGTAGGGGGTATTGCTGGGGCTGGTGTATAAGGGTTTAGGGCAGTGCAGTGTTGTTCGGGCAGTATAGTGGGTCTTGCTGGGGCTGGTGTTTCAGAGATTAGGGCAGTGCAGTGCTGTTCGGGCAGTGTAGGGGGTCTTGCTGGGGCTGGTGTATCAGGGTTTAGGGCAGTGCAGTGCTGTTCGGGCACTGTAGTGAGTCATGCTGGGGCTGGTGTTACAGGGGTTAGGGCAGAGCAGTGCTGTTTGGGCAATGTAGTGGGTCTTTGCTGGGGCTGGTGTTTCAGGGATTAGGGCAGTGCAGCGGTGTGCCGGTTGTGTAGGGGGTTGTGCTGGTGCTGGTGTTTCATGGTTTAGGGCAGTGCAAAAGTGTTCGGCCAGTGTAGGGGGTCATGCTGGGGCTGGTGTTTAAGGGTTTATGGCAGTGCAGAGCTGTTCAGGAACTGTAGTGGGTCTTGCTGTGGCTGGTGTTTCAGGGTTTAGGGCAGTGCAGTGCTGTTCGGGCACTGAAGTGGGTCTTGCTGGGGCTGGTGATTCAGAGTTTATGGCAGTGCAGAGCTGTTCGGGCACTGTAGTGGGTCTTGCTGGGGCTGGTAATTCAGGGTTTATGGCAGTGCAGAGCTGTTCTGGAACTGAAGTGGGTCTTGCTGTGGCTGGTGTTTCAGGGTTTAGGGCAGAGCATTGCTGTTCGGGCAGTGTAGTGGGTCTTTGCGGTGGCTGGTGTTTCAGGGTTTAGGGCAGTGCAGTGTTGTTCCGGCAGTGTAGGGGGTGGTGCTGGGGCTGGTGTTTCAGGGTTTAGGGCAGTGCAGTGGTCTTCGGGCAGTGTAGGGGGTAGTTCTTGGGCTGGTGTTTTTTAGGGTTTAGGGCGCTGCAGTGCTGTTCTGGCAGTGTAGGGGTGGTGCTGGGCTGGTGTTTCAGGGTTTAGGGCAGTGCAGTGGTGTTCGGGCAGTGTAGGGGGTGGTGCTAGGGCTGGTGTTTCTGGGTTTAGGACAGTGCAGTGGTGTTCGAGCAGTGTAGGGGTGGTGCTGGGTCTGGTGTTTCAGGTTTTAGGGTAGTGCAGTGGTGTTTGGGCAGTGTAGGGGTGGTGCTGGGGCTGGTGTTTCAAGGGTTAGGGCAGTGAAGTGGTGTTCGGCCAGTGTAGGGGCTGGTGTTTCAGTGTTTAGGACAGTGCAGTGGTGTGCTGGGGCTGGTGTTTCAGGGTTTAGGGCAGTGTAGCGGTGTTCCGGTTGTGTAGAGGGTCTTGCTGGGGCTGGTGTTTCATGGTTTAGGGCAGTGCAAAAGTGTTCGGCCAGTGTAAGGGGTCGTGCTGGGTCTGGATTTTTTAGGGTTGAGGACAGTGGTGTTCGGGCAGTGTAAGGGGACTAGCTGGGGTTGGTCTTTCAGAGTTTATGGCGGTGCAGTGGTTTTCGGGCAGTGTAGGGGGTCTTGCTGGGGCTGGTGTTTCAGGGTTTAGGGTAGTGCAGTGGTGTTCGGGCAGTGTGGGGTGTCGTGCTGGGGCTGGTGCTTCAGGGTTTAGGGCAGTGCAGTTGAGTTTGGGCAGTGTAGGGGATCTTGCTGGGGCTGATGTTTCAGGGTTTAGGGCAGTGCAGTGGTGTTCGGGCAGTGTAGTGGCTTTTCCTGGGGCTGGTGTTTTAGGGTTTAGGGCAGTGCAGTGGTGTTCGGGCAGTGTAGGGGATTGTGCTGGGGCTGGTGTTTCAGGGAAGTGCTGTGGTGTTCAGGCAGTGAAGGGATTCACGCTGGGGCTGGTGTTTCAGGGTTTAGGGCAGAGCAGTGCTGTTCGGGCAGTGTAGTTGGTTGTGCTGGGGTTGGTGTTTCAGGGTTTAGGGCAGTGCAGTT
Organism: Triturus cristatus; assembly: GCF_964204655.1. Lineage (NCBI taxonomy): Eukaryota > Metazoa > Chordata > Amphibia > Caudata > Salamandridae > Triturus > Triturus cristatus. The sequence goes on from NC_140579.1 coordinate 190,004,890, forward strand.
GTGTTCGGGCAGTGTAGGGGGTCGGGCTGGGGCTGGTGTTTCAGGGCTTAGGGCAGTGCAGTGGTGTTCGGGCAGTGTAGGGGTCGTGCTGGGGCTGGTATTTCAGGGTTTAGGGCAGTGCAGTGGTGTTCAGGCAGTGTAGGGGGTTGTGCTGGGTCACATGTTTCAGGGTTTAGGGCAGATCAGTGGTTGGGCAGAGTAGGGGGTGGTGCTGGGGCTGGTATTTAGGGTTTAGGGCAATGCAGTTGTGTTCCGGCAGGGTAGGGGGTGGTGCTGGGGCTGGTGTTCCAGGGTTCAGGGCAATGCAGTTCTGTTCTGGCAATATAGGGGGTGGTGCTGGAGCTGGTGTTTCAGGGTTTAGGGAAGTGCAGTGGTCTTCGGACAGTGTAGGGTGTGGTGCTGGGTGTGGTGTTTAGGGTTTAGGGCAGTGCAGTAGTGTTTTCGTGCAGTGTAGGGGGTGATCCTGGGGCTGGTCTTTCAGAGGAAAGGGCAGTTCAGTGGTGTTCGGGCAGTGTAGGGGTTCGTGTTGGGGCTGGTGTTTCAGGGTTTAGGGCAGTGCAGTGGTGTTCGGGCAGTATAGGGGTCGTGCTGGGGCTGGCATTTCAGTGTTTAGGGCAGTACAGTGGTGTTCGGGCAGTGTAGGGGGTCTTGCTGGGGCTGGTGTATCAGGGTTTACGGCAGTGCAAAGCATTTCGGGCACTATAGTGGGTCTTGCTGGGGCTGGTGTTTCAGGGTTTAGGGCAGTGCAGTGCAGTGCAGTTCAGGAACTGTAGTTGGTCTTGCTGGGGCTGGTGTTTCAGGGTTTAGGGAAGAGCAGTGCTGTTTGGGCATTGTAGGGGGTCTTGCTGGGGCTGGTGTTTAAGGGTTTAGGGCAGAGCAGTGCTGTTCGGGCAGTGTAGTGGGTCGTGCTGGGGCTGGTGTTTCAGGGTTTAGGGCAGTGCAGTGCTGTTCGGGCAGTGTAGGGGGTGGTGCTGGGAGTGGTGTTTAGGGTTTAGGGCAGTGCAGTGGTGTTCCGGCAGTGTAGGGGGTGGTGTTGGGGTTGGTGTTTCAGGGTTTAGGGCAGTGAATTAGTGTTCGGGCACTGTAGGGGGTCGTGCTGGGGCTGGTGTTTCAGGGTTTAGGGCAGTGCAGTGGTGTCCTGGCAGTGTAGGGGGTCGTGTTGGGGTGGTGATTCAGGGTTGAGGGCAGTGGTGTTCCGGCAGTGTAGGGGGTCTTGCTGGGGCTGGTGTTTCAGGGTTTAGGGCAGTGGTGTTCAGACAGTGTAGGAGGTCTTGCTGGGGGTGGTGTTTCAGGGTTTAGGGTAGTGCAGTGGTGTTCGGGCAGTGTAGGGGGTCGTGCTGGGGCTGGTGTATCAGGGTTTAGGGCAGTGCAGTGGTGTTAGGAAAGTTTAGTGGGTCTTGCTGTGGCAGCGTTTAGGGTGGTGCAGTGCTGTTCGGGCAGTGTAGGGGGTCTCGCTGGGGCTTCTGTTTCATGGTTTAGGGCAGAGCAGTGGTGTTCGGGCAGTGTAGTGAGTCTTTCTGGGGCTGGTGTTTCAGGGTTTAGGGCAGAGCAGTGGTGTTCGGGCAGTGTAGTGGGTCTTGCTGCAGCTGGTGTTTCAGGGTTTAGGGCGGTGCAGTGCTGTTCTGGCAGTGTAGGGGTGGTGCTGGGTCTGGTGTTTCAGGGTTTAGGGCAGTGCAGTGGTGTTCGGGCAGTGTAGGGGGTGGTGCTGGGGCTGGTGTTTCTGGGTTTAGGGCAGTGCAGTGGTGTTCGGGCAGTGTAGGGGGTTGAACTGGGGCTGGTGTTTCAGGTTTTACAACAGTGCAGTGGTGTGCTGGGGCTGGTGTTTCAGGGTATAGGGCAGTGCAGCGGTGTACCGGTTGTGTAGGGGGTCGCGCTGGTGCTGGTGTTTCATGGTTTAGGGCAGTGCAAAAGTGTTCGGCCAGTGTAGGGGTTCATGCTGGGGCTGGTGTTTCAGGGTTTAGGGCAGTGCAGTGGTGTTCGGGCACTGTAGGGTGTGGTGCTAGGGCTGGTGTTTCAGGGTATAGGGCAGAGCAGTGGTGTTCGGGCAGAGTAGGGGGTGGTGCTGGGTGTGGTGTTTAGGGTTTGGTGTAGTGCAGTAGTGTTCCGGCAGTGTAGGGGGTGACGCTGGGGCTGGTGTTTCAGAGTAAAGGGCAGTTCAGTGGTGTTCGGGCAGTGTAGGGGTTCGTGTTGGGGCTGGTGTTTCAGGGTTCAGGGAAGTGCAGTGGTGTTCGGGCAGTATAGGGGGTCGCTCTGGGGCTGGCGTTTCAGTGTTTAGGGCGTTTCAGTGTTTAGGGCAGTACAGTGGTGTTCGGGCAATGTAGGGGGTCTTGCTGGGGCTGGTGTATCAGGGTTTACGGCAGTGCAGTGTATTTCGGGCACTGTAGTGGTTCTTGCTGGGGCTGGTGTTTCAGCGTTTAGGGCAGTGCAGTGCTGTTTGGGCATTGTAGGGGTCTTGCTGGGTCTGGTGTTTAAGGGTTTAGGGCAGAGCAGTGCTGTTCGGGCAGTGTAGTGGTCGTGCTGTGGATGGTGTTTCAGGGTTTAGGGCAGTGCAGTGGTGCTCCGGCAGTGTAGGGGGTGGTGTTGGGGCTGGTGTTTCAGGGTAAAGGGCAGTACAGTGGTGTTTGGACAGTGTAGGGGTTCGTGCTGGGGCTGGTGTTTCAGGGTTTAGGGCAGATCAGTGGTGATCGGGCAGTGTATGGGGTGGTGCTGGGGGTGGTGTTAGGGTTTACGGCAGTGCAGTTGTGTACGGGCAGTGTAGGCGGTCGTGCTGGGGCTGGTGTTTCAGGGTTTAGGGCAGTGCAGCGGTGTTCGGGCTATGTAGAGGGTTGTGTTGAGGCTGGTGTTTCAGGGTTTAGGGCAGTCTAGTGGTGTTCCGCCAATGTAGGGGGTAATGCTGAGGCTGGTGTTTCAGGGTTTAGGGCAGTGCAGTGTTGTTCGGGCACTGTAGAGGGTGGTGCTGGGGGTAGTGTTTTAGGGATTAGAGCAGTGCAGTGTTGTTCGGGCACTGTAGGGGGTGGTGCTGGGGGTAGTGTTTCAGGGTTTAGGGCAGTGCAGTGGTGTTCGGGCAGTGTAGGTTGTTGTGCTGGGTCTCGTGTTTCAGGGTTTAGGGCAGTGCAGTGGTGTTCGGGCAGTGTAGGGGGACGTGCTGGGGCTGGTGTTTCTGGGTTTAGGGCAGAGCAGCGGTGTTCCGGTTGTGTAGAGGGTCGTGCTGAGGCTTGTGTTTCATGGTTTAGGGCAGTGCAAAAGTGTTCGGCCAGTGTAGGGGATCATGCTGGGACTGGTGTTTCAGGGTTTAGGGCAGTGCAGTGGTTTTTGGGCACTATAGGGGCTGGTGCTGGGGCTGGTGTTTCACGGTTTAGGGCAGTGCAGTGCTGTTCAGGTATTGTAGTTGGTACTGCTGGGGCTGGTGTTTCAGGGTTTAGGGCAGAGCAGTGCTGTTTGGGCAGTGTAGTGGGTCTTTGCTGGGGATGGTGTTTCAGGGTTTATGGCAGTGCAGTTCTATTCGGGCAGTTTAGAGGGTCTTGCTGGGTCTGGTGTTTCAGGGTTTAGGGCAGAGCAGTGCTGTTCGGGCATTGTAGTGGGTCGTGCTGGGGCTGGTGTTTCAGGGTTTATGGCAGTGCAGTGCTGTTTGGGCATTGTAGGGGGTCTTGCTGGGTCTGGTGTTTAAGGGTTTAGGGCAGAGCAGTGCTGTTCGGGAAGTGTAGTGGTCGTGCTGTGGATGGTGTTTCAGGGTTTAGGGCAGTGCAGTTCTATTCGGGCAGTTTAGAGGGTCTTGCTGGGTCTGATGTTTCAGGGTTTAGGGCAGAGCAGTGCTGTTCGGGCATTGTAGTGGGTCGTGCTGGGGCTGGTGTTTCAGGGTTTATGGCAGTGCAGTGCTGTTTGGGCAGTGTAGGAGGTGGTGCTGGGAGTGGTGTTAAGGTTTTAGGGCAGTGCAGTGGTGTTCCTGCAGTGTAGGGGGTGGTGTTGGGGCTGGTGTTTCAGGATAAAGGGCAGTGCAGTGGTGATCGGGCAGTGTATGGGGTGGTGCTGGGGGTGGTGTTTAGGGTTTACGGCAGTGCAGTTGTGTACGGGCAGTGTAGGCGGTCGTGCTGGGGCTGGTGTTTCAGGGTTTAGGGCAGTGCAGCGGTGTTCGGGCTATGTAGAGGGTTATGTTGAGGCTGGTGTTTCAGGTTTTAGGGCAGTCTAGTGGTGTGCGGCCAATGTAGGGGGTAATGCTGAGGCTGGTGTTTCAGGGTTTAGGGCAGTGCAGTGTTGTTCGGGCACTGTAGGGGGTGGTGCTGGGGGTAGTGTTTCAGGGATTAGGGCAGTGCAGTGGTGTTCGGGCAGTGTAGGTTGTTGTGCTGGGTCTCGTGTTTCAGGGTTTAGGGCAGTGCAGTGGTGTTCGGGCAGTGTAGGGGTTCGTGCTGGGGCTGGTGTTTCAGGGTTTAGGGCAGAGCAGCGGTGTTCCGGTTGTGTAGAGGGTCGTGCTGGGGCTGGTGTTTCAAGGTTTAGGGCAGTGCAAAAGTGTTCGGCCAGTGTAGGGGATCATGCTGGGACTGGTGTTTCAGGGTTTAGGGCAGTGCAGTGGTGTTTGGGCACTGTAGGGGGTGGTGCTGGGGCTGGTGATTCACGGTTTAGGGCAGTTCGGTGCTGTTCAGGAATTGTAGTTGGTATTGCTGGGGCTGGTGTTTCAGGGTTTAGGGCAGAGCAGTGCTGTTCGGGCAGTGTAGTGGGTCTTTGCTGGGGCTGGTGTTTCAGGGTTTATGGCAGTGCAGTTCTATTCGGGCAGTGTAGGGGGTCTTGCTGGGTCTGGTGTTTCAGGGTTTAGGGCAGAGCAGTGCTGTTCGGGCATTGTAGGGGTTATTGCTAGGGCTGGTGTTTCAGGGTTTAGGGCAGTGCAGTGGTGTTCGGTCACTATAGGGGGTCGTGCTGGGGCTGGCGTTTCAGTGTTTAGGGCAGTACAGTGGTGTTCGGGTAGTGTAGGGTGTTTTGCTGGGGCTGGTGTATCAGGGTTTAGGGCAGTGCTGTGCTGTTTGGACACTGTAGTGGTTCTTGCTGAGGCTGGTGATTCAGGGTTTATGGCAGTGCAGAGCTGTTCAGGAACTGTAGTGGGTCTTGCTGTGGCTGGTGTTTCAGGGTTTAGGGCAGTGCAGTGCTGTTCGGGCACTGTAGTGGGTCTTGCTGGAGCTGGTGATTCAGGGTTTATGGCAGTGCAGAGTGTTCGGGCACTGTAGTGGGTCTTGCTGGGGCTGGTAATTCAGGGTTTATGGCAGTGCAGAGCTGTTCAGGAACTGTAGTGGGTCTTGCTGTGGCTGGTGTTTCAGGGTTTAGGGCAGAGCATTGCTGTTCGGGCAGTGTAGTGGGTCTTTGTGGTGGCTGGTTTTTCAGGGTTTAGGGCAGTGCAGTTCTGTTCGGACAGTGTAGGGGGTATTGCTGGGGCTGGTGTTTAGGGTTTAGGGCAGTGCAGTTGTGTTCCGGCAGTGTAGGGGGTGGTGCTGGGGCTGGTGTTTCAGGGTTTAGGGCAGTGCTGTGGTCTTCGGGCAGTGTAGGGGGTAGTTCTTGGGCTGGTGTTTTTTAGGGTTTAGGGCATTGCAGTGATGTTCTGGCAGTGTAGGGGTGGTGCTGGGCTGGTGTTTCAGGGTTTAGGGCAGTGCAGTGGTGTTCGGGCAGTGTAGGGGGTGGTGGTGGGGCTGGTGTTTCTGGGTGTAGGGCAGTGCAGTGGTGTTCGAGCAGTGTAGGGGTGGTGCTGGGGCTGGTGTTTCAGGTTTTAGGGCAGTGCACTGGTGTTTGGGCAGTGTAGGGGTGGTGCTGGGGCTGGTGTTTCAAGGGTTAGGGCAGTGAGGTGGTGTTCGGCCAGTGTAGGGGCTGGTGTTTCAGTGTTTAGGACAGTGCAGTGGTGTGCTGGGGCCGGTGTTTCAGGGTTTAGAACAGTGTAGCGGTGTTCCGGTTGTGTAGAGGGTCTTGCTGGGGCTGGTGTTTCATGGTTTAGGGCAGTGCAAAAGTGTTCGGCCAGTGTAAGGGGTCGTGCTGGGTCTGGATTTTCAGGGTTGAGGACAGTGGTGTTCGGGCAGTGTAAGGGGACATGCTGGGGGTGGTGTTTCAGGGTTTAGGGCAGTGCAGTGGTGTTCGGGCAGTGTGGGGTGTCGTGCTGGGGCTGGTACTTCAGGGTTTAGGGCAGTGCAGTTGAGTTTGGGCAGTGTAGGGGATATTGCTGGGGATGGTGTTTCAGGGTTTAAGGCAGTGGGGTTTGGGCAGTGTAGCTGCTCATGCTGGGGCTGGTGTTTCAGGGTTTAGGGCAGTGCAGTGGTGTTCGGGCAGTGTAGTGGCTCTTGCTGGGGCTGGTGTTTTAGGGTTTAGGGCAGTGCAGTGGTGTTCGGGCAGTGTAGGGGATTGTGCTGGGGCTGGTGTTTCAGGGTTTAGGGAAGTGCTGTGGTGTTCAGGCAGTGAAGGGATTCGCGCTGGGGCTGGTGTTTCAGGGTTAGGGCAGTGCAGTGGTGTTCGGGCAGTGTAGGAGGTCGTGCTAGGACTGGTATTTCTGGGTTTAGTGCAGAGCAGTGATGTTCGGGCAGAGTAGTGTGTCATTCTGGGGCTGGTGGTTAGGGTTTAGGGCAGTGCAGTGGTGTTTGCGCAGTGTAGGGGGTCATGCAGGGGTGGTGTTTCAGGTTTTGGGGCAGTGCCGTGGTGTTTGGGCAGTGTAGGTGGTCATGCTGGGGCTGGTGTTTCAGGGTTTAGGGCAGTGCAGCGGTGTTCGGGCTATGTAGAGGGTTGTGTTGAGGCTGGTATTTCAGGTTTTAGGGCAGTCTAGTGGTGTTCGGCCAATGTAGGGGGTAATGCTGAGGCTGGTGTTTCAGGGTTTAGGGCAGTGCAGTGTTGTTCGGGCACTGTAGAGGGTGGTGCTGGGGGTAGTGTTTCAGGGATTAGGGCAGTGCAGTGGTGTTTGGGCAGTGTAGGTTGTTGTGCTGGGTCTTGTGTTTCAGGGTTTAGGGCAGTGCAGTGGTGTTCGGGCAGTGTAGGGGTTCGTGCTGGGGCTGGTGTTTCAGGGTTTAGGGCAGAGCAGCGGTGTTCCGGTTGTGTAGAGGGTCGTGCTGGGGCTGGTGTTTCATGGTTTAGGGCAGTGCAAAAGTGTTCGGCCAGTGTAGGGGATCATGCTGGGACTGGTGTTTCAGGGGTTAGGGCAGTGCAGTGGTGTTTGGGCACTATAGGGGGTGGTGCTGGGGCTGGTGTTTCACGGTTTAGGGCAGTGCAGTGCTGTTCAGGCATTGTAGTTGGTACTGCTGGGGCTGGTGTTTCAGGGTTTAGGGCAGAGCAGTGCTGTTCGGGCAGTGTAGTGGGTCTTTGCTGGGGATGGTGTTTCAGGGTTTATGGCAGTGCAGTTCTATTCGGGCAGTTTAGAGGGTCTTGCTGGGTCTGGTGTTTCAGGGTTTAGGGCAGAGCATTGCTGTTCGGGCATTGTAGTGGGTCGTGCTGGGGCTGGTGTTTCAGGGTTTATGGCATTGCAGTGCTGTTTGGGCATTGTAGGGGGTCTTGCTGGGTCTGGTGTTTAAGGGTTTAGGGCAGAGCAGTGCTGTTCGGGCAGTGTAGTGGTCGTGCTGTGGATGGTGTTTCAGGGTTTAGGGCAGTGCAGTTCTATTCGGGCAGTTTTGAGGGTCTTGCTGGGTCTGGTGTTTCAGGGTTTAGGGCAGAGCAGTGCTGTTCGGGCATTGTAGTGGGTCGTGCTGGGGCTGGTGTTTCAGGGTTTATAGCAGTGCAGTGCTGTTTGGGCAGTGTAGGGGGTGGTGCTGGGAGTGGTGTTAAGGGTTTAGGGCAGTGCAGTGGTGTTCCAGCAGTGTAGGGGGTGGTGTTGGGGCTGGTCTTTCAGGATAAAGGGCAGTGCAGTGGTGATCGGGCAGTGTATGGGGTGGTGCTGGGGGTGGTGTTTAGGGTTTACGGCAGTGCAGTTGTATACGGGCAGTGTAGGCGGTCGTGCTGGGGCTGGTGTTTCAGGGTTTAGGGCAGTGCAGCGGTGTTCGGGCTATGTAGAGGGTTATGTTGAGGCTGGTGTTTCAGCTTTTAGGGCAGTCTAGTGGTGTTCGGCCAATGTAGGGGGTAATGCTGAGGCTGGTGTTTCAGGGTTTAGGGCAGTGCAGTGTTGTTCGGGCACTGTAGGGGGTGGTGCTGGGGGTAGTGTTTCAGGGATTAGGGAAGTGCAGTGGTGTTCGGGAAGTGTAGGTTGTTGTGCTGGGTCTCGTGTTTCAGGGTTTAGGGCAGTGCAGTGGTGTTCGGGCAGTGTAGGGGTTCGTGCTGGGGCTGGTGTTTCAGGGTTTAGGGCAGAGCAGCGGTGTTCCGGTTGTGTAGAGGGTCGTGCTGGGGCTGGTGTTTCAAGGTTTAGGGCAGTGCAAAAGTGTTCGGCCAGTGTAGGGGATCATGCTGGGACTGGTGTTTCAGGGTTTAGGGCAGTGCAGTGGTGTTTGGGCACTGTAGGGGGTGGTGCTGGGGCTGGTGATTCACGGTTTAGGGCAGTTCAGTGCTGTTCAGGAATTGTAGTTGGTATTGCTGGGGCTGGTGTTTCAGGGTTTAGGGCAGAGCAGTGCTGTTCGGGCAGTGTAGTGGGTCTTTGCTGGGGCTGGTGTTTCAGGGTTTATGGCAGTGCAGTTCTATTCGGGCAGTGTAGGGGGTCTTGCTGGGTCTGGTGTTTCAGGGTTTAGGGCAGAGCAGTGCTGTTCGGGCATTGTAGGGGTTATTGCTAGGGCTGGTGTTTCAGGGTTTAGGGCAGTGCAGTGGTGTTCGGTCACTATAGGGGGTCGTGCTGGGGCTGGCGTTTCAGTGTTTAGGGCAGTACAGTGGTGTTCGGGTAGTGTAGGGTGTTTTGCTGGGGCTGGTGTATCAGGGTTTAGGGCAGTGCTGTGCTGTTTGGACACTGTAGTGGTTCTTGCTGAGGCTGGTGATTCAGGGTTTATGGCAGTGCAGAGCTGTTCAGGAACTGTAGTGGGTCTTGCTGTGGCTGGTGTTTCAGGGTTTAGGGCAGTGCAGTGCTGTTCGGGCACTGTAGTGGGTCTTGCTGGAGCTGGTGATTCAGGGTTTATGGCAGTGCAGAGTGTTCGGGCACTGTAGTGGGTCTTGCTGGGGCTGGTAATTCAGGGTTTATGGCAGTGCAGAGCTGTTCAGGAACTGTAGTGGGTCTTGCTGTGGCTGGTGTTTCAGGGTTTAGGGCAGAGCATTGCTGTTCGGGCAGTGTAGTGGGTCTTTGTGGTGGCTGGTTTTTCAGGGTTTAGGGCAGTGCAGTTCTGTTCGGACAGTGTAGGGGGTATTGCTGGGGCTGGTGTTTAGGGTTTAGGGCAGTGCAGTTGTGTTCCGGCAGTGTAGGGGGTGGTGCTGGGGCTGGTGTTTCAGGGTTTAGGGCAGTGCTGTGGTCTTCGGGCAGTGTAGGGGGTAGTTCTTGGGCTGGTGTTTTTTAGGGTTTAGGGCACTGCAGTGATGTTCTGGCAGTGTAGGGGTGGTGCTGGGCTGGTGTTTCAGGGTTTAGGGCAGTGCAGTGGTGTTCGGGCAGTGTAGGGGGTGGTGGTGGGGCTGGTGTTTCTGGGTGTAGGGCAGTGCAGTGGTGTTCGAGCAGTGTAGGGGTGGTGCTGGGGCTGGTGTTTCAGGTTTTAGGGCAGTGCACTGGTGTTTGGGCAGTGTAGGGGTGGTGCTGGGGCTGGTGTTTCAAGGGTTAGGGCAGTGAGGTGGTGTTCGGCCAGTGTAGGGGCTGGTGTTTCAGTGTTTAGGACAGTGCAGTGGTGTGCTGGGGCCGGTGTTTCAGGGTTTAGAACAGTGTAGCGGTGTTCCGGTTGTGTAGAGGGTCTTGCTGGGGCTGGTGTTTCATGGTTTAGGGCAGTGCAAAAGTGTTCGGCCAGTGTAAGGGGTCGTGCTGGGTCTGGATTTTCAGGGTTGAGGACAGTGGTGTTCGGGCAGTGTAAGGGGACATGCTGGGGGTGGTGTTTTAGGGTTTAGGGCAGTGCAGTGGTGTTCGGGCAGTGTGGGGTGTCGTGCTGGGGCTGGTACTTCAGGGTTTAGGGCAGTGCAGTTGAGTTTGGGCAGTGTAGGGGATATTGCTGGGGATGGTGTTTCAGGGTTTAAGGCAGTGGGGTTTGGGCAGTGTAGCTGCTCATGCTGGGGCTGGTGTTTCAGGGTTTAGGGCAGTGCAGTGGTGTTCGGGCAGTGTAGTGGCTCTTGCTGGGGCTGGTGTTTTAGGGTTTAGGGCAGTGCAGTGGTGTTCGGGCAGTGTAGGGGATTGTGCTGGGGCTGGTGTTTCAGGGTTTAGGGAAGTGCTGTGGTGTTCAGGCAGTGAAGGGATTCGCGCTGGGGCTGGTGTTTCAGGGTTTAGGGCAGTGCAGTGGTGTTCGGGCAGTGTAGGAGGTCGTGCTAGGACTGGTATTTCTGGGTTTAGTGCAGAGCAGTGATGTTCGGGCAGAGTAGTGTGTCATTCTGGGGCTGGTGGTTAGGGTTTAGGGCAGTGCAGTGGTGTTTGCGCAGTGTAGGGGGTCATGCAGGGGTGGTGTTTCAGGTTTTGGGGCAGTGCCGTGGTGTTTGGGCAGTGTAGGTGGTCATGCTGGGGCTGGTGTTTCAGGGTTTAGGGCAGTGCAGCGGTGTTCGGGCTATGTAGAGGGTTGTGTTGAGGCTGGTATTTCAGGTTTTAGGGCAGTCTAGTGGTGTTCGGCCAATGTAGGGGGTAATGCTGAGGCTGGTGTTTCAGGGTTTAGGGCAGTGCAGTGTTGTTCGGGCACTGTAGAGGGTGGTGCTGGGGGTAGTGTTTCAGGGATTAGGGCAGTGCAGTGGTGTTCGGGCAGTGTAGGTTGTTGTGCTGGGTCTTGTGTTTCAGGGTTTAGGGCAGTGCAGTGGTGTTCGGGCAGTGTAGGGGTTCGTGCTGGGGCTGGTGTTTCAGGGTTTAGGGCAGAGCAGCGGTGTTCCGGTTGTGTAGAGGGTCGTGCTGGGGCTGGTGTTTCATGGTTTAGGGCAGTGCAAAAGTGTTCGGCCAGTGTAGGGGATCATGCTGGGACTGGTGTTTCAGGGTTTAGGGCAGTGCAGTGGTGTTTGGGCACTATAGGGGGTGGTGCTGGGGCTGGTGTTTCACGGTTTAGGGCAGTGCAGTGCTGTTTAGGCATTGTAGTTGGTACTGCTGGGGCTGGTGTTTCAGGGTTTAGGGCAGAGCAGTGCTGTTCGGGCAGTGTAGTGGGTCTTTGCTGGGGATGGTGTTTCAGGGTTTATGGCAGTGCAGTTCTATTCGGGCAGTTTAGAGGGTCTTGCTGGGTCTGGTGTTTCAGGGTTTAGGGCAGAGCATTGCTGTTCGGGCATTGTAGTGGGTCGTGCTGGGGCTGGTGTTTCAGGGTTTATGGCAGTGCAGTGCTGTTTGGGCATTGTAGGGGGTCTTGCTGGGTCTGGTGTTTAAGGGTTTAGGGCAGAGCAGTGCTGTTCGGGCAGTGTAGTGGTCGTGCTGTGGATGGTGTTTCAGGGTTTAGGGCAGTGCAGTTCTATTCGGGCAGTTTTGAGGGTCTTGCTGGGTCTGGTGTTTCAGGGTTTAGGGCAGAGCAGTGCTGTTCGGGCATTGTAGTGGGTCGTGCTGGGGCTGGTGTTTCAGGGTTTATAGCAGTGCAGTGCTGTTTGGGCAGTGTAGGGGGTGGTGCTGGGAGTGGTGTTAAGGGTTTAGGGCAGTGCAGTGGTGTTCCAGCAGTGTAGGGGGTGGTGTTGGGGCTGGTCTTTCAGGATAAAGGGCAGTGCAGTGGTGATTGGGCAGTGTATGGGGTGGTGCTGGGGGTAGTGTTTAGGGTTTACGGCAGTGCAGTTGTGTACGGGCAGTGTAGGCGGTCGTGCTGGGGCTGGTGTTTCAGGGTTTAGGGCAGTGCAGCGGTGTTCGGGCTATGTAGAGGGTTATGTTGAGGCTGGTGTTTCAGCTTTTAGGGCAGTCTAGTGGTGTTCGGCCAATGTAGGGGGTAATGCTGAGGCTGGTGTTTCAGGGTTTAGGGCAGTGCAGTGTTGTTCGGGCACTGTAGGGGGTGGTGCTGGGGGTAGTGTTTCAGGGATTAGGGCAGTGCAGTGGTGTTCGGGAAGTGTAGGTTGTTGTGCTGGGTCTCGTGTTTCAGGGTTTAGGGCAGTGCAGTGGTGTTTGGGCAGTGTAGGGGTTCGTGCTGGGGCTGGTGTTTCAGGGTTTAGGGCAGAGCAGCGGTGTTCCGGTTGTGTAGAGGGTCGTGCTGGGGCTGGTGTTTCATGGTTTAGGGCAGTGCAAAAGTGTTCGGCCAGTGTAGGGGATCATGCTGGGACTGGTGTTTCTGGGTTTAGGGCAGTGCAGTGGTGTTTGGGCACTGTAGGGGGTGGTGCTGGGGCTGGTGTTTCACGGTTTAGGGCAGTTAAGTGCTGTTCAGGAATTGTAGTTGGTATTGCTGGGGCTGGTGTTTCAGGGTTTAGGGCAGAGCAGTGCTGTTCGGGCAGTGTAGTGGGTCTTTGCTGGGGCTGGTGTTTCAGGGTTTATGGCAGTGCAGTTCTATTCGGGCAGTTTAGGGTGTCTTGCTGGGTCTGGTGTTTCAGGGTTTTGGGGCAGAGCAGTGCTGTTCGGGCATTGTAGTGGGTCATGCAGGGGCTGGTGTTTCAGGGTTTAGGGCAGTGCAGTGCTGTTCGGGCAGTGTAGTGGGTCATGCTGGAGCTGGTGTTTCAGGGTAAAGGGCAGTGCAGTGGTGTTCGGGCAGTGTAGGGGTTATTGCTAGGGCTGGTGTTTCAGGGTTTAGGGCAGTGCAGTGGTGTTCGGTCACTATAGGGGGTCGTGCTGGGGCTGGCGTTTCAGTGTTTAGGGCAGTACAGTGGTGTTCGGGTAGTGTAGGGGGTTTTGCTGGGGCTGGTGTATCAGGGTTTAGGGCAGTGCTGTGCTGTTTGGACACTGTAGTGGTTCTTGCTGAGGCTGGTGATTCAGGGTTTATGGCAGTTCAGAGCTGTTCAGGAACTGTAGTGGGTCTTGCTGTGGCTGGTGTTTCAGGGTTTAGGGCAGTGCAGTGCTGTTCGGGCACTGTAGTGGGTCTTGCTGGAGCTGGTGATTCAGGGTTTATGGCAGTGCAGAGCTGTTCGGGCACTGTAGTGGGTCTTGCTGGGGCTGGTAATTCAGGGTTTATGGCAGTGCAGAGCTGTTCAGGAACTGTGGTGGGTCTTGCTGTGGCTGGTGTTTCAGGGTTTAGGGCAGAGCATTGCTGTTCGGGCAGTGTAGTGGGTCTTTGTGGTGGCTGGTGTTTCAGGGTTTAGGGCAGTGCAGTTATGTTCGGACAGTGTAGGGGGTATTGCTGGTGCTGGTGTTTAGGGTTTAGGGCAGTGCAGTTGTGTTCCGGCAGTGTAGGGAGTGGTGCTGGGGCTGGTGTTTCAGGGTTTAGGGCAGTGCTGTGGTCTTCGGGCAGTATAGGGGGTAGTTCTTGGGCTGGTGTTTTTTAGGGTTTAGGGCACTGCAGTGATGTTCTGGCAGTGTAGGGGTGGTGCTGGGCTGGTGTTTCAGGGTTTAGGGCAGTGCAGTGGTGTTCGGGCAGTGTAGGGGGTGGTGGTGGGGCTGGTGTTTCTGGGTGTAGGGCAGTGCAGTGGTGTTCGAGCAGTGTAGGTGTGGTGCTGGGGCTGGTGTTTCAGGTTTTAGGGCAGTGCACTGGTGTTTGGGCAGTGTAGGGGTGGTGCTGGGGCTGGTATTTCAAGGGTTAGGGCAGTGAAGTGGTGTTCGGCCAGTGTAGGGGCTGGTGTTTCAGTGTTTAGGACAGTGCAGTGGTGTGCTGGGGCTGGTGTTTCAGGGTTTAGAACAGTGTAGCGGTGTTCCGGTTGTGTGGAGGGTCTTGCTGGGGCTGGTGTTTCATGGTTTAGGGCAGTGCAAAAGTGTTCGGCCAGTGTAAGGGGTCGTGCTAGGTCTGGATTTTCAGGGTTGAGGACAGTGGTGTTCGGGCAGTGTAAGGGGACATGCTGGGGGTGGTGTTTCAGGGTTTAGGGCAGTGCAGTGGTGTTCGGGCAGTGTGGGGTGTCGTGCTGGGGCTGGTACTTCAGGGTTTAGGGCAATGCAGTTGAGTTTGGGCAGTGTAGGGGATATTGCTGGGGATGGTGTTTCAGGGTTTAAGGCAGTGGGGTTTGGGCAGTGTAGGTGCTCATGCTGGGGCTGGTGTTTCAGGGTTTAGGGCAGTGCAGTGGTGTTCGGGCAGTGTAGTGGCTCTTGCTGGGGCTGGTGTTTTAGGGTTTAGGGCAGTGCAGTGGTGTTCGGGCAGTGTAGGGGATTGTGCTGGGGCTGGTGTTTCAGGGTTTAGGGAAGTGCTGTGGTGTTCAGGCAGTGAAGGGATTCGCGCTGGGGCTGGTGTTTCAGGGTTTAGGGCAGTGCAGTGGTGTTCGGGCAGTGTAGGAGGTCGTGCTAGGACTGGTATTTCTGGGTTTAGTGCAGAGCAGTGATGTTCGGGCAGAGTAATGTGTCATTCTGGGGCTGGTGGTTAGGGTTTAGGGCAGTGCAGTGGTGTTTGCGCAGTGTAGGGGGTCATGCAGGGGGTGGTGTTTCAGGTTTTGGGGCAGTGCCGTGGTGTTTGGGCAGTGTAGGTGGTCATGCTGGGGCTGGTGTTTCAGGGTTTAGGGCAGTGCAGCGGTGTTCGGGCTATGTAGAGGGTTGTGTTGAGGCTGGTGTTTCAGGTTTTAGGGCAGTCTAGTGGTGTTCGGCCAATGTAGGGGGTAATGCTGAGGCTGGTGTTTCAGGGTTTAGGGCAGTGCAGTGTTGTTCGGGCACTGTAGAGGATGGTGCTGGGGGTAGTGTTTCAGGGATTAGGGCAGTGCAGTGGTGTTCGGGCAGTGTAGGTTGTTGTGCTGGGTCTCGTGTTTCAGGGTTTAGGGCAGTGCAGTGGTGTTCGGGCAGGGTAGGGGTTCGTGCTGGGGCTGGTGTTTCAGGGTTTAGGGCAGAGCAGCGGTGTTCCGGTTGTGTAGAGGGTCGTGCTGGGGCTGGTGTTTCATGGTTTAGGGCAGTGCAAAAGTGTTCGGCCAGTATAGGGGATCATGCTGGGACTGGTGTTTCAGGGTTTAGGGCAGTGCAGTGGTGTTTGGGCACTGTAGGGGGTGGTGCTGGGGCTGGTGTTTCACAGTTTAGGGCAGTTCAGTGCTGTTCAGGAATTGTAGTTGGTATTGCTGCGGCTGGTGTTTCAGGGTTTAGGGCAGAGCAGTGCTGTTCGGGCAGTGTAGTGGGACTTTGCTGAGGCTGGTGTTTCAGGGTTTATGGCAGTGCAGTTCTATTCGGGCAGTTTAGGGGGTCTTGCTGGGTCTGGTGTTTCAGGGTTTAGGGCAGAGCAGTGCTGTTCGGGCATTGTAGTGGGTCATGCAGGGGCTGGTGTTTCAGGGTTTAGGGCAGTGCAGTGCTGTTCGGGCAGTGTAGTGGGTCATGCTGGAGCTGGTGTTTCAGGGTAAAGGGCAGTGCAGTGGTGTTCGGGTAGTGTAGGGGGTTTTGCTGGGGCTGGTGTATCAGGGTTTAGGGCAGTGCTGTGCTGTTTGGGCACTATAGTGGTTCTTGCTTTGGCTGGTGATTCAGGGTTTATGGCAGTGCAGAGCTGTTCAGGAACTGTAGTGGGTCTTGCTGTGGCTGGTGTTTCAGGGTTTAGGGCAGTGCAGTGCTGTTCGGGCACTGTAGTGGGTCTTGCTGGAGATGGTGATTCAGGGTTTATGGCAGTGCAGAGCTGTTCGGGCACTGTAGTGGGTCTTGCTGGGGCTGGTAATTCAGGGTTTATGGCAGTGCAGAGCTGTTCAGGAACTGTAGTGGGTTTTGCTGTGGCTGGTGTTTCAGGGTTTAGGGCAGAGCATTGCTGTTCGGGCAGTGTAGTGGGTCTTTGTGGTGGCTGGTGTTTCAGGGTTTAGGGCAGTGCAGTTCTGTTCGGACAGTGTAGGGGGTATTGCTGGGGCTGGTGTTTAGGGTTTAGGGCAGTGCAGTTGTGTTCCGGCAGTGTAGGGGGTGGTGCTGGGGCTGGTGTTTCAGGGTTTAGGGCAGTGCTGTGGTCTTCGGGCAGTGTAGGGGGTTGTTCTTGGGCTGGAGTTTTTTAGGGTTTAGGGCACTGCAGTGATGTTCTGGCAGTGTAGGGGTGGTGCTGGGCTGGTGTTTTAGGGTTTAGGGCAGTGCAGTGGTGTTCGGGCAGTGTAGGGGGTGGTGGTGGGGCTGGTGTTTCTGGGTGTAGGGCAGTGCAGTGGTGTTCGAGCAGTGTAGGGGTGGTGCTGGGGCTGGTGTTTCAGGTTTTAGGGCAGTGCAGTGGTGTTTGGGCAGTGTAGGGGTGGTGCTGGGGCTGGTGTTTCAAGGGTTAGGGCAGTGAAGTGGTGTTCGGCCAGTGTAGGGGCTGGTGTTTCAGTGTTTAGGACAGTGCAGTGGTGTGCTGGGGCTGGTGTTTCAGGGTTTAGAACAGTGTAGCGGTGTTCAGGTTGTGTAGAGGGTCTTGCTGGGGCTGGTGTTTCATGGTTTAGGGCAGTGCAAAAGTGTTCGGCCAGTGTAAGGGGTCGTGCTGGGTCTGGATTTTCAGGGTTGAGGACAGTGGTGTTCGGGCAGTGTAAGGGGACATGCTGGGGGTGGTGTTTCAGGGTTTAGGGCAGTGCAGTGGTGTTCGGGCAGTGTGGGGTGTCGTACTGGGGCTGGTACTTCAGGGTTTAGGGCAGTGCAGTTGAGTTTGGGCAGTGTAGGGAATATTGCTGGGGATGGTGTTTCAGGGTTTAAGGCAGTGGGGTTTGGGCAGTGTAGGTGCTCATGCTGGGGCTGGTGTTTCAGGGTTTAGGGCAGTGCAGTGGTGTTCGGGCAGTGTAGTGGCTCTTGCTGGGGCTGATGTTTTAGGGTTTAGGGCAGTGCAGTGGTGTTCGGGCAGTGTAGGGGATTGTGCTGAGGCTGGTGTTTCAGGGTTTAGGGAAGTGCTGTGGTGTTCAGGCAGTGAAGGGATTCGCGCTGGGGCTGGTGTTTCAGGGTTTAGGGCAGTGCAGTGCTGTTCAGGCAGTGTAGGAGGTCGTGCTAGGACTGGTATTTCTGGGTTTAGTGCAGAGCAGTGATGTTCGGGCAGAGTAGTGTGTCATTCTGGGGCTGGTGGTTAGGGTTTAGGGCAGTGCAGTGGTGTTTGCGCAGTGTAGGGGGTCATGCAGGGGGTGGTGTTTCAGGTTTTGGGGCAGTGCAGTGGTGTTTGGACAGTGTAGGTGGTCATGCTGGGGGTGTTGTTTCAGGGTTTAGGGCAGTGGTGTTTGGGCAGTGTAGGGGGTCGTGCTGGGGCTGGTGTTTCAGGGATTAGGACAGTGGTGTTTGGGCAGTGTAGGGGGACTTGCTGGGGCTGGTGTATCAGGGTTTATGGCAGTGCAGTGCTGTTCGGGCACTGTAGTGAGTCATGCTGGGGCTGGTGTTACATGGGTTAGGGCAGAGCAGTGCTGTTTGGCAGTGTAGTGGGTCTTTGCTGGGGCTGGTGTTTCAGGGTTTAGGGCAGTGCAGTGCTGTTCGGGCATTGTAGGGGGTCTTGCTGGGGCTGGTGTTTAAGGGTTTAGGGCAGAGCAGTGCTGTTCGTGCAGTGTAGGGGGTCGTGCTGGGGCTGGTGTTTCAGGGTTTAGGGCAGTGCAGTGCTGTTCAGGCAGTGTAGGGGGTGGTGCTGGGAGTGGTGTTTAGGGTTTAGGAAAGTGCAGTGGTGTTCCGGCAGAGTAGGGGGTGGTGTTGGGGCTGGTGTTTCAAGGTTTAGGGCAGTGCAGTGGAGTACTTTGTTTACCGGACTCTGGCTTCTCCTTTCAGTGTGCAGGGCAGAGACATCATACGCTCCCCAGGGGGTGGAGCCAGCATTGTGGGGGAAAGGCACAGCCCTATTCAGAGTGCAGGTGTGCTCCTCCCACCCATCTATATGTAATCTCTCTATTCACCACCGGGCCCCAGCCTGTCTCCTGGAATTCCCCAGCCCTCTCACTCACAGAAACCAGACAGCAGATACACATCATAGCAGAGGTGGGCTGAATTGGTTAGGCAAGCAACTACCAGCTTTCTAAAAGTGGTATTTGCAAACACAGAATATTAAAATAAACTTTACTAAAAGATGTATTTTATTATTCTGAGTTCAGGCATACTAAACTCGAATTTCTACCATGTTCCCTGGGTCTTTTAGGATCATAGAATGTAACAATTCTAACAGCCCATTCTGGCCTATGGAGAACAGGTAGTCTTGCAATAGTGAAAAACGAAAATGGCTGTAATTCACTATTAGGACATGCCACACACATCAGGGCTTGTCCTACCTTATGCTTACAATGCACCCTGCCCTTGGGCCTACCATAGGGGTGACTAATATGAAGTTAAGGGACGGTTTAGGGACTGGCAAGTGGGTGCACTTGCCCAGTCAGCATGACAGTACCAGACTGCATGCAGGTTCTGCAATGGCAGACCCTAGACATATTCTGTGGGTGGCACAACCAGTGCTGCGAGCCCACCAGCAGCATTTGGATTTACAAGCCCTGGGCACTCCTGGTGCACTTTACTGGGGTCTGATAGTAAACCAAATAAGCCAATCATGGAATCCAATCAACAGATACATTTTACAATAGGGAGAGCATATGCACTTTAGCACTGATCAGCAGTGGTAAAGTGCCTAGAGTCATACAACAGCCAACAACAGGTCAGAAAAAATATAGGAGGAAGGCAAACAAAGAAAGTTTGCAGGGATGACCCTGCAAAAAGGGCCAAGTCCAACACAACCCCCTTCCAGCCAAAACGCTGGGTAGCCCAATCACCACCGTGATGAGCTTCCCTGCTTCGGGCGATAGAACAAGGACCTTGCCCACAACTGCAGGGGCAGACTCCAGTTCCATGCCAATCTGAACCTATTGGAATCCCTCTGTCCACACTCTCAGGGCCCACCAAGCCAATCCATGGGGAACCCTTCTCCGCACCTGTGGACACCACCTGTGCAGCACCTAACCCTAACAGGCTCACAGGTGTGTCCCATCAGACAGACAGCAAAATGCCACAGTGGCCACTGACAGTAGTCAGGGATGAGACCCAGGCCTTATGCCTCTCAGGGCTCTCAAACCTCTGTGGCGTCAGGGAGCGGGGGGCAGTAGCCCCAGGTGCTTGGCACCCTTCGTCCATCCTCCCTCCTGTCAGGTCAGGTATGACATCCTGGCACTGACCCACCAGCGCCAGGCCTGTACTCGGCAGCTGGACCGAAGACTAGGGTGGCCTCTCCCACACCCGGTCCTCCTCCTTGGGGCTCTGCACCCTCCCACTTGTAGTGGTACCCCCTTCCAGAATTGCCAGGGCACCCATGGCAGGTGTCCTGCGCGATTTGCCCACCAGTTCAGGGGTTCTATCCTGCAACTGGTCATCCAGGTCAGGGGGGACACCCTGAACCTGGCCCTCCAACCTAGGGTCTAAACCCTACAGTTGAGCCCGGGTTAGAGGCGAGGACTCCCTCCCTCTGCACCCCCTTCCAGATGGCTGTACCCTCCCACCTTGAGTGGTACACCAAGAAGACAGACTGGTAGGGACACTGATTACAGATGTCCCTCCCTCCAGGTCAGACAACACCTGAACCTGGCTCCCCAACCTAGGGTCTAAACCCTCAGGCTGCACCGGGGTCAGAGGCGAGGACTCCCTCCCTCTGCACCCCCTTCTAGAGTACTGCACACTCCCAACTTGAGTGGTACCGCTAGAAGCAATATGGGTCAGGACACTGATTACAGTTGTCCCACCCTCCAGGTCAGACAACACCTGAACCTGGCTTCCCAACCCTAGGACCAACCCATGCGGTTGAACGCTCGCCTGGCACACCAGGACTTCCCGGGGAGCACGCATGCCCCCCCTGAGGGTGACACATAACTCATGTGTCGTGTGACAGTCTGCCTGGCGCAGATCTCCCAACCCCTGTCCATCTGACAGTGCGCGAGGATCCCCCAGGACAGAAGTGGTGTAACCATGGTCATTCACTTGGGACGCAGCCCTTCTAGCTGGCCCCTGACCCACTGGTTCTTCCACTGGGGACTCTTTCCCTCTCTCACCCCTCACTCTGGACTTCTGCACCCTCCCAACTGGAGCGGTACTGCCAGACACCAGAACTGATGGAGGCCTGTTTACAGACACTCCCCGTTCACCAGACACTAGGGGATCCCGCACAACGGGCAGCCCCTCAGGACCGACTAGGCTCCCCACCTGGTGTTCCCTTAAAGAACCATCCAGGCTCTGAGACTGAGGTTGGGCACTACCGGGACATAACCCATTCTCACTCCTTCCCCTTAAAGACAGGACGTGAGGCCCTACACCCCTTTCACTACTACAGGACCTAGTTGGGCTACTCTGAGCCACTTCCACCACACTGGGTTTGAAGATACCTGAACCACTCATCTTGGGATCACTCCCCAATGCCTTTCCAGACCCTTTGGACTCCACCAAAAGGTCTGCCTCCAATGTGAGCTCCCTGCGGTCAGAGAACTCACTCTCCCACAGGTGTTGGCATAGCTCTGGAAAACAGGGACTTACAATATGCTCTCCCATAATTGGATCACACAGCCCCCTAGCAGGGTTAACCAAACTATCCTTCACCTCCTCATGCAGTGCCTCGCACACGTACTCCACACCACTCTCCTGAGATTGGCGAGACAGTATCTGACTGTCTCTGTCACTCAACCCACACTCTTCTGGGCGGTCTTCACACTCACACACCAGGATCTCAGCTATGGGGTAATCCCTCCCACCACTAGGACTATGAACCCCTGTGCCAGTTTCCCAATTCACCTCATGAACACTGCGCACCACTAGAGCTACCTCATATCCTTGAACCTCACGGTGTAAATTAACCCTCTCCTTCAAGTCAGGCGCCACATCTCTGGGTGTGTGTACTACTCTCTCAGCACTAGAAAATTCAATATTGCTGCAACCATCTGAGCTGGATTCCTCCTCCCACTCAGCAAAGCTAAATCTCTGAGCTACACACATTTCTTGTTGCTGGGCTGAGACACTAATGGTCTCGAGCCTCTCGAGCTCTAAGTCAAGCTTCCTCATAATCAACTCATGCTCCATTTGGAATTTTCTCTCTTCCAGAGCCAGCTTTTTGCTTTCCAGCTCCAGTTGCCCATTTAATTTGAGCGTTGCCATCTCCATTTCGTGCATCCTACCCTCTCTTCTATCTGCCAACTCCTCTGGCGATAGACTTTTAACAGAAACACTGCTACCGGCAGGGGAAGGGGTTCTCCTTCCTCTTGGACCCATTGGCCCATCCAGCTGCTCCTCTGCATTATCATCATTAGTGGCATTCCTTGCTTCTACCCAAACCCTCAGCGCCTTGTGTAGATCTGTCTTGACCTTACATACAACATGGGGAACTTTTAACTTTTTGCAGAAGCCCTTCAGCTGGGCCTTGGTGTAGCTCTCTAGTCTCTCCTCTTCCCATTCTACTTCTTCGCTTTCAGAGACTACAGATGGTGCCTTCTCAAAAATGACTGAACCAGGCATGACTTTTCAAAAATGGAGATCTCTTGCAAAACACGAATCAAAAAAACAGTATGTGGCTGCGTTATGGTCTGAACTCACTACGTAGTGTTCACCAATCACTGTACATGAATCACAAATGCAAATTCAGGATCCTCACCGCTGACCACCAATGTTAAAATTGGGGATCTCTGGTTGGCACAGGTAGGTACTTGTGACCATCAGGGACCCTCTCCTCTTGTCAGGGTAAGGGGTTACACTCCTAAAACCACCCCTGCTCACCCTCTAGGTAGCTTGGCGCGAGCAGACAAGGCTTATCTCAGAGCGTTATGGGTTAAGCATTTGTGACCACATACAGTAACTCAGTGACAACACCACAAATGGACTCCACACTGGGATTATCAAAAATAAGTATTTTATATATAAAGACTTAGCACAAGACCAAATAACGATAAAAAGGCCCACAATACTATTGGCAATAAGCAGTTCTTGATTAAAGCGTAATTTCAAAGTTCTGTGCGGTTCGTTCCTCTTCGTACGGTTCGTACGGGGATAAGAGATGCTTAAGAATGGGTCTCACAAACACTGCATGTTAGAATTGGGAATCTCTGGTTGACACAGGTAGGGACTTGTGTCAAGCAGGGATCCCCTCTTCCAGTCAGGGTAAGGGGTTACACTCCAAAAACAACCCCTGCTCACCCTCTAGGTAGCTTGGCGTGAGCAGACAAGGCTTGTTAGAATCCGGGTTCTCTGGTTGGCACAGGTAGGTACTTGTGTCAAGCAGGGAACCTTTCCTCCAGTCAGGGTAAGGGGGTACACTCCAACAATAACCCCTGCTCACCCTCTAGGTAGCTTGGCACGAGCAGACAAGGCCTATCTCAGAGCGTTTAGGTTAAGCATTTGTGAACACACACACAGTAACTTAGTGACAACCCCACAAATGGACTCCACACTGGGATATATAAAAAATAGTACTTTATATATATAGTTTAGGCTCAGCACAAGACCAGATAACGTTTAAACTGCCCACATTACTTATTAGAAAAAGAGTTTTTAAGTTTAGCGTAGTATTACAGTTCTGTGCGATTCGTTCCTTTCCGTGCGCTTTGTACACGGTAAAAAACTGCTTGGGAACAGATCTCCCACGCACTGTAGGCGCTTCGGGATGAAGCGTACACCCTACGGTGCGAACAGGCAGAGTACCTTTATCTTTGGGTGAGTTCGTCACGGATGCTGCGCTCACATCAAACGTGATGTACGGTGCGTTGTCCTCCTGTTGCGGTGCGTACTACGGTACGTTGGACCTTGGGTGTGCAGGGCTTCAGGGGACGGTGCGTAGGTACGGTGCTTTCAATGTTCATCGCGGCGTTCGCGCCGTACCATGAGATCGGCAATCTTGATTTGAAGTGCTGGACACAAGCGAACAGTACGCTCCGCTCAAGGGAGACGTACACGACTACCGTACGCACCGCAGCCTTTCCAAAGCAGAGGAAAGGAGCGTACACTGGGCAGTACGGTTCGTAGGGGATGGAAGCAAGTACGGATCGCAGTCCTTCCGTTACGGTGCAAGCTACGGCTTGTAGGGGCCTGTTAGTGGCGTTGCTCAGGCCGGACGATACCTTCCTTTGCGGTGTGAGCTACGGCTCGTAGAGGGGCCTTAGTCACTTTGTTCGGGCCGGACAGCTTGGTGCAGGCTTCCAGGGGGGGTACGCTTCGATCGTCGAGGCGTACACAGCAGTTCGCTTCAGGATTACGGGGAAAACGCTCCGTTTTCCGGTGCGCTCTCATGGCGGTGAAGTCCACTGGTCCTGGGACTTCGTTCAGGGGGCAAGCTCACTCACAAGCCCTTGGAGATCTTCAGCACAAGTCAAATAAAAGTTTCTTTGTTTTTTTCTTCCTCTTCTTCAGCAGCAAGGCAACCGCTGCATGCCAATCCCCCAGGTCAGGGACAGTACTCCTCCATGCAGCTTTCCCGGTTCCTTCTCGTCGGACAGAGGTTTGTTCTTGGCAGGACAGGATCTAATTTCTTAGGAGCAGGGCTCCTACATTTATACGCTATTTCTTTTGTTCTTGCAGGCCAGGGGGGCCCTTGCCTACTTCGGTCCGGTTTCTTAGCACTTTGTTGACATTATGCAGGCTTCTTCTTTCAGTGTGCAGGGCAGAGTCATCAGACGCTCCACAGGGGGTGGAGCCAGCATTGTGGTGGCAGAGCTCAGCCCTATTCAGAGTCCAGGTGTACTCCTCCCACCCATCTATATGTCAATCTCTCTATTCATCACCAGGCTACCTAGCCCTGCCCCTCTGGGATTCCCCAGCCCTGTCACTCACACAAGCCAGACAGCAGATACACATCAGCGCAGAGGCGGGCTGAAATGGTTAGGCAAGCAAAGGCCATTTTTCTAAAAGTGGCGTTTGCAAACACAGAACATTAAAATAAACCTTGCTAACAGATGTATTTTATTATTCTGAGTTCAGGCATACTAAACTCGATTTTCTACCATGTTCCCTGGGTCTGTTAGGATCATAGGATGTAACAATTCTAACAGCCCATTCTGGCCTATGAGAACAGGGCATACAATAGTGAAAAACAAAAATGGCTGCAATTCACTATTAGGACATGCCACACACATCAGGGCTTGTCCTACCTTATGCTTACAATTCACCCTGCCCTTGGGCCTACCATAGGGGTGACTAACATGAAGTTAAGGGAAGGTTTAGGGACTTGCAAGTGGGTGCACTTGCTAGTCAGCATGACAGTACCAGACTGCACGTAGGTTCTGCAGTGGCGGACCTTAGACACATTTTACCAGGCCGCTTCTGTGGGTGACACAACCAGTGCTGCAAGCCCACTAGCGGCATTTGTATTTACAAGCCCTGGGCACTCCTGGTGCACTTTACTGGGGTCTGACAGTAAACCAAATAAGCCAATCATGGAATCCCATCAACATATACATTTTAAATAGGGAGCACTTGCACTGTGGCACTGGTTGGCAGTGGCACAGCGCTCTGAGCAGCTAACACCAGCAAAACACATGAGGCACAGCGATAAAAAGTGGAAGGGAGACTCACGCCAAGGTGCCAGGTCTAACAAGGCTTATCTCAGGGCGCAATGGTTAAGCATTTGTGACTACACACAGTAATTCAATGATACCCCCACAAATGGACTCCACACTGGGTTTATCAAAAATAAATGTTTTTTATATAAGCAGACTTATCACAAGACCCAATAACGTTAAGCGGGCCCACAATACTCTGAGCAATAAGCAGTTTGTGATGGTTCAGCGTATTTCAGGAGTTCTGTGCGTTTCGTACCCTTCGTACGATCCGTACGGGCTGGAGGATGCTTAGGAGCGGGGCTTACAAGCGTTGCAGGCGCTCCGGACGGAACATGCACCCTGCGGTGCTCACGAGCGGCTCACAAGCGTTGCCGGCGCTCTGGGCAGTGAGTACACCTTATGAGGCGTATGAACGGGGCTCACACTGCTGCAGGTGCTCCAGAACGGAGCGTACACCTTACGGTGCGAGCGGACACAGTACCTTTCTTTATAGAAATTCATCACGGACAATGCGTTGAATTCCAGCGCATTGTACGGTGCGATGTCCTCCTCTTGCGGTGCGAGCTACAGCTTGAAGGGGGCCTCAGTCACGATGCTCAAGGGGATGGTGCGAAAGTACGGTGCGCTGGCTCTTCGTTGCGGCGTACAAGCCGTACCTTGAGAGCGGCGCCTTTCTCAGCGCGATGTGAAGCAGGCAGTACGCTCCGGAGGGGTGCCACGTACCAACCACTCTACGTGTCCCAACCTGCCCACAACAGGGGTAGGGGGGCACGCTGAATAGTACGATGTGGAGAGGGGCCAAATAACCAGCGTCACAAAGTCCTTCCTTCACGTTGCGAGCTATGGCTCGTAAGGGGCCTTAGTCGCGTTGTTTGGGCCGGGCAGCGGGGCACAGGCTTGCCAGTGTACGTGCCGAGTTAGGAGGCTCACACTGTTCTCGGCATCAGCTTCATGGGGAGAACAGCGGTTCTCAAGGGGGTTGAAGTCCACTGGTCCTGGGACTTCGTTCAGGGGGCAAGCTCAAGCACAAGCCCTTGGAGACCTTAAACAGCACAAGTTGAAGCAAAGTTTATCAGCAATCTTTCTCCTCTCCTTCAGTAGCAAGGCAACCACTGCAGGCCAATCCCCCAGGCCAGGGACAGTACTCCTCCTACAGCTTTCCCGGTTCCTTCCCCTCAGGCAGAGGTTCGTCTTGTAGCAGGATCTAGTTTCTTAGGAGCAGGGCTCCTATACTTATACTACATTTCTTTTGTTCTTGCAGGCCAAGGGGGCCCTTGCCTAGTTCGGTCCGGTTTCTGAGCACTTTGTTGACATGAGGCAGGCATCTTCTTTTAGGGTGCAGGGCAGAGTCATCAGACGCTCTCCCGGGGGTGGAGCCAGCATTGTGTTGGCAGAGCACAGCCCTATTCAGAGTCCAGGTGTACTCCTCCCACCCATCTATATGTCAATCTCTCTATTCATCACCAGGCTACCTAGCCCTGCCCCTCTGGGATTCCCCAGCCCTGTCACTCACACAAGCCAGACAGCAGATACACATCAGCGCAGAGGCGGGCTGAAATGGTTAGGCAAGCAAAGGCCATCTTTCTAAAAGTGGCGTTTGCAAACACAGAACATTAAAATAAACCTTGCTAACAGATGTATTTTATTATTCTGAGTTCAGGCATATTAAACTCGATTTTCTACCATGTTCCCTGGGTCTGTTAGGATCATAGGATGTAACAATTCTAACAGCCCATTCTGGCCTATGAGAACAGGGTAGCCTTACAATAGTGAAAAACAAAAATGGCTGTAATTCACTATTAGGACATGCCACACACATCAGGGCTTGTCCTTCCTTATGCTTACAATTCAACCTGTCCTTGGGCCTACCATAGGGGTGACTAACTTGAAGTTAAGGGAAGGTTTAGGGACTGGCAAGTGGGTGCACTTGCCAGTCAGCATGACAGTACCAGACTGCACGCAGGTTCTGCAGTGGCAGACCTTAGACACATTTTACCAGGTCGCTTCTGTGGGTGGCACAACCAGTGCTGCAATCCCACCAGCACCATTTGTATTTACAAGCCCTGGGCACTCCTGGTGCACTTTACTGGGGTCTGACAGTAAACCAAATAAGCCAATCATGGAATCCAACCAACATATACATTTTAAATAGGGAGCACTTGCACTGTGGCACTGGTTGGCAGTGGCACAGTGCTCTGAGCAGCTAACACCAGCAATACACATGAGGCACAGCGACAAAAAGTGGAAGGGAGACTCACGCCAAGGTGCCAGGTCTAACACTGCAGATGCTCCAGTGCGAAGCGTACACCCTGCGGTGCGAAACATACACAGTACCTTGTCTTGGAGAGTTCGTCACAGACGATGCGGTGAAAACAAACGCATTGTACATTGCGATGTCCTCCTTTTACGGCGCGAGCTACGGTTCGTTGGGGGCCTTAGTCGCGTTGTTCGAGGGGATGGTGCTCTTGCTGTTCGTTGCGGCGTACGAGCCGTACCTTGAGAGCAGCGCCTTTTCCGTAAGTGCGGTGCGAAGCAGGCAGTACGCTCCGATTGTGAGCGACATACCCAACCACTCTACACGCTGCAGCCTGTTGGTTGGATTTCATGATTGGCTTATGTGGTTTACTGTCTGACCCCAATAAAGTGCACCAGGAGTGCCCAGGGCTTGTAAATACAAATGCTGCTGGTGGACTTGCAGCACTGGTTGTGCCACCCACAGAAGCGGCCTAGTAAAATGTGTCTAAGGTCTGCCATTGCAGAACCTGCGTGCAGTCTGGTACTGTCATGCTGACTGGGCAAGTGCACCCACTTGCCAGTCCCTAAACCTTCCCTTAACTTCATATTAGTCACCCCTATGGTAGGCCCAAGGGCAGGGTGCATTGTAAGCATAAGGTAGGACAAGCCCTGATGTGTGTGGCATGTCCTATTAGTGAATTACAGCCATTTTCGTTTTTCACTATTGTAAGGCTACCTGTTCTCCATAGGCCAGAATGGGCTGTTAGAATTATTACTTTCTATGATCCTAACAGACCCAGGGAACATGGTAGAAATTCGAGTTTAGTATGCCTGAACTCAGAATAATAAAATACATCTTTTAGTAAAGTTTATTTTAATATTCTGTGTTTGCAAATACCACTTTTCAGGAGACGGGCTGGGGCAGCCCGGTGGTGAATAGAGAGATTACATATAGATTGGTGGGAGGAGTAAACCTGCACTTTGAATAGGGCAGTGCCTTTCCACCACAATGCTGGCTCCACCCCCTGGGGAGTGTCTGATGTCTCTGCCCTGCACACTGAAAGGAGAAGCCAGAGTCCGGTAAACAAAGTACTCCAGAACTGGGTTGAACTGGGCAAAGGCCCCCTGGCCTGCAAGAACAAAAGCATTGCACTATAAGTATTGGGACCCTGCTCCCAAGAAATTGGATCCTGCTTGACAAGAAGAACCTCTGCCTGAGGAGAAGGAACTGGGAAATCTGTAAGGAGGAGTACTGTCCCTGACCTGGGGGCCTGGCCTGCAGTGGTTGCATTGCTGCTGAAGGAGGGGGTAAAGACTACTTAGAAACTTTGCTTCAACTTGTGCTTAAAGATCTCCAAGGGCTTGTAAGTGAGCTTGCCCCCTGAACGAAGTCCCAGGACCAGTGGACTTCATCCGCCTCGCAATCCGCTGCTAGAAACGCTGTTTTTAGCATTTTCCGAGGCCGGGAGCTGTGTACGCTTTGTACCGCCAAATCGTATCCAGCAACGCACCGTATCTGCCTGTCTGCCTCGAACAACGCGTCCTACGACCCGTAGATGGCACCGTGACTGGCTGACTTCGCCGCGTACAACGCTGCTCTTCATCGAGCTAACTTGGTTGGTGCGACCCGCACCCTGCCGCTGAAGTAAGGCTGCCGCTCGCATCGAAGGGGAGGAAAGTACTCACCGTACGTACGCCCTGCACTGCAGCCAAAGACTGAAAGCTGCTCCCGCAGTACGGCTCGTATGCCACAACGAACAGCAAAGCACGGTACAATGTCCCGTCCCCTCAAGCAACACGACACAGGGCCCCAACGAGCCGTAAGCTCGCACCGCAAAAGGAGGACATCGCAGCATACAACGCATTGCTTCCACTGCAGCGTCCGTGACAAACTCTCCAAAGTTAAAGGTACTGTGTACGTTTCGCCCCGTAGGGTGTACGCTTCGCATCGGAGCATCCGCAGCGCTTAGAGACTCATTCTGTAGGCCAGTTCATCCCCGTACGGGCCGAAGCAAGAACGAAGCACACAGAACTTTTTAAGCACGCTATAACAAAGAACTGCTTATTGCTAATAGTAATATGGGCCTTTTTTTTATAGTTATTTGGTCTTGTGCTAAGCCTGATATCAAATACTTATTTTTGATAATCCCAGTGTGGAGTCCATTTGTGGTGTTGTCACTGAGTTACTGTATGTGGTCACAAATGCTTAACTTATAGCACTCTGAGATAAGCCTTGTCTGCTCGCGCCAAGCTACCTAGAGGGTGAGCGGGGGTTGTTTTAAGAGTGTAACCCCTTACCCTGACTAGAGGAGAGGGTCCCTGCTTGTCACAAGTACCTACCTGTGCCAACCAGAGATCCCCAATTCTAACAAGTGGTGTTCGTGCAGAGTAGGGGGTCGTGCTGGGGCTGGTGTTTCAGGGTTTAGGGCAGTGCTGTGGTGTTCGGGCAGTGTAGGGGTGGTGCTATGGCTGGTGTTTCAGGGTTTAGGGCAGTGCAGCGGTGTTCGGGCAGTGTAGGGGGTCGTGCTGGGGCTGGTGTTCCAGGGTTTAGGGCAGTGCAGTGGTGTTGGGGCAGTGTAGGGGGTGGTGCTTGGGCTGGTGTTTCAGGGTATAGGGCAGTGCAGTGGTGTTCGGGCTGTGTAGGGGGTCGAGCAGGGGGCTGTTGTTTTAGGGTTTAGGGCAGTGCAGCGGTGTTCAGGCAGTGTAGGGGGTCGTGCTGGGGCTGGTGTTTCAGGGTTTCGGGCAGTGCAGTGGTGTTCGGGCAGTGTAGTGTGTTGTGCTGCGACTGGTGTTCCAGGGTTTATGGCAGTGCAGTGCTGTTCGGGCAGTGTAGGGGGTCGTGCTGGGGCTGGTGCTTCAGGATTTAGGCCAGTGCAGTGCTGTTCGGGCAGTGTAGGGGGTCGTGCTGGGGCTGGTGTTTCAGGGTATAGGGCAGTGCCGTGGTGTTCGGGTAGTGTATGGGTTCGTGCTGGGGCTCGTTTTTCAGTGTATAGGCAGTGCAGCGGTGCTCGGGCAGCGTAGGGGTTCGTGCTGGGGTTGGTTTTTCAGGGTTTAGGGCAGTGCAGTGGTGTTCATGCAGTGTAGAGGTTCATGCTGGGGCAGGTGTTTCAGAGTTTAGGGCAGTGCACTGGTGTTCGGGCAGTGTAGGGGTTTGTGCTGGGGCTGGTGTTTCAGGGTTTAGCGCAGTGCAGTGGTGTTCGGGCAGTGTTGGGCTGGGGCTGGTGTTTCAGGGTTTAGGGCAGTTCAGTGGTGTTTGGGCAGTATAGGGGGTAGTGCTGGGGCTGGTGTTTCAGGGTTTTGGGCAGTGCAGTGGTGTTCGGGCAAGGTAGGGGTAGTGCTGGGGCTGGTGTTTCAGGGTTTAGGGCAGTGATGTTTGGGCAGTGTAGGGGGTAGTGCTGGGGGTGGTGTTTCAGGGTTTAGGGTAGAGCAATGGTGTTCGGGCAGTGTAGGGGGTTGTGCGGGGGTGGTGTTTAGGTTTTAGGGCAGTGCAGTGGTGTTCGGGCAGTTTAGGGGGTTGTGTTGGGGGGTGTTCCAGGGTTTAGAGCAGTGCACTGGTATTCGGGCAGTGTAGGGGGCCGTGCAGGGGAGTGGTGGTTCAGGGTTTAGGGCAGAGCTGTGGTGTTCGGACATTATAGGGGGTTGAGCAGTGGGATTGTGTTTCAGGGTTTAGGGCAGTGCAGTGGTGTTCGGGCAGTGCAGGGGGTGGTGCTGGGGCTGGTGTTTCAGGGTTTAGGGCAATGCAGTTGTGTTCAGACAGTGTAGGTGGTGGTGCTTGGGCTGGCGTTTCAGGGTATAGGGCAGTGCATTGGTGTTCGGGCAGTGCAGGGGGTCCTGCAGGGGGTGGTGTTTCAGGGTTTAGGGCAGTGCAGTGGTGTTCGGGCAGTGTAGGGGGTTGTGCTGGGCTGGTGTTTTAGTGTTTAGGGCAGTGGTGATCGGGCAGTGTAGGGGGTCTTGCTGGGGGTGGTGTTTCAGGGGTTAAGGCAGTGCAGTGGTGTTCGAGCAGTGTAGGGGGTCGTGCTGGGGCTGGTGTTTTAGGGTTTCAGGCAGTGCAGTGGTGTTCGGGCAGTGCAGGGGGTGGTGCTGGGGCTGGTGTTTCAGGGTTTAGGGCAATGCAGTTGTGTTTGGACAGTGTAGGTGGTGGTGCTTGAGCTGGTGTTTCAGGGTATAGGGCAGTGCATTGGTGTTCGGGCAGTGCAGGGGGTCCTGCAGGGGGTGGTGTTTCAGGGTTTAGGGCAGTGCAGTGGTGTTCGGGCAGTGTAGGGGGTTGTGCTGGGCTGGTGTTTCAGTGTTTAGAGCAGTGGTGATCGGGCAGTGTAGGGGGTCTTGCTGGGGGTGGTGTTTTAGGGGTTAAGGCAGTGCAGTGGTGTTCGAGCAGTGTAGGGGGTCGTGCTGGGGCTGGTGTTTTAGGGTTTCAGGCAGTGCAGTGGTGTTCGAGCAGTGTAGGGGGACATGCTGGGGCTGGTGTTTTAGGGTTTAGGGCAGTGCAGCGGTGTTTGGGCAGTGTATGGGGTGGTGCTGGGGCTGGTGTTTCAGGGTTTAGGGCAGTACAGTGCTGTTCGAGCAGTGTAGGGGGTCATGCTGGGGCTGGTGTTTCAGGGTTTAGGGCAGTGCAGTGGTGTTTGGGCAGTGTAGGGGGTCGTGCTGGGGCTGGTGTTTCAGGGTTTAGGGCAGAGCAGTAGTGTTTTGGCAGAGTAGTGGGTCGTTCTGGTCCTGCAGTTTAGGGTTCAGGGCAGTGCAGTGGTGTTCAGGCAGTGTAGGGGACTGTGCAGGGGGTGGTGTTTCATGTTTTAGGGCATTGTAGTGGTGTTCGGGCAGTGTAGGTTGTCGTGCTGGTGGTGGTGTTTCAGCGTTTAGGGCAGTGATGTTCGGGCAGTGTAGGGTGTCTTGCTGGGGGTGGTGTTTCAGGGTTTAGGGCAGTGCAGTTTTGTTCGGGTATTGTAGGTTGATGTGTCGGGCTGGTGTTTCAGGGTTTAGTGCAGTGTAGGGGGTTGTGCTGGGGGTGGTGTTTAGGGATTAGCACAGTGCAGTGGTGTTCGGGCAGTGTAAGGGGTCTTGCTGGAGCTGGTGTTTCAGGGTTAAGGGCAGTGCAGGGGTGTTCGGGCAGTGTAGTGGGTCTTGCTGGGGCTGATGTTTCAGGGTTAATGGCAGTGCAGTGCTGTTCGGGCAGTGTAGTGGGTCATGCTGGGGCTGGTGTTTCAGAGTTTAGGGCAGTGCATTGCTGTTACGGCCGTGTAGGGGGTCGTGCTGGGGCTGGTGTTTCAGGGTTTAGGGGAGTGCAATGGTGTTCAGGCAGTGTAGGGGGTCGTGCCGGGGGTGATGTTTAGGGTTTAGGGGAGTGCAATGGTGTTCGGGCAGTATAGGGGATTGTGCCGGGGGTGATGTTTAGGGTTTAAGGGAGCGCAGTGGTGTTTGGGTAGTGTAGGCGGTCGTGCGAGGGGTGGTGTTTCAGGGTTTAGGGTAGGGCAGTGGAGTTCGGGCAGCGTAAAGGGTCATGCGGGGGTGGTGTTTCAGGGTTTTGGGCAGTGCAATGGTGTTTGGGCAGTGTAGGGCGTCATGCAGGGGGTGGTGTTTCTGGGTTTAGGGCAGTGCAGTGCTGTTTGGGCACTGTAGTGGGTCGTGCAGGGGATGGTGTTTCAGGGTTTAGGGCAGTGTAGTGGTGTTCGGGCAGTGTAAGGGGTCTTGCTGGGGCTGGTGTTCCAGGGTTTAGGGCAGTGCAGTGGTGTTAGGCAGTGTAGGGGATCGTGCGGGAGCAGGTGTTTCAGGGTTTAGGACAGTGCAGTGGTGTTCAGGCAGTGTAGGGGGTTGTGCTGGGGCTGGTGTTTCAGGGTTTAGGGCAGTGCAGTGGTGTTCGTGCAGTGTAGGGGGTTGTGCTGGTTCTGGTGTTTCAGGGTTTAGGGCAGTGCAGTGGTGTTCAGGCAGTGTAGGGGGTCATGCAGGAGGTGGTGTTTCAGGGTTTAGGGCAGTGCAGTGGTGTTTGGGCAGTGTAGGGGGTCATGCAGGAGGTGGTGTTTCAGGGTTTAGGGCAGTGCAGTGGTGTTTGGGCAGTGTAGGGGGTCGTGCCGGGACTGGTGTTTCAAGGTTTAGGGCAGTAGTGTTCGAGAATTGTAGGGGGCCTTGCTGCTGCTGGTGTTTCAGGGTTTAAGGTAGTGCAGTGGTGTTCAGGCAGTGTAGGGGTCGTGCTGGGGCTGGTGTTTCAGGGTTTAGGGCAGTCGTGTTCGGGCAGTGTAGGTGGTCTTGCTGGGGCTGGTGTTTCAGGGTTTAGGGCAGTGCAGTGGTCTTCGGGCAGTGTAGGAGGTCATGCTGGGGCTGGTGTTTCAGAGTTTAGGGCAGTGCAGTGGTGTTCAGGCATTGTAGGTGGTCATGATGGGGCTGGTGTTTCAG
The DNA here is from genome assembly GCF_964204655.1 of Triturus cristatus. Lineage (NCBI taxonomy): Eukaryota > Metazoa > Chordata > Amphibia > Caudata > Salamandridae > Triturus > Triturus cristatus. Next base: position 190,037,938 of record NC_140579.1, read on the forward strand.
GGTTTAGGGCAGTGCAGTAGTGTTCGGGCAGTGTAGGGGGTCTTGCTGGGGCTGGTGTTTCAGGATTTAGGGCTCTGCAGTGGTGTTAGGGCCGTGTAGGGTGTCGTGCTGGGGCTGGTGTTTCAGAGTTTAGGGCAGTGCAGTGGTGTTCGGGAAGGGCAGTGTAGGGGGTCATGACGAAGCTGGTGTTTTAGGGTTTAGAGCAGTGCAGTGGTGTTCGGGCAGTGTAGGGGTTTGTGCCAGGGCTGGTGTTTAATGGTTTAGGGCAATGCAGTGGTGTTCGGGCAGTGTAGGGGTTCGTGCTGGGGCTTGTATTTCATGGTTCAGGGCAGTGGTGTTCGGGCAGTACAGGGTTCTTGCTGGGGCTGGAGTTTCAGGGTTTAGGGCAGAGCAGTGGTGTTCGGGCAGTGTAGGGGTTTATGCTGTGGCTAATGTATAAGGGTTTAGGGCTGTGCAGTGGTGTTCGGGCAGTGTAGTGGGTCATGCTGGGGCTGGTGTTTCAGTGTTTAGGGCAGTGCAGTGGTGTTTCGGCAGTGTAGTGGGTCATGCTGGGGCTGGAGTTTCAGGCTTTAGAATAGTGCAGTGGTGTTTGGGCAGTGTAGTGGGTGGTGCTGCAGCTGGTGTTTCAGGGTTTTGGGCTGTGCAGTGGTGTTCAGGAAGGGCAGTGTAGGGGGTCATGACGGGGCTGGTGTTTTAGGGTTTAGGGCAGTGCAGTGGTGTTCGGGCAGTGTAGGGGTTTGTGCCAGGGCTGGGTTTAATGGTTTAGGGCAATGCAGTGGTGTTCGGGCAGTGTAAGGGTTCGTGCTGGGGCTTGTATTTCGGGGTTCAGGGCAGTGGTGTTCGGGCAGTGCATGGGTATGTGCTGGGGCTGGTTTTTCAGAGTTTAGGGCAGTGCAGCGGTGTTCAGGCAGTGTAGGGGTTCATGCTGGGGCTGGTGTTTCAGGGTTTAGGGCAGTGCAGTGGTGTTCAGGCAGTGTAGGGGTATGTGCTGGGGCTGGTGTTTCAGGGTTTAGGGCAGTGCAGTGTTGTTCGGGTAGTGTAGGTGTCATGCTGGGGTGGTGTTTCAAGGTTTAGGGCAGTGCAGTGGTGTTCGGACAGTGTAGGGGGTCATGCTGGGGCTGGTGTTTCAGGGTTTAGGGCAGAGCAGTAGTGTTCGTGCAGTGTAGGGTTAGTGCTGGGGCTGGGGTTTCAGGGTTAAGGGCAGAGCAGTGGTGTTCGGGCAGAGTAGGGGGTCGTGCTGGGGCTGGGGTTTCAGGGTTTAGGGTGGTGCAGTGGTCTTCGGGAAGTATAGGGGTTCATGCTGGGGATGGTGTTTCAGGGATTAGGTCGGTGCAATGGTGTTCTGGCAGCGTAGGGGGTCATGCTGGGATGGTGTTTCAGGGTTAGGGCAGTGCAGGGGTGTTCCGGGAGTGTAGGGTGTCATGCTGGGGCTGGTTTTTCAGGGTTTAGGACAGTGCAGTGGTGTTCTGGCAGTGTAGGGGGTCGTGCTGGGATGGTGTTTCAGGGTTAGGGCAGTGCAGGGGTGTTCCGGCAGTGTAGGGTGTCATGCTGGGGCTGGTGTTTCAGGGTTTAGGACAGTGCAGTGGTGTTCGGGCAGTGTAGGGGTTTGTGCTGGGGTTGGTGTTTCAGGGTATAGGGCAGTGCAGTGGTGTTTGGGCAGTGTAGGGGGTAGTGCTGGGGCTGGTGTTTTAGGGTTTTGGGCAGTGCAGTGCTGTTCGGGCAGGGTAGGGGTAGTGCTGGGGCTGGTGTTTCAGGGTTTAGGGCAGTGCAGTGATGTTTGGGCAGTGTAGGGGTTCATGCTGGGGCTGGTTTTTCAAGGTTTAGGGCAGTGCAGTGTGGTTCATGCAGTGTAGAGGTTCATGCTGGGGCTGGTGTTTCAGGGTTTAGGGCAGTGCAGTGGTGTTCGGGCAGTGTAGGGGTATGTGCTGGGGCTGGTTTTTCAGGGTTTAGGGCAGTGCAGCGGTGTTCAGGCAGTGTAGGGGTTCATGCTGGGGCTGGTGTTTCAGGGTTTAGGGCAGTGCAGTGGTGTTCGGGCAGTGTAGGGGTATGTGCTGGGGCTGGTGTTTCAGGGTTTAGGGCAGTGCAGTGGTGTTCGGGTAGTGTAGGTGTCCTGCTGGGGTGGTGTTTCAGGGTTTAGGGCAGTGCAGTGGTGTTCGGACAGTGTAGGGGGTCATGCTGGGGCTGGTGTTTCAGGGTTTAGGGCAGAGCAGTGGTGTTCGTGCAGTGTAGGGTTAGTGCTGGGGCTGGTGTTTCAGGGTTAAGGGCAGAGCAGTGGTGTTCGGGCAGAGTAGGGGGTCGTGCTGGGGCTGGGGTTTCAGGGTTTAGGGTGGTGCAGTGGTCTTCGGGAAGTATAGGGGTTCATGCTGGGGATGGTGTTTCAGGGATTAGGTCGGTGCAGTGGTGTTCTGGCAGCGTAGGGGGTAGTGCTGGGGCTGGTGTTTTAGGGTTTTGGGCAGTGCAGTGCTGTTCGGGCAGGGTAGGGGTAGTGCTGGGGCTGGTGTTTCAGGGTTTAGGGCAGTGCAGTGATGTTTGGGCAGTGTAGGGGGTCGTTGTGGGGGTGGTGTTTCAAGGTTTAGGGTAGAGCAGTGGTGTTCGGGCAGTGTAGGGGGTCATGCGGGGGGTGGTGTTCCAGGGTTTAGGGTAGTGCACTGGTGTTTTGCAGTGTAGGGGGTTAGGCTGGGGCTGGTGTTTCATGGTTTAGGGCAGTGCAGTGGTTTTTGGGTAGGGTAGAGGTCGTGATGGGGTGGTGTTTCAGGGTTTAGGGCAGTGCAGTGGTTTTCGGACAGTGTAGGGGTCGTCCTGGGACTGGTGTTTCAGGGTTTAGGGTAGAGCAGCCGTGTTCGGGTAGAGTAGGGGGTCGTGCTGGGGCTGGTGTTTCAGGGTTTAGGGTGGTGCAGTGGTGTTTGGGCAGTGTAGGGGGTCGTGCCGGGACTGGTGTTTCAAGGTTTAGGGCAGTAGTGTTCGAGAATTGTAGGGGGCCTTGCTGCTGCTGGTGTTTCAGGGTTTAAGGTAGTGCAGTGGTGTTCAGGCAGTGTAGGGGTCGTGCTGGGGCTGGTGTTTCAGGGATTAGGGCAGTGGGGTTCGGGCAGTGTAGGTGGTCTTGCTGGGGCTGGTGTTTCAGGGTTTAGGGCAGTGCAGTGGTCTTCGGGCAGTGTAGGAGGTCATGCTGGGGCTGGTGTTTCAGAGTTTAGGGCAGTGCAGTGGTGTTCAGGCATTGTAGGTGGTCATGATGGGGCTGGTGTTTCAGGGTTTAGGGCAGTGCAGTAGTGTTCGGGCAGTGTAGGGGGTCTTGCTGGGGCTGGTGTTTCAGGATTTAGGGCAGTGCAGTGGTGTTAGGGCCGTGTAGGGTGTTGTGCTGGGGCTGGTGTTTCAGAGTTTAGGGCAGTGCAGTGGTGTTCGGGAAGGGCAGTGTAGGGGGTCATGACGAAGCTGGTGTTTTAGGGTTTAGAGCAGTGCAGTGGTGTTCGGGCAGTGTAGGGGTTCGTGCCAGGGCTGGTGTTTAATGGTTTAGGGCAATGCAGTGGTGTTCGGGCAGTGTAGGGGTTCGTGCTGGGGCTCGTATTTCATGGTTCAGGGCAGTGGTGTTCGGGCAGTACAGGGTTCTTGCTGGGGCTGGAGTTTCAGGGTTTAGGGCAGTGCAGTGGTGTTCGGGCAGTGTAGGGGTTTATGCTATGGCTAATGTATAAGGGTTTAGGGCTGTGCAGTGGTGTTCGGGCACTGTAGTGGGTCATGCTGGGGCTGGTGTTTCAGTGTTTAGGGCAGTGCAGTGGTGTTTCGGCAGTGTAGTGGGTCATGCTGGGGCTGGAGTTTCAGGCTTTAGGACAGTGCAGTGGTGTTTGGGCAGTGTAGTGGGTGGTGCTGCAGCTGGTGTTTCAGGGTTTTTGGCTGTGCAGTGGTGTTCAGGAAGGGCAGTGTAGGGGGTCATGACGGGGCTGGTGTTTTAGGGTTTAGGGCAGTGCAGTGGTGTTCGGGCAGTGTAGGGGTTCGTGCCAGGGCTGGGTTTAATGGTTTAGGGCAATGCAGTGGTGTTTGGGCAGTGTAAGGGTTTGTGCTGGGGCTTGTATTTCGGGGTTCAGGGCAGTGGTGTTCGGGCAGTGCATGGGTCTTGCTGGGGCTGGAGTTTCAGGGTTTAGGGCAGTGCAGTGGTGTTCGGGCAGTGTAGGGGTTCATGCTGTGGCTGGTGTTTCAGTGTTTAGGGCAGTGCAGTGGTTTTTCGGCAGTGAAGTGGGTCATGCTGGGGCTGGAGATTCAGGGTTTTGGGCAGTGCAGTGGTGTTTGGGCCGTGTAGTGGGTTGTGCTGCAGCTGGTGTTTCAGGGTTTTGGGCAGTGCAGTGGTGTTCGGGCAGTGTAGTGGGTCATGCTGCTGCTGGTGTTTCAGGGTTTAGGGCAGTGCAGTTCTGTTCGGACAGTGTAGTGTGTTGTGCTGCGGCTGGTTCTCCAGGGTTTAGGTAAGAGCAGTGCTGTTCGGGCAGTGTAGGGGGTCATGCAGGTGCTGGCGCTTCAGGGTTTAAGGCAGTGCAGTGTTGTTCAGGCAGTTTAGGGGGTCATGCTGGGGCTGGTGTTTCAGGGTTTAGGGCAGTGCAGTGGTGTTCGGGCAGTGTAGGGGTACGTGCTGGGGCTGGTTTTTCAAGGTTTAGGGCAGTGCAACGGTGTTCAGGCAGTGTAGGGGTTCATGCTGGGGCTGGTTTTTCAAGGTTTAGGGCAGTGCAGTGGTGTTCGGACAGTGTAGGGGGTCGTGCTGGGGCTGGTGTTTTAGGGTTTAGGGCAGAGCAGTGGTGTTCGTGCAGTGTAGGGTTAGTGCTGGGGCTGGTGTTTCAGGGTTTAGGGCAGAGCAGTGGTGTTCGGGCAGAGTAGGGGGTCATGCTGGGGCTGGTGTGTCAGGGTTTAGGGTGGTGCAGTGGTCTTCGGGATGTATAGGGGTTCATACTGGGGATTGTGTTTCAGGGATTAGGTCGGTGCAGTGGTGTTCTGGCAGTGTAGGGGGTCATGCTGGGGTGGTGTTTCAGGGTTAGGGCAGTGCAGGGGTGTTCCGGCAGTGTAGGGTGTCATGCTGGGGCTGGTGTTTCAGGGTTTAGGACAGTGCAGCAGTGTTCAGGCAGTGTAGGGGTTCATGCTGGGGCTGGTTTTTCAAGGTTTAGGGCAGTGCAGTGTGGTTCATGCAGTGTAGAGGTTCATGCTGGGGCTGGTGTTTCAGGGTTTAGGGCAGTGCAGTGGTGTTCGGGCAGTGTAGGGGTATGTGCTGGGGCTGGTTTTTCAGGGTTTAGGGCAGTGCAGCGGTGTTCAGGCAGTGTAGGGGTTCATGCTGGGGCTGGTGTTTCAGGGTTTAGGGCAGTGCAGTGGTGTTCGGGCAGTGTAGGGGTATGTGCTGGGGCTGGTGTTTCAGGGTTTAGGGCAGTGCAGTGGTGTTCGGGTAGTGTAGGTGTCATGCTGGGGTGGTGTTTCAGGGTTTAGGGCAGTGCAGTGGTGTTCGGACAGTGTAGGGGGTCGTGCTGGGGCTGGTGTTTCAGGGTTTAGGGCAGAGCAGTGGTGTTCGTGCAGTGTAGGGTTAGTACTGGGGCTGGTGTTTCAGGGTTTAGGGCAGAGCAGTGGTGTTCGGGCAGAGTAGGGGGTCGTGCTGGGGCTGGGGTTTCAGGGTTTAGGGTGGTGCAGTGGTCTTCGGGAAGTATAGGGGTTCATGCTGGGGATGGTGTTTCAGGGATTAGGTCGGTGCAGTGGTGTTCTGGCAGCGTAGGGGGTCATGCTGGGATGGTGTTTCAGGGTTAGGGCAGTGCAGGGGTGTTCCGGCAGTGTAGGGTGTCATGCTGGGGCTGGTGTTTCAGGGTTTTGGACAGTGCAGTGGTGTTCGGGCAGTGTAGGGGTTTGTGCTGGGGTTGGTGTTTCAGGGTATAGGGCAGTGCAGTGGTGTTTGGGCAGTGTAGGGGGTAGTGCTGGGGCTGGTGTTTTAGGGTTTTGGGCAGTGCAGTGCTGTTCGGGCAGGGTAGGGGTAGTGCTGGGGCTGGTGTTTCAGGGTTTAGGGCAGTGCAGTGATGTTTGGGCAGTGTAGGGGGTCGTTGTGGGGGTGGTGTTTCAAGGTTTAGGGTAGAGCAGTGGTGTTCGGGCAGTGTAGGGGGTCATGCGGGGGTGGTGTTCCAGGGTTTAGGGTAGTGCACTTATGTTTTGCAGTGTAGGGGGTTAGGCTGGGGCTGGTGTTTCATGGTTTAGGGCAGTGCAGTGGTTTTTGGGCAGGGTAGAGGTCGTGATGGGGTGGTGTTTCAGGGTTTAGGGCAGTGCAGTGGTTTTCGGACAGTGTAGGGGTCGTCCTGGGACTGGTGTTTCAGGGTTTAGGGCAGAGCAGCCGTGTTCGGGCAGAGTAGGGGATCGTGCTGGGGCTGGTGTTTCAGGGTTAAGGGTGGTGCAGTGGTGTTCGGGCAGTGTAGGGATTTGTGCTGGGGATGGTGTTTCAGGTATTAGGATGGTGCAGTGGTGTTCTGGCAGTGTAGGAGGTCGTGCTGGGATGGTGTTTCAGGGTTTAGGACAGTGCAGTGGTGTTCGGACAGTGTAGGATGTCGTGCTGGGGCTGGTGTTTCAGGGTTTAGGGCAGAGCAGTGGTGTTCGTGCAGTGTAGGGTTTGTGCTGGGGCTGGTGTTTCAGGGTTTAGGGCAGAGCAGTGGTGTTCGGGCAGAGTAGGGGGTCGTGCTGGGGCTGGTGTGTCAGGGTTTAGGGTGGTGCAGTGGTCTTCGGGAAGCATAGGGGTTCATGCTGGGGATGGTGTTTCAGGGATTAGGTCGGTGCAGTGGTGTTCTGGCAGTGTAGGGGGTCATGCTGGGATGGTGTTTCAGGGTTAGGACAGTGCAGGGGTGTTCCGGCAGTGTAGGGTGTCATGCTGGGGCTGGTGTTTCAGGGTTTAGGACAGTGCAGCAGTGTTCAGGCAGTGTAGGGGTTCATGCTGGGGCTGGTTTTTCAAGGTTTAGGGCAGTGCAGTGTGGTTCATGCAGTGTAGAGGTTCATGCTGGGGCTGGTGTTTCAGGGTTTAGGGCAGTGCAGTGGTGTTCGGGCAGTGTAGGGGTATGGGCTGGGGCTGATTTTTCAGGGTTTAGGGCAGTGCAGCGGTGTTCAGGCAGTGTAGGGGTTCATGCTAGGGCTGGTTTTTCAAGGTTTAGGGCAGTGCAGTGTGGTTAATGCAGTGTAGAGGTTCATGCAGGGGCTGGTGTTTCAGGGTTTAGGGCAGTGCAGTGGTGTTCGGACAGTGTAGGGGGTCATGCTGGGGCTGGTGTTTCAGGGTTTAGGGCAGAGCAGTGGTGTTTGTGCAGTGTAGGGTTAGTGCTGGGGCTGGTGTTTCAGGGTTTAGGGCAGAGCAGTGGTGTTCGGGCAGACTAGGGGGTCGTGCTGGGGCTGGTGTTTCAGGGTTTAGGGTTGTGCAGTGGTCTTCAGGAAGTATAGGGGTTCATGCTGGGGATGGTGTTTCAGGGACTAGGTCGGTGCTGTGGTGTTCTGGCAGTGTAGGGGGTCATGCTGGGATGGTGTTTCAGGGTTAGGGCAGTGCAGGGGTGTTCCGGCAGTGAAGGGTGTCATGCTGGGGCTGGTGTTTCAGGGTTTAGGACAGTGCAGTGGTGTTCGGGCAGTGTAGGGGGTCGTGCTGGGATGGTGTTTCAGGGTTAGGGCAGTGCAAGGGTGTTCCGGCAGTGTAGGGTGTCATGCTGGGGCTGGTGTTTCAGGGTTTAGGACAGTGCAGTGGTGTTCCGGCAGTGTAGGGGGTCGTGCTGGGATGGTGTTTCAGGGTTAGGGCAGTTCAGGGGTGTTCCGGCAGTGTAGGGGGTAGTGCTGGGGCTGGTGTTTTAGGGTTTTGGGCAGTGCAGTGCTGTTCGGGCAGGGTAGGGGTAGTGCTGGGGCTGGTGTTTCAGGGTTTAGGGCAGTGCAGTGATGTTTGGGCAGTGTAGGGGGTCGTTGTGGGGGTGGTGTTTCAAGGTTTAGGGTAGAGCAGTGGTGTTCGGGCAGTGTAAGGGGTCATGCGGGGGTGGCGTTCCAGGGTTTAGGGTAGTGCACTGGTGTTTTGCAGTGTTGGGGGTTAGGCTGGGGCTGGTGTTTCATGGTTTAGGGCAGTGCAGTGGTTTTCAGGCAGGGTAGAGGTCGTGATGGGGTAGTGTTTCAGGGTTTAGGGCAGTGCAGTGGTTTTCAGACAGTGTAGGGGGTCGTCCTGGGACTGGTGTTTCAGGGTTTAGGGCAGAGCAGCGGTGTTCGGGCAGAGTAGGGGGTCGTGCTGGGGCTGGTGTTTCAGGGTTTAGGGTGGTGCAGTGGTGTTCGGGCAGTGTAGGGACTCGTGCTGGGGATGGTGTTTCAGGGATTAGGATGGTGCAGTGGTGTTCTGGCAGTGTAGGGGGGTCGTGCTGGGATGGTGTTTCAGGGTTAGGGCAGTGCAGTGGTGTTCAGGCAGTGTAGGGTGTCATGCTGGGGCTGGTGTTTCAGGGTTTAGGACAGTGCAGTGGTGTTCAGGCAGTGTAGGGGTTCGTGCTGGGACTGGTGTTTCAGGGTATAGGGCAGTACAGTGGTGTTCGGGCAGTGTAGGGGTAGTGCTGGGGCTGGTGTTTTAGGGTTTTGGGCAGTGCAGTGGTGTTCGGGCAGGGTAGGGGTAGTGGTGGGGCTGGTGTTTCAGGGTTTAGGGCAGTGCAGTGATGTTTGGGCAGTGTAGGGGGTCGTTCTGGGGGTGGTGTTTCAAGGTTTAGGGTAGAGCAGTGGTGTTCAGGCAGTGTAGGGGGTCGTGCGGGGGTGGTGTTCCAGGGTTTAGGGCAGTGCACTGGTGTTCGGGTAGTGTAGGGGGTCGTGCAGGGGAGTGGTGGTTCAGGGTTTAACGCAAAGCTGTGGTGTTCGGACAGAATAGGGAGTCGAGCAGGGGGATTGTGTTTCAGGGTTTAGGGCAGTGCAGTGGTGTTCGGGCAGTGTAGGGGTTCATGCTGTGGCTGGTGTTTCAGTGTTTAGGGCAGTGTAGTGGTGTTTCGGCAGTGAAGTGGGTCATGCTGGGGCTGGAGATTCAGGGTTTTGGGCAGTGCAGTGGTGTTTGGGCCGTGTAGTGGGTGGTGCTGCAGCTGGTGTTTCAGGGTTTTGGGCAGTGCAGTGGTGTTCGGGCAGTGTAGTGGGTCATGCTGCTGCTGGTGTTTCAGGGTTTAGGGCAGTGCAGTTCTGTTTGGACAGTGTAGTGTGTTGTGCTGCGGCTGGTTCTCCAGGGTTTAGGTAAGAGCAGTGCTGTTCGGGCAGTGTAGGGGGTCATGCAGGTGCTGGCGCTTCAGGGTTTAAGGCAGTGCAGTGCTGTTCAGGCAGTTTAGGGGGTCATGCTGGGGCTGGTGTTTCAGGGTGTAGGGCAGTGCAGTGGTGTTCGGGCAGTGTAGGGGTACGTGCTGGGGCTGGTTTTTCAAGGTTTAGGGCAGTGCAACGGTGTTCAGGCAGTGTAGGGGTTCATGCTGGGGCTGGTTTTTCAAGGTTTAGGGCAGTGCAGTGGTGTTCGGACAGTGTAGGGGGTCGTGCTGGGGCTGGTGTTTTAGGGTTTAGGGCAGAGCAGTGGTGTTCGTGCAGTGTAGGGTTAGTGCTGGGGCTGGTGTTTCAGGGTTTAGGGCAGAGCAGTGGTGTTCGGGCAGAGTAGGGGGTCATGCTGGGGCTGGTGTGTCAGGGTTTAGGGTGGTGCAGTGGTCTTCAGGATGTATAGGGGTTCATGCTGGGGATGGTGTTTCAGGGATTAGGTCGGTGCAGTGGTGTTCTGGCAGTGTAGGGGGTCATGCTGGGGTCGTGTTTCAGGGTTAGGGCAGTGCAGGGGTGTTCCGAAAGTGTAGGGTGTCATGCTGGGGCTGGTGTTTCAGGGTTTAGGACAGTGCAGCAGTGTTCAGGCAGTGTAGGGGTTCATGCTGGGGCTGGTTTTTCAAGGTTTAGGGCAGTGCAGTGTGGTTCATGCAGTGTAGAGGTTCATGCTGGGGCTGGTGTTTCAGGGTTTAGGGCAGTGCAGTGGTGTTCGGGCAGTGTAGGGGTATGTGCTGGGGCTGGTTTTTCAGGGTTTAGGGCAGTGCAGCGGTGTTCAGGCAGTGTAGGGGTTCATGCTGGGGCTGGTGTTTCAGGGTTTAGGGCAGTGCAGTGGTGTTCGGGCAGTGTAGGGGTATGTGCTGGGGCTGGTGTTTCAGGGTTTAGGGCAGTGCAGTGGTGTTCGGGTAGTGTAGGTGTCATGCTGGGGTGGTGTTTCAGGGTTTAGGGCAGTGCAGTGGTGTTCGGACAGTGTAGGGGGTCGTGCTGGGGCTGGTGTTTCAGGGTTTAGGGCAGAGCAGTGGTGTTCGTGCAGTGTAGGGTTAGTGCTGGGGCTGGTGTTTCAGGGTTTAGGGCAGAGCAGTGGTGTTCGGGCAGAGTAGGGGGTCGTGCTGGGGCTGGGGTTTCAGGGTTTAGGGTGGTGCAGTTGTCTTCGGGAAGTATAGGGGTTCATGCTGGGGATGGTGTTTCAGGGATTAGGTCGGTGCAGTGGTGTTCTGGCAGCGTAGGGGGTCATGCTGGGATGGTGTTTCAGGGTTAGGGCAGTGCAGGGGTGTTCCGGCAGTGTAGGGTGTCATGCTGGGGCTGGTGTTTCAGGGTTTAGGACAGAGCAGTGGTGTTCGGGCAGTGTAGGGGTTTGTGCTGGGGTTGGTGTTTCAGGGTATAGGGCAGTGCAGTGGTGTTTGGGCAGTGTAGGGGGTAGTGCTGGGGCTGGTGTTTTAGGGTTTTGGGCAGTGCAGTGCTGTTCGGGCAGGGTAGGGGTAGTGCTGGGGCTGGTGTTTCAGGGTTTAGGGCAGTGCAGTGATGTTTGGGCAGTGTAGGGGGTCGTTGTGGGGGTGGTGTTTCAAGGTTTAGGGTAGAGCAGTGGTGTTCGGGCAGTGTAGGGGGTCATGCGGGGGTGGTGTTCCAGGGTTTAGGGTAGTGCACTGGTGTTTTGCAGTGTAGGGGGTTAGGCTGGGGCTGGTGTTTCATGGTTTAGGGCAGTGCAGTGGTTTTTGGGCAGGGTAGAGGTCGTGATGGGGTGGTGTTTCAGGGTTTAGGGCAGTGCAGTGGTTTTCGGACAGTGTAGGGGTCATCCTGGGACTGATGTTTCAGGGTTTAGGGCAGAGCAGCCGTGTTCGGGCAGAGTAGGGGATCGTGCTGGGGCTGGTGTTTCAGGGTTAAGGGTGGTGCAGTGGTGTTCGGGCAGTGTAGGGATTTGTGCTGGGGATGGTGTTTCAGGGATTAGGATGGTGCAGTGGTGTTTTGGCAGTGTAGGGGGTCGTGCTGGGATGGTGTTTCAGGGTTTAGGACAGTGCAGTGGTGTTCGGACAGTGTAGGATGTCGTGCTGGGGCTGGTGTTTCAGGGTTTAGGGCAGAGCAGTGGTGTTCGTGCAGTGTAGGGTTTGTGCTGGGGCTGGTGTTTCAGGGTTTAGGGCAGAGCAGTGGTGTTCGGGCAGAGTAGGGGGTCGTGCTGGGGCTGGTGTGTCAGGGTTTAGGGTGGTGCAGTGGTCTTCAGGAAGTATAGGGGTTCATGCTGGGGATGGTGTTTCAGGGATTAGGTCGGTGCAGTGGTGTTCTGGCAGTGTAGGGGGTCAGGCTGGGATGGTGTTTCAGGGTTAGGGCAGTGCAGGGGTGTTCCGGGAGTGTAGGGTGTCATGCTGGGGCTGGTGTTTCAGGGTTTAGGACAGTGCAGCAGTGTTCAGGCAGTGTAGGGGTTCATGCTGGGGCTGGTTTTTCAAGGTTTAGGGCAGTGCAGTGTGGTTCATGCAGTGTAGAGGTTCATGCTGGGGCTGGTGTTTCATGGTTTAGGGCAGTGCAGTGGTGTTCGGGCAGTGTAGGGGTATGGGCTGGGGCTGGTTTTTCAGGGTTTAGGGCAGTGCAGCGGTGTTCAGGCAGTGTAGGGGTTCATGCTGGGGCTGGTTTTTCAAGGTTTAGGGCAGTGCAGTGTGGTTAATGCAGTGGAGAGGTTCATGCAGGGGCTGGTGTTTCAGGGTTTAGGGCAGTGCAGCGGTGTTCGGACAGTGTAGGGGGTCATGCTGGGGCTGGTGTTTCAGGGTTTAGGGCAGAGCAGTGGTGTTTGTGCAGTGTAGGGTTAGTGCTGGGGCTGGTGTTTCAGGGTTTAGGGCAGAGCAGTGGTGTTCGGGCAGAGTAGGGGGTCGTGCTGGGGCTGGTGTTTCAGGGTTTAGGGTTGTGCAGTGGTCTTCAGGAAGTATAGGGGTTCATGCTGGGGATGGTGTTTCAGGGACTAGGTCGGTGCTGTGGTGTTCTGGCAGTGTAGGGGGTCATGCTGGGATGGTGTTTCAGGGTTAGGGCAGTGCAGGGGTGTTCCGGCAGTGAAGGGTGTCATGCTGGGGCTGGTGTTTCAGGGATTAGGACAGTGCAGTGGTGTTCGGGCAGTGTAGGGGGTCGTGCTGGGATGGTGTTTCAGGGTTAGGGTAGTGCAGGGGTGTTCCGGCAGTGTAGGGTGTCATGCTGGGGCTGGTGTTTCAGGGTTTAGGACAGTGCAGTGGTGTTCGGGCAGTGTAGGGGGTCGTGCTGGGATGGTGTTTCAGGGTTAGGGCAGTTCAGGGGTGTTCCGGCAGTGTAGGGGGTAGTGCTGGGGCTGGTGTTTTAGGGTTTTGGGCAGTGCAGTGCTGTTCGGGCAGGGTAGGGGTAGTGCTGGGGCTGGTGTTTCAGGGTTTAGGGCAGTGCAGTGATGTTTGGGCAGTGTAGGGGGTCGTTGTGGGGGTGGTGTTTCAAGGTTTAGGGTAGAGCAGTGGTGTTCGGGCAGTGTAAGGGGTCATGCGGGGGGTGGCGTTCCAGGGTTTAGGGTAGTGCACTGGTGTTTTGCAGTGTAGGGGGTTAGGCTGGGGCTGGTGTTTCATGGTTTAGGGCAGTGCAGTGGTTTTCAGGCAGGGTAGAGGTCGTGATGGGGTAGTGTTTCAGAGTTTAGGGCAGTGCAGTGGTTTTCGGACAGTGTAGGGGTCGTCCTGGGACTGGTGTTTCAGGGTTTAGGGCAGTGCAGTGGTGTTCGGGCAGTGTAGGGGGTCGTGCTGGGATGGTGTTTCAGGGTTAGGGCAGTTCAGGGGTGTTCCGGCAGTGTAGGGGGTAGTGCTGGGGCTGGTGTTTTAGGGTTTTGTGCATTGCAGTGCTGTTCGGGCAGGGTAGGGGTAGTGCTGGGGCTGGTGTTTCAGGGTTTAGGGCAGTGCAGTGGTGTTCAGGCAGTGTAGGGGGTCATGCGGGGGGTGGCGTTCCAGGGTTTAGGGTAGTGCACTGGTGTTTTGCAGTGTAGGGTGTCATGCTGGGGCTGGTGTTTCAGGGTTTAGGACAGTGCAGTGGTGTTCGGGCAGTGTAGGGGGTCGTGCTGGGATGGTGTTTCAGGGTTAGGGCAGTTCAGGGGTGTTCCGGCAGTGTAGGGGGTAGTGCTGGGGCTGGTGTTTTAGGGTTTTGGGCAGTGCAGTGCTGTTCGGGCAGGGTAGGGGTAGTGCTGGGGCTGGTGTTTCAGGGTTTAGGGCAGTGCAGTGATGTTTGGGCAGTGTAGGGGGTCGTTGTGGGGGTGGTGTTTCAAGGTTTAGGGTAGAGCAGTGGTGTTCGGGCAGTGTAAGGGGTCATGCGGGGGGTGGCGTTCCAGGGTTTAGGGTAGTGCACTGGTGTTTTGCAGTGTAGGGGTTCATGCTGGGGCTGGTGTTTCAGGGTTTAGGGCAGTGCAGTGGTGTTCGGGCAGTGTAGTGGTATGTGCTGGGGCTGGTGTTTCAGGGTTTAGGGCAGTGCAGTGGTGTTCGGGTAGTGTAGGTGTCATGCTGGGGTGGTGTTTCACGGTTTAGGGCAGTGCAGTGGTGTTCGGACAGTGTAGGGGGTCGTGCTGGGGCTGGTGTTTCAGGGTTTAGGGCAGAGCAGTGGTGTTCGTGCAGTGTAGGGTTAGTGCTGGGGCTGGTGTTTCAGGGTTTAGGGCAGAGCAGTGGTGTTCGGGCAGAGTAGGGGGTCGTGCTGGGGCTGGTGTGTCAGGGTTTAGGGTGGTGCAGTGGTCTTCAGGAAGTATAGGGGTTCATGCTGGGGATGGTGTTTCAGGGATTAGGTCGGTGCAGTGGTGTTCTGGCAGCGTAGGGGGTCATGCTGGGATGGTGTTTCAGGGTTAGGGCAGTGCAGGGGTGTTCCGGCAGTGTAGGGTGTCATGCTGGGGCTGGTGTTTCAGGGTTTTGGACAGTGCAGTGGTGTTCGGGCAGTGTAGGGGTTTGTGCTGGGGTTGGTGTTTCAGGGTATAGGGCAGTGCAGTGGTGTTTGGGCAGTGTAGGGGGTAGTGCTGGGGCTGGTGTTTTAGGGTTTTGGGCAGTGCAGTGCTGTTCGGGCAGGGTAGGGGTAGTGCTGGGGCTGGTGTTTCAGGGTTTAGGGCAGTGCAGTGATGTTTGGGCAGTGTAGGGGGTCGTTGTGGGGGTGGTGTTTCAAGGTTTAGGGTAGAGAAGTGGTGTTCGGGCAGTGTAGGTGGTCATGCGGGGGTGGTGTTCCAGGGTTTAGGGTAGTGCACTGGTGTTTTGCAGTGTAGGGGGTTAGGCTGGGGCTGGTGTTTCATGGTTTAGGGCAGTGCAGTGGTTTTTGGGCAGGGTAGAGGTCGTGATGGGGTGGTGTTTCAGGGTTTAGGGCAGTGCAGTGGTTTTCGGACAGTGTAGGGGTCGTCCTGGGACTGGTGTTTCAGGGTTTAGGGCAGAGCAGCCGTGTTCGGGCAGAGTAGGGGATCGTGCTGGGGCTGGTGTTTCAGGGTTAAGGGTGGTGCAGTGGTGTTCGGGCAGTGTAGGGATTTGTGCTGGGGATGGTGTTTCAGGTATTAGGATGGTGCAGTGGTGGTCTGGCAGTGTAGGGGGTCGTGCTCGGATGGTGTTTCAGGGTTTAGGACAGTGCAGTGGTGTTCGGACAGTGTAGGATGTCGTGCTGGGGCTGGTGTTTCAGGGTTTAGGGCAGAGCAGTGGTGTTCGTGCAGTGTAGGGTTTGTGCTGGGGCTGGTGTTTCAGGGTTTAGGGCAGAGCAGTGGTGTTCGGGCAGAGTAGGGGGTCGTGCTGGGGCTGGTGTGTCAGGGTTTAGGGTGGTGCAGTGGTCTTCGGGAAGTATAGGGGTTCATGCTGGGGATGGTGTTTCAGGGATTAGGTCGGTGCAGTGGTGTTCTGGCAGTGTAGGGGGTCATGCTGGGTTGGTGTTTCAGGGTTAGGGCAGTGCAGGGGTGTTCCGGCAGTGTAGGGTGTCATGCTGGGGCTGGTGTTTCAGGGTTTAGGACAGTGCATCAGTGTTCAGGCAGTGTAGGGGTTCATGCTGGGGCTGGTTTTTCAAGGTTTAGGGCAGTGCAGTGTGGTTCATGCAGTGTAGAGGTTCATGCTGGGGCTGGTGTTTCAGGGTTTAGGGCAGTGCAGTGGTGTTCGGGCATTGTAGGGGTATGGGCTGGGGCTGGTTTTTCAGGGTTTAGGGCAGTGCAGCGGTGTTCAGGCAGTGTAGGGGTTCATGCTGGGGCTGGTATTTCAGGGTTTAGGGCAGAGCAGTGGTGTTTGTGCAGTGTAGGGTTAGTGCTGGGGCTGGTGTTTCAGGGTTTAGGGCAGAGCAGTGGTGTTCGGGCAGAGTAGGGGGTCGTGCTGGGGCTGGTGTTTCAGGGTTTAGGGTTGTGCAGTGGTCTTCAGGAAGTATAGGGGTTCATGCTGGGGATGGTGTTTCAGGGACTAGGTCGGTGCTGTGGTGTTCTGGCAGTGTAGGGGGTCATGCTGGGATGGTGTTTCAGGGTTAGGGCAGTGCAGGGGTGTTCCGGCAGTGAAGGGTGTCATGCTGGGGCTGGTGTTTCAGGGTTTAGGACAGTGCAGTGGTGTTCGGGCAGTGTAGGGGGTCGTGCTGGGATGGTGTTTCAGGGTTAGGGCAGTGCAGGGGTGTTCCGGCAGTGTAGGGTGTCATGCTGGGGCTGGTGTTTCAGGGTTAAGGACAGTGCAGTGGTGTTCGGGCAGTGTAGGGGGTCGTGCTGGGATGGTGTTTCAGGGTTAGGGCAGTTCAGGGGTGTTCCGGCAGTGTAGGGGGTAGTGCTGGGGCTGGTGTTTTAGGGTTTTGGGCAGTGCAGTGCTGTTCGGGCAGGGTAGGGGTAGTGCTTGGGCTGGTGTTTCAGGGTTTAGGGCAGTGCAGTGATGTTTGGGCAGTGTAGGGGGTCGTTGTGGGGGTGGTGTTTCAAGGTTTAGGGTAGAGCAGTGGTGTTCGGGCAGTGTAAGGGGTCATGCGGGGGTGGCGTTCCAGGGTTTAGGGTAGTGCACTGGTGTTTTGCAGTGTAGGGGGTTAGGCTGGGGCTGGTGTTTCATGGTTTAGGGCAGTGCAGTGGTTTTCAGGCAGGGTAGAGGTCGTGATGGGGTAGTGTTTCAGGGTTTAGGGCAGTGCAGTGGTTTTCGGACAGTGTAGGGGGTCGTCCTGGGACTGGTGTTTCAGGGTTTAGGGCAGAGCAGCGGTGTTCGGGCAGAGTAGGGGGTCGTGCTGGGGCTGGTGTTTCAGGGTTTAGGGTGGTGCAGTGGTGTTCGGGCAGTGTAGGGATTCGTGCTGGGGATGGTGTTTCAGTGATTAGGATGGTGCAGTGGTGTTCTGGCAGTGTAGGGGGTCGTGCTGGGATGGTGTTTCAGGGTTAGGGCAGTGCAGTGGTGTTCAGGCAGTGTAGGGTGTCATGCTGGGGCTGGTGTTTCAGGGTTTAGGACAGTGCAGTGGTGTTCGGGCAGTGTAGGGGTTCGTGCTGGGACTGGTGTTTCAGGGTATAGGGCAGTACAGTGGTGTTCGGGCAGTGTAGGGGTAGTGCTGGGGCTGGTGTTTTAGGGTTTTGGGCGGTGCAGTGGTGTTCGGGCAGGGTAGGGGTAGTGCTGGGGCTGGTGTTTCAGGGTTTAGTGCAGTGCAGTGATGTTTGGGCAGTGTAGGGGGTCGTTCTGGGGGTGGTGTTTCAAGGTTTAGGGTAGAGCAGTGGTGTTCAGGCAGTGTAGGGGGTCGTGCGGGGGTGGTGTTTCAGGGTTTAGGGCAGTGCACTGGTGTTCGGGTAGTGTAGGGGGTCGTGCAGGGGAGTGGTGGTTCAGGGTTTAACGCAAAGCTGTGGTGTTCGGACAGAACAGGGAGTCGAGCAGGGGGATTGTGTTTCAGGGATTAGGGCAGTGCAGTGGTGTTCGGGCAGTGTAGTGGGTCGAGCAGGGGGGTTGTGTTTCAGGGTTTAGGGCAGTGCAGTGGTGTTCGGGCAGTGTAGGGGGTCGTGCAGGGTTGGTGTTTCAGGCTTTAGGCAAGTGCAGTGGTGTTTGAGGTGTGTAGTGGTCGAGCAGGGGGGTGGTGTTTCAGGGTTTAGGGCAGTGCAGTGGGGTTCGGGCAGTGTAGGGGGTCATGCAGAGGGTGGTGTTTCAGGGTTTAGGGAAGTGCAGTGGTGTTCGGGCTGTGTAGCGGGTCTTGCAGGGGGTGGTGTTTCAGGGTTTAGGGCAGTGCAGTGGAGTTTGGCCAGTGTAGGGGGTCATGCTGGGCTGGTGTTTCAGTGTTTAGGGCAGTGGTGATCGGGCAGTGTAGGGGGTCTTGCTGGGGGTGGTGTTTCAGGGTTTAGGGCAGTGCAGTGGTGTTCGGGCATTGTAGGGGGTCTTGCTGGGGCTGGTGTTTCAGGGTTTATGGCAGTGCAGTGCTGTTCAGGCAGTGTAGGGGTTGTGCTGGGGCTGGTGTTTCAGGGTTTAGGGCAGTGCAGTGGTGTTTGGGCAGTGTAGGGGGTGGTGCTGTGGTGGTGTTTCAGGGTTTTGGGTAGTGCAGTGGTGATCGGACAGTGTAGGGAGTCATGCTGGGGCATGGGTTTCAGGGTTTAGGAGAGAGCAGTGGTGTTCGGGCAGTGTAGGGTGTCGTGCTGGGGCTGGTGTTTCAGGGTTTAGAGCAGAGCAGTGGAGTTTGGGAAGAGTAGGGGGTCGATCTGGGGCTGCTGTTTAGGGTAGTGCAGTTGTGTTCAGGCAGTGTAGGGGATCATGCAGGGGGTGGTGTTTCAGGTTTTAGGGCAGTGCAGTGATTATCGGGCAGTGTAGGGTGTCGTGCTGGGGGTTGTGTTTCAGGGTTTAGGGCAGTGGAGTTTGGGCAGTGTAGGGTGTCTTGTTGGGTGTGGTGTTTCAGGGTTTAGGGTAGTGCAGTGGTGTTTGGGCAATGTAGGGGGTTGTGCTGGGGCTGGTGTTTCAGGGTTTAGTGCAGTGTAGGGGGTCATGCTGGGGGTGGTGTTTTAGGTATTTGGGCAGTGCAGTGGTGTTCTGGCAGTGTAGTGGGTCTTGCTGGGGCTGGTGTTTCAGGGATTAGGGCAGCGCAGTCATGTTTGGGCATTGTATGGGGTCGTGCTGCGGCTGGTGTTTCAAGTTTTAGGGCAGTGCAGTGGTGTTCGGGCAGTGTAGGGGGTCGTGCTGGGGATGGTCATTCAGGGTTAAGGGCAGTGCATTGGTGTTCAGGCATTGTAGGGGGCCATGGTGGGGCTGGCATTTCAGAGTTTAGGGGAGAGCAGCGGTGTTCGGGCAGTGTAGGGGGTCATGCTGGGACTGGTGTTTCAGGGTAAAGGGCAGTGCAGAGTTGTTCGGGCAATGTAGGGGTTATTGCTGGGGCTGGTTTTTCAGGGTTTAGGGCAGTGCAGTGGTGTTCGGTCACTATAGGGGGTCGTGCTGGGGCTTGCGTTTCAGTGTTTAGGGCAGTACAGTGGTGTTCTTGTAGTGTAGGGGGTCTTGCTGGGGCTGGTGTATCAGGGTTTAGGTGAGCGCAGTGGTGTTCAGGCAGTATAGGGGGTCATGCTGGGACTGGTGTTTCAGGGTAAAGGGCAGTGCAGAGTTGTTCGGGCAATGTAGGGGTTATTGCTGGGGCTGGTTTTTCAGGGTTTAGGGCAGTGCAGTGGTGTTCGGTCACTATAGGGGGTCGTGCAGGGGCTGGTGTTTCAGGTTTTATGGCAGTGCGGTGGTGTTCGGGCAGTGTAGGGTGTCATGCTGGGGCTGGTGTTTCAGGGTTGAGGGCAATGCAGTGGTGGTCGGGCAGTGAAGGGTTCGTGCTGGGGCTAGTGTTTCAGGGTTTAGGGCAGTGCAGTGGTGATCGGGCAGTGTAGGGGGTAGTGCTGGGGCTGGTGTTTCAGGGTTTTGGACACTGCAGTTGTGTTCGGGCAGGGTAAGGGTCGAGCAGGGGGATTGTGTTTCAGGGTTTAGGGCAGTGCAGTGGTGTTCGGGCAGTGTAGGGGGGGCGAGCAGGGTGGTTGTGTTTCGGGGTTTAGGGCAGTGCAGTTGTGTTCGGACATTGTAGGGGGTCGTGCAGGGGGTGGTGTTTCAGGATTTAGGCGAGAGCAGTGGTGTTCGGGCTGTGTAGAGTGTCGAGCAGGGGGGTGGTGTTTCAGGGTTTAGGGCAGTGCAGTGTGGTTCGTGCACTGTAGGGTGCCGTGCTGGGGCTGGTGTTTCAGGGTTTAGGGCAGTGCAGCAGTGTTCTGGCAGTGTAGGGGGTCATGCAGGGGGTGGTGTTTCAGGTTTTAGGAGAGTGCAGTGGTGTTCGAGCACTGTAGGGGTTCGAGCAGGGGGGGTTTTCAGGGTTTAGGGCAGTGCAGTGGTGTTCGGTCATTGTAGGAGGTTGTGCACGGTTTAGGGCAGTGCAGTGGTGTTTGGACAGCGTAGGGGGTCGTGCAGGTGTGGTGTTTCAGGGTTTAGGGAAGGGCAGTGGTGTTCGGGCAGTGTAGGGGTTCGTGCTGGGGCTGGTGTTTCAGAGTTTAGGGCAGTGCAGTGGTGTTCGGGCAGTGTAGGGGTTTGTGCTGGGGCTGGTGTTTCAGGGTATAAAGCAGTGCAGTGGTGTTCTGGCAGTGCAGATGGTCCTGCAGGGGATTTTGTTTCAGGGTTTAGGGCAGAGCAGCGGTGTTCGTGCAGAGTAGGGGTAGTGCTGGGGCTGGTGTTTCAGGGTTTAGGGTAGTGCTGCGGTGTTTGGGCAGTGTAGGGGTTGTGAAGGGGCTGGCGTTTCAGGGTTTAGGGCAGTGAAGTGGTGTTCGGGCAGTGATGGGGGTGGTGCTGGGGCTGATGTTTCAGGGTATAGGGCAGTGAAGTGGTGTTCGGGCAGTGTAGGGGGTCATTCTGGGGGTGGTATTTCTGGGTTTATTGCAGAGCAGTGCTGTTCGGGCAGTGTAGGGGGTCGTGCTGGGGTGGTGTTTTAGGGATTAGGGCAGAGCAGTGGTGTTCGAGCAGTGTAGGGTTTCGAGCAGGGGGTGGTGTTTCAAGGTTTAAGGCAGTGCAGTGGTGTTCGGGCAGTGTAGGGGGTCATGCTGGGGCTGGTGTTTCAGGGTTTAGGACAGAGCAGTGGTGTTCGGGCAGTGTAGGGGGTGGTGCTGTGGTGGTGTTTCAGGGTTTTGGGTAGTGCAGTGGTGATCGGACAGTGTAGGGAGTCATGCTGGGGCATGGGTTTCAGGGTTTAGGAGAGAGCAGTGGTGTTCGGGCAGTGTAGGGTGTCGTGCTGGGGCTGGTGTTTCAGGGTTTAGAGCAGAGCAGTGGTGTTTGGGAAGAGTAGGGGGTCGTTCTGGGGCTGCTGTTTAGGGTTTAGGGTAGTGCAGCTGTGTTCAGGCAGTGTAGGGGATCATGCAGGGGGTGGTGTTTCAGGTTTTAGGGCAGTGCAGTGATTATCGGGCAGTGTAGGGTGTCGTGCTGGGGGTTGTGTTTCAGGGTTTAGGGCAGTGGAGTTTGGGCAGTGTAGGGTGTCTTGTTGGGTGTGGTGTTTCAGGGTTTAGGGTAGTGCAGTGGTGTTTGGGCAATGTAGGGGGTTGTGCTGGGGCTGGTGTTTCAGGGTTTAGTGCAGTGTAGGGGGTCAAGCTGGGGGTGGTGTTTAGGTATTTGGGCAGCGCAGTGGTGTTCTGGCAGTGTAGTGGGTCTTGCTGGGGCTGGTGTTTCAGGGATTAGGGCAGCGCAGTCATGTTTGGGCATTGTATGGGGTCGTGCTGCGGCTGGTGTTTCAAGTTTTAGGGCAGTGCAGTGGTGTTCGGGCAGTGTAGGGGGTCGTGCTGGGGATGGTCATTCAGGGTTAAGGGCAGTGCATTGGTGTTCAGGCACTGTAGGGGGCCATGGTGGGGCTGGCATTTCAGAGTTTAGGGGAGTGCAGCGGTGTTCGGGCAGTGTAGGGGGTCATGCTGGGACTGGTGTTTCAGGGTAAAGGGCAGTGCAGAGTTGTTCGGGCAATGTAGGGGTTATTGCTGGGGCTGCTTTTTCAGGGTTTAGGGCAGTGCAGTGGTGTTCGGTCACTATAGGGGGTCGTGCTGGGGCTTGCGTTTCAGTGTTTAGGGCAGTACAGTGGTGTTCTTGTAGTGTAGGGGGTCTTGCTGGGGCTGGTGTATCAGGGTTTAGGTGAGCGCAGTGGTGTTCGGGCAGTATAAGGGGTTGTGCAGGGGCTGGTGTTTCAGGCTTTAGAGGAGTGCAGTGGTATTTGGGCAGTGTAGGGGGTCGTGCCGGGGGTGGTGCTTAGGGGAGCGCAGTGGTGTTTGGGCAGTGTAGGCGGTTGTGCGGGGGATGGAGTTTCAGGGTTTAGGGCAGTGCAGTTTCGTTCGGGCAGTATAGGGGGTCATGCTGGGGCTGGTGTTTCAGGGTTTAGGGCAGTGCAGTGGTGAGCTGGGGTTGGTGTTACAGGATTTAGGGCAGTGCAGTGGTGTTTTGGGCAGTGTAGGGGTTGTGCTGGGGCTGGTGCTTCAGGGTTTAGGGCAGTGCAGTGGTATTTGGGCAGTGTAGGGGGTCATGCTAGGGCTGGTGTTTCAGGGTTTATGGCAGTGCGGTGGTGTTCGGGCAGTGTAGGGTGTCATGCTGGGGCTGGTGTTTCAGGGTTGAGGGCAATGCAGTGGTGGTCGGGCAGTGAAGGGTTCGTGCTGGGGCTAGTGTTTCAGGGTTTAGGGCAGTGCAGTGGTGATCGGGCAGTGTAGGGGGTAGTGCTGGGGCTGGTGTTTCAGGGTTTTGGACACTGCAGTTGTGTTCGGGCAGGGTAAGTGTCGAGCAGGGGGATTGTGTTTCAGGGTTTAGGGCAGTGCAGTGGTGTTCGGGCAGTGTAGGGGGGGCGAGCAGGGTGGTTGTGTTTCGGGGTTTAGGGCAGTGCAGTTGTGTTCGGACATTGTAGGGGGTCGTGCAGGGGGTGGTGTTTCAGGATTTAGGCGAGAGCAGTGGTGTTCGGGCTGTGTAGAGTGTCGAGCAGGGGGGTGGTGTTTCAGGGTTTAGGGCAGTGCAGTGGTATTCGGGCAGTGTAGAGGGTCGTGCAGTGGTGGTGTTTCAGGGTTTAGGGAAGTGCAGTGGTGTTCGTTCAGTGTAGCGGGTCGTGCAGGGGGTGGTGTTTCAGGGTTTAGGGCAGTGCAGTGGTGTTCGGGCAGTGTAGGGGGGGCGAGCAGGGTGGTTGTGTTTCGGGGTTTAGGGCAGTGCAGTTGTGTTCGGACATTGTAGGGGGTCGTGCAGGGGGTGGTGTTTCAGGATTTAGGCGAGAGCAGTGGTGTTCGGGCTGTGTAGAGTGTCGAGCAGGGGGGTGGTGTTTCAGGGTTTAGGGCAGTGCAGTGGTGTTCGGGCAGTGTAGAGGGTCGTGCAGTGGTGGTGTTTTAGGGTTTAGGGAAGTGCAGTGGTGTTCGTTCAGTGTAGCGGGTCGTGCTGTGGCTGGTGTTTCAGGGTTTAGGGCAGTGCAGCAGTGTTCTGGCAGTGTAGGGGGTCATGCAGGGGGTGGTGTTTCAGGTTTTAGGAGAGTGCAGTGGTGTTCGAGCACTGTAGGGGTTCGAGCAGGGGGGGTTTTCAGGGTTTAGGGCAGTGCAGTGGTGTTCGGTCATTGTAGGAGGTTGTGCACGGTTTAGGGCAGTGCAGTGGTGTTTGGACAGTGTAGGGGGTCGTGCAGGTGTGGTGTTTCAGGGTTTAGGGAAGGGCAGTGGTGTTCGGGCAGTGTAGGGGTTCGTGCTGGGGCTGGTGTTTCAGAGTTTAGGGCAGTGCAGTGGTGTTCGGGCAGTGTAGGGGTTTGTGCTGGGGCTGCTGTTTCAGGGTATAAAGCAGTGCAGTGGTGTTCTGGCAGTGCAGATGGTCCTGCAGGGGATTTTGTTTCAGGGTTTAGGGCAGAGCAGCGGTGTTCGTGCAGAGTAGGGGTAGTGCTGGGGCTGGTGTTTCAGGGTTTAGGGTAGTGCTGCGGTGTTTGGGCAGTGTAGGGGTTGTGAAGGGGCTGGCGTTTCAGGGTTTAGGGCAGTGAAGTGGTGTTCGGGCAGTGATGGGGTGGTGCTGGGGCTGATGTTTCAGGGTATAGGGCAGTGAAGTGGTGTTCGGGCAGTGTAGGGGGTCATGCTGGGGGTGGTATTTCTGGGTTTATTGCAGAGTAGTGCTGTTCGGGCAGTGTAGGGGGTCGTTCTGGGGTGGTGTTTTAGGGATTAGGGCAGAGCAGTGGTGTTCGAGCAGTGTAGGGTTTCGAGCAGGGGGTGGTGTTTCAGGGTTTAAGGCAGTGCAGTGGTGTTCGGGCAGTGTAGGGGGTCATGCAAGTGGTGGTGTTTCAGGGTTTAGGGCAGTGCAGTGGTGTTCGGGCAGTGTAGGGGGTCGTGCTGGGGGCTGGTGTTTCAGGGTTTAGTGTAGTGCAGCGGTGTTCGGGCAGTGTAGGGGGTCGTGCTGGGGCTGGTGTTTCAGGGTATAAGGCAGTGCAGTGGTGTTCGGGCAGTGCAGGTGGTCCTGCAGGGGATGGTGTTTCAGGGTTTAGGGCAGAGAAGCGGTGTTCGTGCAGAGTAGGGGTTGTGCTTGGGCTGGTGTTTCAGGGTTTAGGGCAGTGCAGCAGTGTTCGGGCAGTGTAGGGGTTGTGAAGGGGCTGGTGTTTCAGGGTTTAGGGCAGTGAAGTGGTGTTCGGGCAGTGTAGGGGGTGGTGCTGGGGCTGATGTTTCAGGGTTTAGGCCAGTGCAGTGGTGTTCGGGCAGTGTAGGGGGTCGTGCTGGGTGTGGTATTTCAGGGTTTAGTGCAGAGCAGTGCTGTTCGGGCAGTGTAGGGGTCGTGCTGGGGTGGTGTTTTAGGGATTATGGCAGAGCAGTGGTGTTCGGGCAATGTAGTGGGTCGTGCAGGGGTGGTGTTTCAGGGTTTTGGGCAGTGCAGTGGTGTTTGGACAGTGTAGGGGGTCACGCTGGGGCTGGTGTTTCAGGGTTTTGGGCAGTGCAGTGGTGTTCGGGCATTGTAGGGGGTCCTACTGGGGCTGGTGTTTCAGGGTTTAGGGCAGTGCAGTGGTGTTCGGGCAGGGTAGGGTGTCATTCTGGGGCTGGTGTTCCAGGGTTTAGGACAGAGCAGTGGTGTTCTGGCAGTGTAGGGGGTCATACTGGGGCTGGTGTTTCAGGGTTTAGGGCAGAGCAGTGGTGTTTGGGCAGAGAAGGGGGTCATTCTGGGGCTGGTGTTAAGGGTTTAGGGCAGTGCAGTGGTGTTCGGGAAGTGTAGGGGGTCGTGCAGGGGCTGGTGTTTCAGGGTTTAGGGCAGAGCAGTGGTGTTCGGTCAGTGTAGGGAGTCGTGCTGGGGGTGGTGTTTCAGGGTTTAGGGCAGAGCAGTGGTGTTCGGGCAGTGAAGGGGGTCGTGCAAGAGAGTTTTAGGTCAGGGTTTAGGGCAGAGCTGTGGATTTCGGGCAGAGAAGGGGGTCATGCAGGGGTGGTGTTTTAGGGTTTAGGACAGTGCAGTGGTGTTCGGGCAGTGTAGGTGTGGTGCTGGGGCTGGTGTTTCAGGGTTTAGGGCAGAGCAGTGGTGTTCGGGCAGTGTAGGGGGTCGTGCAAGGGAGTGGTAGGTCAGGGTTTAGGGTAGAGCTGTGGAGTTCGGGCAGAGAAGGGGGTCATGCAGGGGTGGTGTTTCAGGCTTTAGGTGAGTGCAGTGGTGTTCGGGCAGTGTAGGGGGTCATGCTGGGGATGGTGTTTCAGGGTTTAAGGCAGTGCAGTGGTGTTCGTGCAGAGTAGGGGGTCATGCAGGGGGTGGTGTTTCAGGGTTTAGGACAGTGCAGTGGTGTTCGGGCAGTGTAGGTGTGGTGCTGGGGCTGGTGTTTCAGGGTTTCGGGCAGAGCAGTGGAGTTCGGGCAGTGTAGGGGGTTGTGCAAGGGAGTGGTAGGTCAGGGTTTAGGGCAGAGGTGTGGAGTTCGGGCAGAGAAGGGGGTCATGCAGGGGTGGTATTTCAGGGTTTAGGGCAGTGCAGTGGTGTTCGGGCAGTGTAGGAGGTCGAGCAGGGGGGTTGTGTTTCAGGGTTTAGGGCGTTGCAGTGGTGTTCGGGCAGTGTAGGGGGTCATGCAGGGGTGGTGTTTCAGGCTTTAGGTGAGTGCAGTTGTGTTTGGGCAGTGTAGGGGGTCATGCTGGGGATGGTGTTTCAGGGTTTAAGGAAGTGCAGTGGTGTTCGTGCAGAGTAGGGGGTCATGCAGGGGGTGGTGTTTCAGGCTTTAGGTGAGTGCAGTGGTGTTCAGGCAGTGTAGGGGGTCGTGCTGGGGTTGGTGTTTCAGGGTTTAAGGCAGAGCAGCGGTGTTCGTGCAGAATAGGGGGTCGTGCTGGGGTTGGTGTTTCAGGGTTCAGGGCAGTGCAGCATTGTTCGGGCAGTGTAGGGGGTCATGCTGGGGCTGCTGTTTTAGGGTTTAACGCAAAGCAGCGGTGTTCAAGCAGAGTAGGGGGTCGTGCTGGGGCTGGTGTTTCAGCGTTTAGGGCAGTGCAGGGGTCCTGCAGGGGGTGGTGTTTCAGGGTTTAGGGCAGTGCAGTGTTGTTCGGGCAGTGTAGGGGGAGCTGCTGGGGCTGGTATTTCAGGGTGAAGGACAGTGCAGTAGTGTTTAGGCAGTGTAGGGGATCATGCAGGGGGTGGTGTTTCAGGGTTTAGGGCAGTGCAGTGGTGTTCTGTCAGTGCAGGGGGTCGTGCTGGGGCTGGTGTTTCAGGGTTTAGGGCAGTGCAGTGGTGTTCGGGCAGTGTAGGGGTCCTGCAGGGGGTGTTGTTTCAGGTTTTAGGCGAGTGCAGTGGTGTGCGGGCAGTGTAGTGTTCGAGCAGAGGGGTGGTGATTCAGGGTTTAGTGCATTGCAGTGGTGTTTGGTTAGTGTAGGGGGTTGATCCTGGAGGTTGTGTTTCAGGGATTAGGGCAGTGCAGTGGTGTTCGGGCAGTGCAGGGGGTCGTGCAGGGGGTGGTGTTTCAAGCTTTAGGTGAGTACAGTTTTGTTCGGGCAGTGTAGTGGTTGAGCAGAGGGGTGGTGTTTCAGGGTTTAGTGCAGTGCAGTGGTATTCGGGCAGTGTAGGGGGATGTGCAGGGGATGGTGTTTAAGGGTTTAGGGATGTGCAGTAGTGTTCGGGCAGTGTAGGGGGTCAAGCAGGGGCTGGTGTTTCGGGGTTTAGGGCAGTGCAGTGGTGTTCGGGCAGTGTAGGGGGTCGTGCAGGGGTTGTGTTTCAGGGTTTAGGGAAGTGCAGTGGTGGTCGGGCAGATTAGGGGGTCATGCAGGGGGTGGTGTTTCAGTGTTTAGGGCAGTGCAGTGGTGTTCAGGCAGTGTAAGGGGTCGTGCTGGGGCTGGTGTTTCAGGGTTTAGGGCAGTACAGTGGTGTTCGGGCAGTGTAGGGGGTGGTGCAGGGGCTGGTGTTTCAGGGCATAGGGCATTGCAGTGGTGTTTGGGCAGTGCAGGGGGTCCTGCAGGGGGTGGTGTTTCAGTGTTTAGGGCAGTGGTGTTTGGGCAGTGTAGGGGGTCGTACTGGGGCTGGTGTTTCAGGGTTTAGGACAGTGGTGTTCGGGAAGTGTAGAGGGGCAATCTTTGTGTGGTGTTTCATGGTTTAGGGCAGTGGTGCTCGGGTAGTATAGGGGGTAGTGCTGGGGCTGATATTTTAGGGTATAGGGACGTGCAGTGGTGTTCAGGCAGTGTAGGGGTAGTGCTGGGTCTGGTGTTTCAGGGTTTAGGGCAGTGCAGAGGTGTTCTGGCAATGTAGGGGTTAATGCTGGGGCTGGTGATTTAGTGTTTTGGGCAGTGCAGTGGTGTTCGGGCAGTGTAGGGGGTCGTGCTGGGGCTGGTGTTTCAGGGCTTAGGGCACTGCAGTGGTGTTCGGGCAGTGTAGGGGGTCATTCTGGGGATGGTGTGTTGGGCAGTGCAGTTGTGTTCGCGCAGTGTAGGGGATCGTGCTGGGGTGGTGTTTCAGGGTTTAGGGCAGTGCAGTGGTGCTCGGGCAGTGTAGGGGGTCGTGCAGGGGTGGTGTTTCAGGGTTTAGGGCAGTGCAGAGGTGTTTGGACAGTGTAGGGGGTCATGCTGGGGCTGGTGTTTCAGGGTTTTGGGCAGTGCAGTGGTGTTCGGGCATTGTAGGGGGTCCTACTGGGGCTGGTGTTTCAGGGTTTAGGGCAGTGCAGTGGTGTTCGGGCAGTGTAGGTTGTCATGCTGGGGCTGGTGTTTCAGGGTTAGGACAGAGCAGTGGTGTTCGGGCAGTGTAGGGGGTCATACTGGGGCTGGTGTTTCAGGGTTTAGGGCAGTGCAGTGGTGTTCGGGCATTGTAGGTGTGGTGCTGGGGCTGGTGTTTCAGGGTTTTGGGCAGAGCAGTGGAGTTCGGGTAGTGTAGGGGGTCGTGCAAGGGAGTGGTAGGTCAGGGTTTAGGGCAGAGCTGTGGAGTTCGGGCAGAGAAGGGGGTCATGCAGGGGTGGTATTTCAGGGTTTAGGGCAGTGCAGTGGTGTTCGGGAAGTGTAGGAGGTCGAGCAGGGGGGTTGTGTTTCAGGGTTTAGGGCGTTGCAGTGGTGTTCGGGCAGTGTAGGGGGTCATGCAGGGGTGGTGTTTCAGGCTTTAGGTGAGTGCAGTTGTGTTCGGGCAGTGTAGGGGGTCATGCTGGGGATGGTGTTTCAGGGTTTAAGGCAGTGCAGTGGTGTTCGTGCAGAGTAGGGGGTCATGCAGGGGGTGGTGTTTCAGGCTTTAGGTGAGTGAAGTGGTGTTCGGGCAGTGTAGGGGGTTATGCTGGGGCTGCTGTTTCAGGGTTTAAGGCAGAGCAGCGGTGTTCAAGCAGAGTAGGGGGTTGTGCTGGGGCTGGTGTTTCAGTGTTTAGGGCAGTGCAGTGGTGTTCGGGCAGTGAAGGGGGTCGTGCAAGGGAGTGGTAGGTCAGGGTTTAGGGCAGAGCTGTGGATTTCGGGCAGAGAAGGGGGTCATGCAGGGGTGGTGTTTCAGGGTTTAGGACAGTGCAGTTGTGTTCGGGCAGTGTAGGTGTGGTGCTGGGGCTGGTGTTTCAGGGCTTAGTGCAGAGCAGTGGTGTTCGGGCAGTGTAGGGGGTCGTGCAAGGGAGTGGTAGGTCAGGGTTTAGGGTAGAGCTGTGGAGTTCGGGCAGAGAAGGGGGTCATGCAGGGGTGGTGTTTCAGGCTTTAGGTGAGTGCAGTGGTGTTCGGGCAGTGTAGGGGGTCATGCTGGGGATGGTGTTTCAGGGTTTAAGGCAGTGCAGTGGTGTTCGTGCAGAGTAGGGGGTCATGCAGAGGGTGGTGTTTCAGGGTTTAGGACAGTGCAGTGGTGTTCGGGCAGTGTAGGTGTGGTGCTGGGGCTGGTGTTTCAGGGTTTTGGGCAGAGCAGTGGAGTTCGGGTAGTGTAGGGGGTCGTGCAAGGGAGTGGTAGGTCAGGGTTTAGGGCAGAGCTGTGGAGTTCGGGCAGAGAAGGGGGTCATGCAGGGGTGGTATTTCAGGGTTTAGGGCAGTGCAGTGGTGTTCGGGCAGTGTAGGAGGTCGAGCAGGGGGGTTGTGTTTCAGGGTTTAGGGCGTTGCAGTGGTGTTCGGGCAGTGTAGGGGGTCATGCAGGGGTGGTGTTTCAGGCTTTAGGTGAGTGCAGTTGTGTTCGGGCAGTGTAGGGGGTCATGCTGGGGATGGTGTTTCAGGGTTTAAGGCAGTGCAGTGGTGTTCGTGCAGAGTAGGGGGTCATGCAGGGGGTGGTGTTTCAGGCTTTAGGTGAGTGCAGTGGTGTTCGGGCAGTGAAGGGGGTCTTGCTGGGGCTGGTGTTTCAGGGTTTAAGGCAGAGCAGCGGTGTTCGTGCAGAGTAGGGGGTCGTGCTGGGGTTGGTGTTTCAGGGTTCAGGGCAGTGCAGCAGTGTTCGGGCAGTGTAGGGGGTTATGCTGGGGCTGCTGTTTCAGGGTTTAAGGCAAAGCAGCGGTGTTCAAGCAGAGTAGGGGGTCGTGCTGGGGCTGGTGTTTCAGCGTTTAGGGCAGTGCAGTGGTGTTTGGGCAGGGCAGGGGTCCTGCAGGGGGTGGTGTTTCAGGGTTTAGGGCAGTGCAGTGTTGTTCGGGCAGTGTAGGTGGAGCTGCTGGGGCTGGTATTTCAGGGTGAAGGACAGTGCAGTAGTGTTTAGGCAGTGTAGGGGATCATGCAGGGGGTGGTGTTTCAGGGTTTAGGGCAGTGCAGTGGTGTTCTGTCAGTGCAGGGGGTCATGCTGGGGCTGGTGTTTCAGGGTTTAGGGCGGTGCAGTGGTGTTCGGGCAGTGTAGGGGTCCTGCAGGGGGTGTTGTTTCAGGTTTTAGGCGAGTGCAGTGGTGTGCGGGCAGTGTAGTGTTCGAGCAGAGGGGTGGTGATTCAGGGTTTAGTGCATTGCAGTGGTGTTTGGTTAGTGTAGGGGGTTGATCCTGGAGGTTGTGTTTCAGGGATTAGGGCAGTGCAGTGGTGTTCGGGCAGTGCAGGGGGTCGTGCAGGGGGTGGTGTTTCAAGCTTTAGGTGAGTGCAGTTTTGTTCGGGCAGTGTAGTGGTTGAGCAGGGGGGTGGTGTTTCAGGGTTTAGTGCAGTGCAGTGGTATTCGGGCAGTGTAGGGGGATGTGCAGGGGATGGTTTTTAAGGGTTTAGGGATGTGCAGTAGTGTTCGGGCAGTGTAGGGGGTCAAGCAGGGGCTGGTGTTTTGGGGTTTAGGGCAGTGCAGTGGTGTTCGGGCAGTGTAGGGGGTCGTGCAGGGGTTGTGTTTCAGGGTTTAGGGAAGTGCAGTGGTGGTCGGGCAGATTAGGGGGTCATGCAGGGGGTGGTGTTCAGTGTTTAGGGCAGTGTAGTGGTGTTCAGGCAGTGTAAGGGGTCGTGCTGGGGCTGGTGTTTCAGGGTTTAGGGCAGTGCAGTGGTGTTCGGGCAGTGTAGGGGGTGGTGCAGGGGCTGGTGTTTCAGGGCATAGGGCATTGCAGTGGTGTTTGGGCAGTGCAGGGGGTCCTGCAGGGGGTGGTGTTTCAGTGTTTAGGGCAGTGGTGTTTGGGCAGTGTAGGGGGTCGTACTGGGGCTGGTGTTTCAGGGTTTAGGACAGTGGTGTTCGGGAAGTGTAGAGGGGCAATCTTTGTGTGGTGTTTCATGGTTTAGGGCAGTGGTGCTCGGGTAGTATAGGGGGTAGTGCTGGGACTGATATTTTAGGGTATAGGGATGTGCAGTGGTGTTCAGGCAGTGTAGGGGTAGTGCTGGGTCTGGTGTTTCAGGGTTTAGGGCAGTACAGAGGTGTTCTGGCAATGTAGGGGTTAATGCTGGGGCTGGTGATTTAGTGTTTTGGGCAGTGCAGTGGTGTTCGGGCAGTGTAGGGGGTCGTGCTGGGGCTGGTGTTTCAGGGCTCAGGGCACTGCAGTGGTGTTCGGGCAGTGTAGGGGGTCATGCTGGGGATGGTGTGTTGGGCAGTGCAGTTGTGTTCGCGCAGTGTAGGGGATCGTGCTGGGGTGGTGTTTCAGGGTTTAGGGCAGTGCAGTGGTGCTCGGGCAGTGTAGGGGGTCGTGCAGGGATGGTGTTTCAGGGTTTAGGGCAGTGCAGAGGTGTTTGGACAGTGTAGGGGGTCATGCTGGGGCTGGTATTTCAGGGTTTTGGGCAGTGCAGTGGTGTTCGGGCATTGTAGGGGGTCCTACTGGGGCTGGTGTTTCAGGGTTTAGGGCAGTGCAGTGGTGTTCGGGCAGTGTAGGGTGTCATGCTGGGGCTGGTGTTTCAGGGTTAGGACAGAGCAGTGGTGTTCGGGCAGTGTAGGGGGTCATACTGGGGCTGGTGTTTCAGGGTTTAGGGCAGAGCAGTGGTGTTTGGGCAGAGTAGGGGTCGTTCTGGGGCTGGTGCTAAGGGTTTAGGGCAGTGCAGTGGTGTTCGGGAAGTGTAGGGGGTCGTGCAGGGGCTGGTGTTTCAGGGTTTAGGGCAGAGAAGTGGTGTTCGGTCAGTGTAGGGGTCGTGCTGGGGGTGGTGTTCCAGGGTTTAGAGCAGTGCACTGGTTTTCGGGCAGTGTAGGGGGTTGTGCAAGGGAGTGGTGGGTCAGGGTTTATGGCAGAGCTATGGAGTTCGGGCAGAGTAGGGGGTCATGCAGGGGTGGTGTTTCAGGGCTTAGGGCAGTGCAGTGGTGTTCGGGTAGTGTAGGAGGTTGAGCAGGGGGGTTGTGTTTCAGGGTTTAGGGCGTTGCAGTGGTGATTGGGCAGTGTAGGGGGTCATGCAGGGGTGGTGTTTCAGGCTTTAGGTGAGTGCAGTGGTGTTCGGGCAGTGTAGGGGGTCGTGCTGGGGCTGGTGTTTCAGGGTTTAAGGCAGTGCAGTGCTGTTCGTGCAGAGTAGGGGGTCATGCAGGGGGTGGTATTTCAGGCTTTAGGTGAGTGCAGTGGTGTTCGGGCAGTGTAGGGGGTCGTGCTGGGGCTGGTGTTTCAGGGTTTAAGGCAGAGAAGCGGTGTTCGTGCAGGGTAGGGGGTCGTGCTCAGGCTGGTGTTTCAGGGTTCAGTGCAGTGCAGCAGTGTTCGGGCAGTGTAGGGGGTTATGCTGGGGCTGCTGTTTCAGGGTTTAAGGCAGAGAAGCGGTGTTCAAGCAGAGTAGGGGGTTGTGCTGGGGCTGGTGTTTCAGTGTTTAGGGCAGTGCAGTGGTGTTTGGGCAGTGCAGGGGTCCTGCAGGGGGTGGTGTTTCAGGCTTTAGGGCAGTGCAGTGTTGTTCGGGCAGTGTAGGGGCAGCTGCTGGGGCTGGTGTTTCAGGGTTTAGGGCAGTGCAGTGGTGTTCGGGCAGTGTAGGGGGTCGTGCTGGGGCTGGTGTTTCAGGGTCTAGGGCAGTGCAGTGGTGTTCGGGCAGTGTAGGGGGTCGTGCAGGGGGTGGTGTTTCAGGCTTTAGGCGAGTGCAGTGGTGTTCGGGCAGTGTAGTGGTCGAGCAGAGGGGTGGTGATTCAGAGTTTAGTCCAGTGCAGTTTTGTTCGGTTAGTGTAGGGGGTTGAGCAGGGAGGTTGTGTTTCAGGGATTAGGGCAGTGCTGTGGTGTTCGGGCAGTGTAGGGGGTCATTCAGGGGGTGGTGTTTCAGGCTTTAGGCGAGTGCAGTTGAGTTCGGGCAGTGTAGTGGTCGAGCAGAGGGGTAGTGTTTCAGGGTTTAGGGAAGTGCAGTGGTGTTCGGGAAGAGTAGGGGGTCATGCAGGGGGTGTTGTTTCAGTGTTTAGGGCAGTGCAGTTGTGTTCGGGCAGTGTAGGGGGTCGTGCTGGGGCTGGTGTTTTAGGGTTTAGGACAGTGCAGTGGTGTTCGGGCAGTGTAGGGGGTGGTGCAGGGGCTGGTGTTTCAGGAAATAGGGCATTGCAGTGGTGTTTGGGCAGTGTAGGGGGTCATGCAGGGGGTGGTGTTTCAGGGTTTAGGGCAGTGCAGTGGTGTTCGGGCAGTGTAGGGTGTCATGCTGGGGCTGGTGTTTCAGGGGTTAGGACAGAGCAGTGGTGTTTGGGCAGAGTAGGGGGTCGTTCTGGGGCTGGTGTTAAGGGTTTAGGGCAGTGCAGTGGTATTCGGGAAGTGTGGGGGGTCATGCAGGGGCTGGTGTTTCAGGGTTTAGGGCAGTGCAGTGGTGTTCGGGCAGTGTAGGGTGTCATGCTGGGGCTGGTGTTTCAGGGTTTAGGACAGAGCAGTGGTGTTTGGGCAGAGTAGGGGGTCGTTCTGGGGCTGGTGTTAAGGGTTTAGGGCAGTGCAGTGGTATTCGGGAAGTGTGGGGGGTCATGCAGGGGCTGGTGTTTCAGGGTTTAGGGCAGAGCAGTGGTGTTCGGTCAGTGTAGGGGGTCGTGCTGGGGATGGTGTTTCAGGGTTTAGGGCAGAGCAGTGGTGTTCGGGCAGTGTAGGGGGTTGAGCGGGTGGTGGTGTTCCAGGGTTTAGAGCAGTGCACTGGTTTTCGGGCAGTGTAAGGGGTCGTGCAAGGGAGTGGTGGGTCAGGGTTTAGGGCAAACCTGTGGAGTTCGGGCAGAGTAGGGGGTCATGCAGGGGTGGTGTTTCAGGGTTTAGGCAGTGCAGTGGTGTTCGGGCAGTGTAAGAGGTCAAGCAGGGGGGTTGTGTTTCAGGGTTTAGGGCGTAGTAGTGGTGTTCGGGCAGTGTAGGGGGTCATGCAAGGGTGGTGTTTCAGGCTTTAGGTGAGTGCAGTGGTGTTCGGGCAGTGTAGGAGGTCATGCTGGGGCTGGTGTTTCAGAGTTTAAGGCAGTGCAGTGGTGTTCGTGCAGAGTAGGGGGTCATGCAGGGGGTGGTGTTTCAGCCTTTAGGTGAGTGCAGTGGTGTTCATGCAGTGTAGGGGGTCGTGCTGGGGCTGGTGTTTCAGGGTTTAAGGCAGAGCAGCAGTGTTCGTGCAGAGTAGGGGGTCGTGCTGGGGCTGGTGTTTCAGGGTTCATGGCAGTGCAGCAGTGTTCGGGCAGTGTAGCGGGTCATGCTGGGGCTGCTGTATCAGGGTTTATGGCAGAGCAGCGGTGTTCAAGCAGAGTAGGGGGTTGTGCTGGGGCTGGTGTTTCATCGTTTAGGGCAGTGCAGTGGTGTTTGGGCAGTGCAGGGGTCCTGCAGGGGGTGGTGTTTCAGGGTTTAGGTCAGTGCAGTGTTGTTCGGGCAGTGTATGGGGAGCTGCTGGGGCTGGTGTTTCAGGGTGTAGGGCAGTGCAGTAGTGTTTGGGCAGTGCAGGGGTTCATGCAGGGGGTGGTGTTTCAGGGTTTAGGGCAGTGCAGTGGTGTTCGGTCAGTGTAGGGGGTCATGCTGGGGCTGGTGTTTCAGGGTCTAGGGCAGTGCAGTGGTGTTCGGGCAGAGTAGGGGGTCGTGCAGGGGGTGGTGTTTCAGGCTTTAGGCAAGTGCAGTGGTGTTCGGGCAGTGTAGTGGTCGAACAGAGGGGTGGTGATTCAGGGTTTAGTGCAGTGCAGTGGTGTTCGGTTAGTGTAGGGGGTTGAGCAGGGAGGTTGTGTTTCAGGGATTAGGGCAGTGCAGTGGTGTTCGGGCAGTGTAGGGGGTCGTGCAGGGGGTGGTGTTTCAGGCTTTAGGCAAGTGCAGTTGTGTTCGGGCAGTGTAGTGGTCGAGCAGAGGGGTGGTGTTTAAGGTTTTAGGGAAGTGCAGTGGTGTTCGGGCAGTGTAGGGGTCAAGCAGGGGCTGGTGTTTCAGGGTTTAGGGCAGTGCAGTGGTGTTCGGGCAGTTTAGGGGGTCGTGCAGGGGTGGTGTTTCAGGGTTTAGGGAAGTGCAGTGGTGTTCAGGAAGAGTAGGGGGTCATGCAGAGGGTGGTGTTTCAGTGTTTAGGGCAGTGCAGTGGTGTTCGGGCAGTGTAGGGGGTCGTGCTGGGGCTGGTGTTTCAGGGTTTAGGGCAGTGCAGTGGTGTTTGGGCAGTGTAGGGGGTGGTCTAGGGGCTGGTATTTCAGGGTATAGGGCATTGCAGTGGTGTTTGGGCAGTGCAGGGGGTCCTGCAGGGGGTGGTGTTTCAGGGTTTAGGGCAGTGGTGTTTGGGCAGTGTAGGGGGTCGTGCTGGGGCTGGTGTTTCAGGGTTTAGGACAGTGGTGTTCGGGAAGTGTAGAGGGGCAATCTTTGTGTGGTGTTTCATGGTTTAGGGCAGTGGTGTTCGAGTAGTATAGGGGTAGTGCTGGGGCTGGTATTTCAGGGTATAGGGCAGTGTAGTGGTGTTCAGGCAGTGTAGGGGTAGTGCTGGGTCTGGTGTTTCAGGGTTTAGGCCAGTGCAGAGGTGTTCTGGCAATGTAGGGGGTCGTGCTGGGGCTGGTGATTTAGTGTTTTGGGCAGTGCAGTGGTGTTTGGGCAGTGTAGGGGGTCGTGCTGGGGCTGGTGTTTCAGGGTTTAGGGCAGTGCAGTGGTGTTCGGGCAGTGTAGGGGGTCATGCCGGAGATGGTGTTTTAGGGTTTTGGCCAGTGCAGTTGTGTTCGGGCAGTGTAGGGGATCGTGCTGGTGTGGTGTTTCAGGCTTTAGGGCAGTGCAGTGGTGCTCGGGCAGTGTAGGGTGTCGTGCTGGGGCTGGTATTTCAGTGTTTAGGGCAGAGCAGTGGTGTTTGGGCAGAGTAGGGGGTTGTTCTGGGGCTGGTGTTTAGTGTTTAGGGCAGTGCAGTGTTGTTCGGGCAGTGTAGGGGAACGTGCACGGGCTGGTGTTACAGGGTTCAGGCAGAGCAGTGGTGTTCGGGCAGTGTAGGGGGTCATGCTGGGGGTGGTGTTTCAGGGTTTAGGGCAGAGCAGTGGTGTTTGGGCAGAGTAGGGGGTCATTCTGGGGCTGTTGTTTAGGGTTTAGGGCAGTGCAGTGGTGTTCGGGAAGTGTAGGGGGTCGTGCAGGGGTTGGTGTTTCAGGGTTTTGGGCAGAGCAGTGGTGTTCGGTCAGTGTAGGGGGTCGTGCTGGGGGTGGTATTTCAGGGTTTAGGGCAGAGCAGTGGTATTCTGGCAGTGTAGGGGTTCGTGCGGGGGTGGTGTTAACGGTTTAGGGCAGTGTAGTGTTGTTCGGGCGGTGTAGGGGGTGGTGCGGGTGGTGCTGTTCCAGGGTTTAGAGCAGTGCACTGTTTTTCGGGCAGTGTAGGGGGTCGTGCAGGGGAGTGGTGGGTCAGTGTTAGAAATGGGATCTCTGGTTGGCTAGGGCTTGCGCCAAAGCCAGGCAGAGACCACCACTCTAAGTCAGGGCTGGGGAGTTACACGCCAAGATGACCCCTGCTCACCCCCTTGGTAGCTTGGCACGAGCAGTCAGGCTTATCTCGGAGGCAATGTGTAAAGCGCTTGCGCGCGCACACAGCAACAACACTCTAGGCCCACCACAAAAGAAACTCCACACAAGGTTATATATAAAAAATAGCCTTTGTATTATAATAAACACATTAGATGATAATCACATAATTTACACTGTGCCAACTGGCACTGGGCAGAATTTTACAGGGGACTATTTTCACAAGACAGGGCCACATGGGCCACTGTCAGAATTAGCACAAATCACCAATTGTAAATGTAGAACATATAACAACTGGAACACAAATTATAACTGTAGAGCACAACCAGTAACTACTGGCGCAATAATGACCTCAGCATTATCACAATAGAATCAGGTATAAAACCTATCCTGTATACATCACAGGGGCATAAACACATTATGCAATTTCTCATAAGTCTAACGCATTAGACCTTACCTCCTAAGTATAATTACACTAGGGGCGTACATCACACAGGGAAGTATAATCTCCCTAATATAAACCTGAACAGGTAAAACAACCTCCTATGCAGAAATCATATCTAGAGGTATAAAACACAGGGTGCGCAAAACATACTATACACAGTACATTCCCTAAACAATAAGCATTAACACAGGGTGCGCAAAACATACTACACACAGTACATCTCCTAACACCATAAGCATTAACCCAGGGTGCACAAAACATACTACACACGGTACATTTCCTAACACCATAAGCATTAAACCACAATAGTACTTCAATCACATTAGGGTCCAGGTTGCACCAGAACCTAAACGTAGCAGCTGCCCACTACTTGCTGGGCAGCTAGGGACAAGAACAGGGCCTAAACGCTGCAGCTGGCACTAAGTGCTGCGCAGCTGTGGAAGTCAAATATGAGGCATGGGCTCTCAATGGCCCTTGAAACAATATGCCAAAATGTTGGAGCCACCTAGGCTCTAAAAACAACATGTCCCCCAGTACTGTGGAGCCACACGGGGCTCCTGAAATTAATATGCGCCAATACAGAAAAGAACTTGCACCAAATCCCTATGGGGCGCACTGGCGTTTTCAATAAAATATGCCCCCGACCATTGGAGCCACACACCGGCTCTGGAAACAAATGTACCCCCTGTTGGAGCCACGTAGCCTCTTAGAACAATTATGCCCCGTCGTTGGAGCGCACTGGCTCACGTTGGAGCGGCCCGCTTCCATCCGGGGCCGCTCTACCAGCATCACGGGTACCATGCCTTTACCAGGCACCACAACAAAGAAACAATTATGCCCCGTAATCGTAGGAGGGGCCCGCAACGGCGGGTCCGCTCATAGACCCTACACAGCGGCATCGGTTATTTCTCCCGCTCAGCCCTCACTCTCCGGGCTGACGGGACACTCCTCCTTCTCTCTACACCACAGGCGGCACGCGGGGCTCTCTCTCCCCTGAGAGCCCCGCTGGGGATCCTGCTGCACTACTCTTCACCCGGGCCCCCTCCTGAGACCCGGGACTCGTCCTCAGTACTCGGGGAGGCGGGGTAGGCTCCCGTCCTTCCCCTTGGCACACTGGGGCTCCCCTAGGCTCATGGGAGCCCCGCATCGATAACTTCCGGTCCGGCCGCCGGCCTCGCCCAGAAGCAGGCGAACTTGGCCTGGCTTCCGGGTCGGCGGCCATTACTCGGGTCGCGGCGGTGATTTTGTCAATAATCGCGGGCTGGGCACCCGCAATCAAAACAAGGGCACAAGCGGGGTGGGCACCTGCCAAACATGGGAAATCGCGGGGTGGGCACCCGCTTTTTTTAAAGATGAGAACAACAAAAACGGAAATGAGTGGTAGGCTCCCTCCCAATTAAAAGTATAAAGCGGGGTGGGCACCCGCTTCGGCTGACATCACGGGGGAATCCCTACGATGGGGATTCTCTCTACAGGACCGGGCAGCGCCGCGCAGCCCATGCTCCTCTTCCCAGGGGAGAGTCCCAGCAAAGCACAGTGCTCTCGAGGCGCCACGAGCAGCACACAGTCCCTCCGGTCCAGGAGTAAAAAGAACAGCAGAAAGTTCCTGTAGAGATTCAATGGCAAAGCAGGACCCAGGGAGGCAAGCCCTCCAGGGCAAGGACAGTCTCAAAAAGTCCAAAAGAAGTCCTCCAGCATCCAGGGCATCCAGGGGCTGGGCAGGGCCCAGGGAGGCAAGCCTTCCCCTGAGCCCCAGCAGCAGCACGCCCCTGGTAGTTTCTAGTCCAAGAACAAGAACATTTTCATGGGGTCACAGCCCCTCTTTTATACACAGAATCCTTTGTCTCCAAAGGTGCAGGGAAGGGGCGAACCAGATGCAACTGGTTCCTGAGCACTTTGTTTTGCTCAGCCCCTCTCCCTATTCACAGGACAGGCCAGGGACATCAGACTCACCACAGGGGGTGGAGCCAGCATTGTGTACGGAAAGCCCAGCCCTATTCTGGTCCCAGGTGTACTCCTCCTTGCCATCAACATGCAGATCTCTCCATTCACCACCGGGGCAGACCCATCCTGACTCCTGGAGCCAGACACACCAGCCAATCGCAAGCCAGACAGTCACTGCACATTTATTACACAGACATGCCAGCTTCTAGAAGTGGCACTTCTACACTAGACACCGTAACGCCGCACACATCATTGCGCAGCATTCACTCTCATGAATTCGCACATACCAAACTCGACCCCGCACTCCTCTCATATCAGGACTTAACACAGTCACTCAGATCCCCCATGCATTCCTATGGGAGGGCAGGTCCGTCTCACTAAAACATACACAGAGCGCACGCACTTTCCACTGGGACACAGTGTAAAAGCGCCTAGAGGCCTAAAACCACTAATGCAACATAGGAATAAGGCTAGGATAAATGCAAAAAGTTCTAGGGGTGAACTTGCCAGAAGGGCCAAGTCCAACACTACCCCCTTCCAGCCAAAATGCAGGGCAGACCAATCACCACCGTGATGGTCTTCCCTGCTTGGGGCGATAGAACACGGACGCAGGCCCGCACTGCAGGGACACCCTCCGGTTCTACGCCATTCTGAATCAACGTGGTTCCATCTGAAAAAAAAACTCAGGACCAACTAGGCTACCCCACTGGTACTACCTAGTTGTCCATGGCCTGGACCAGGCCCTAGGCCACCCAGATACCACTGGTCCTTGCCAAACCCAGAGTTGGGGGTAGTAACCCCTGGCATACAAGCCATTCTCCACTCTCCCTCTCAGTGTAGTTCCAAACTACCACTGATCCTTCAACCTAGGGTCCACACCCTCAGGCTGACCAGAGGTCACGGGCAAGAATGCCCTACCCTACCTCTACTTCTGGGGTTGCGCGCCCTCCCAGGAGAAGCACCCACCAGAACACAACTCTCCCACCAGTTCAGGACCTCTCTCCATCAACTGGTCTACCACCTGGGATCCACCGGGGTCAGAGGCAAGGACTCCCTCCCTCTGCACCCCCTTCCACTGTGGAGCAGGGTCTCTTCACGTACGATGAGCCCCATCTGCCCTCAGGACTACAGCTGCCCTTACGTCCAGATCCGGAAACACCGACTACTGGCTCCCCAACCGAGGGACGTACCCTTTGGTCAGATGCCTGGCGAACCAGGACTTACCAAGGGTGACATATAACAAATGGGTTGTGTGATAGTCTGCCTGGCGCTGATCTCATGACCTCCTGTCCATCTGACAGTGCATGCAGACCCCCCAGGACAGAAGTGGCGACACCATGGTCACTCAGAGGCGACTCAGCCCTCCCGGCTGGTCCCTGACCTACTGGTTTCCACTGGGGACTCCCTCCCCCTCTCACCCCTCCCTCTGGACTTCCGCACCCTCCCAACTGGAGCAGTACCGCCAGACACCAGGACTGCTGGAGCTCTGATTACAGACACTCCACGTCCTCTAGACACTGGGAGATCCCCCTCAAATGACCTATTGGTACAGCCTAGGCCCCCGACCTGATGTTCCCTTAAGAAACCATCCAGGCCCTGAGACTGGGTTTCGGGCACCTGGAGACACGCAGTCCCACCCACTCCTTCTCCGCAGAGTCAGGACGTGAGCCCCTACACCGAGACCTAGCTGGGCTACTCTGAACCTCTTCCCCCACGCTGGGCTGGAAGACACCTCAGCCACTACATTTTGAATCACTCCCCAATGCAAGCTCCCTATTTCAGTTACACCCAAGTATTCAGCAAGCTCCTTATCTCAGAGAACTCACGCTCACTTGTCCAGTGCAACACACCATTCATCCACACACACACCCCCCAGACTGGTAAGACAGTTTCTACCGCCCCTGATTTCTCAACCTGACCACCGCGTGACACAGGTACCATTACTCCGGGAACTGGGAATGGGACGTTCACATTCATCCAGCGCATTACACATTCATCCCCAAACCCCTCCCAAGACTGGTAAGACAGTTTCTACCACCCCTGATTCCTCAACCTGACCACCACGTGACACAGGTACCATTACTCCGGGAACTGGAATGGGAATACATGCACTGGACACACATCTGCTGCCACCACTGGATCCCACCCTTACTGGTGAATCCAGAAAACACACTGCAATTAGGGGATGATCTACCCTCCCGAGCTAGTGACTCCATACCAATTAAGTCCCCACTGTAGGCCAACCCAAGAAATAGCAACCATCACAGGGGCAGTTACCTCCTCCAGCTTCTACTGCAGGCCAACCCAAGAAATAGCTGTCTGCACAAGGGCAGTTACCTCCTCCAGTTTCTGGTTTCTGTCCTTGGCAGGACACTCAACTCAAAGTGCACAAGAAACACATTTCCACAGAAACGACACTTAAAACAAACTTAGACCAATAATCCCTTTCCATGTGACTATCTAAATGCAGAGTTTTGTAGTGCAGCCAGCTGTCGCTGTGGTACTGCGCAAATACAAGTCCTAATCCCACCGCTGATCACCAATGTTAGAAATGGGATCTCTGGTTGGCTAGGGCTTTCGCCAAAGCCAGGCAGAGACCACCACTCTAAGTCAGGGCTGGGGAGTTATACGCCAAAGATAACCCCTGCTCACCCCCTTGGTAGCTTGACACGAGCAGTCAGGCTTTTCCCGGAGGCAATGTGTAAAGCATTTGCGCGCGCACACTACAACAACACCCTAGGCCCACCACAAAAGAAACTTCAAACAAGGTTATATATAAAAAATAGCCTTTGTATTATAATAAACACATTAGATGATAATCACATAATTTACACTGTGCCAACTGGCACTGGGCAGAATTTTACAGGGGACTATTTTCACAAGACAGGGCCACATGGGCCACTGTCAGAATTAGCACAAATCACCAATTGTACATGTAGAACATATACCAACTGGAACACAAATTATAACTGTAGAGCACAACCAGTAACTACTGGCGCAATAATGACCTCAGCATTATCACAATAGAATCAGGTATAAAACCTATCCTGTATACATCACAGGGGCATAAACACATTATGCAATTTCTCATAAGTCTAACGCATTAGACCTTACCTCCTAAGTATAATTACACTAGGGACGTACATCACACAGGGAAGTATAATCTCCCTAACATAAACCTAAACAGGTAAAACAACCTCCTATGCAGAAATCATATCTAGAGGTATAAAACACAGGGTGCGCAAAACATACTACACACAGTACATTCCCTAACACCATAAGCATTAACACAGGGTGCACAAAACATACTACACACATTACATCTCCTAACACCATAAGCATTAACCCAGGGTGCGCAAAACATACTACACACGGTACATTTCCTAACAACATAAGCATTAACACAGGGTGCGCAAAACATACTACACACAGTACATTTCCTAACACCATAAGCATTAAACCACAATAGTACTTCAATCACATTAGGGTCCAGGTTGCGCCAGAACCTAAACGTAGCAGCTGCCCACTACTTGCAGTGGTGTTCGGGCAGTGTAGGAGGTCGAGCAGAGGGGTTGTGTTTCAGGCTTTAGGTGAGTGCAGTGGTGTTCAGGCAGTGTAGGGGGTCGTGCTGGGGCTGGTGTTTCACGGTTTAAGGCAGAGCAGCGGTGTTCGTGCAGAGTAGGGGGTCGTACTGGGGCAGGTGTTTCAGGGTTCAGGGCAGTGCAGCAGTGTTCGGGCACTGTAGGGGGTCATGCTGGGGTTGCTCTTTAAGGGTTTAAGGCAGAGCAGCGGTGTTCGTGCAGAGTAGGGGATCGTGCTGGGGCTGGTGTTTCAGCGTTTAGGGT
The DNA here is from genome assembly GCF_964204655.1 of Triturus cristatus. Taxonomy (NCBI): domain Eukaryota; kingdom Metazoa; phylum Chordata; class Amphibia; order Caudata; family Salamandridae; genus Triturus; species Triturus cristatus. Next base: position 190,079,874 of record NC_140579.1, read on the forward strand.
AGTGCAGCAGTGTTCGTGCAGTGTAGGGGGCCGTGCTGGGGCTGCTGTTTCAGGGTTTAGAGCAGTGCTTTGGTGTTCGGGCAGTGTAGGGGGTGGTGCTGGGACTGGTGTTTCAGGGTATCCGGCAGTGCAATGGTGTTTGGGCAGTGCAAGGGTCCTGCAGGGGCTGGTGTTTCAGGGTTTAGGGAAGTGCAGTGGTGTTCGGGCAGTGTAGGAGGTCGAGCAGGGGGGTTGTGTTTCAGGGTTTAGGACAGTGCAGCGGTGTTTGTGCAGAGTAGGGGGTCGTGCTGGGGCTGGTGTTTCAGGGTTCAGGGTAGTGCAGCAGTGTTCAGGCAGTGTAGGGGGTAGTGCTGGGGCTGCTGTTTCAGGGTTTAAGACAGAGCAGCGGTGTTCGTGCAGAGTAGGGGGTCGTGCTGGGGCTGGTGTTTCAGCCTTTAGGGCAGTGCAGCAGTGTTCAGGCAGTGTAGGGTTTCGTGCTGGGGCTGCTGTTTTAGGCTTTAGAGCAGTGCTTTGGTGTTCCGGCAGTGTAGGGGTGCTGGGGCTGGTGTTTCAGGGTATAGGGCAGTGCAGTGGTGTTTGGGCAGTGCAGGGGTCCTGCAGGGGGTGTTGTTTCAGGGTTTAGGGCAGTGCAGTGGTGTTCAGTCAGTGTAGGGGGTCGTGCTGGGGCTGGTGTTTTAGGATTTTGGGCAGTGCAGTGGTGTTAGGGCAGTGTAGGGGGAGCTGCTGGGGCTGGTGTTTCAGGGTGTAGGGCAGTGCATTTGTGTTCGGGCAGTGAAGGGGATCATGCAGGGGGTGGTGTTTCAGGGTTTAGGGCAGTGCAGTGGTGTTCGGTCAGTGTAGGGGTGAAGAACCAGAATCTTTTGGGCCTGGCGGCGCAGGGTACGCCTTAATCTCCGAGGTTCTCCTGCTCAGCTACACAGAGACACGGGCGTTTGAAGATCGGATTTATTAGCTGCAGCTAGTACAGTTATCCCAGAAGTACACAAGATAGGTTCTCACTCAGGAGACTGCCACTTCACTCCGTGGCGCACAATCTTATATACCACATATGTGAAATATACATTAACCAAATACACACCCAGAACATATAAGAAAGAGCCAATAAGAAAAGTTGGAAAAAAGGACAGAACCAATAGGAAAGGTTTGAAAACAAAGTATCAGATGACTCGAAGTAACCTCTCCTCCAACTGTGTTTGTCACCCCTCCCTCAAACTAATTCATTAACAGATCCGCAACTAACTTGCAGGTGGCGAGATACGTTTGTGTGTGTTGGAGGACAGTTGTGAAACGAGAGAATGCTAGCAGAGAACAGTGAAGGCCAGATGATGAGATAAAGTCAGAAGAGAATAGTCTGAACCAACAGATAGTTGAGACGGGGATTAGAAAAACCAGACAGGGATTAGTGTACTCGGCCAGTCCTAAAACCAGCTTTGCAAATAGAGGCAAAAGGCTTATTTTGACACGAAGCTGCAGAAAAAGCAGAATAGACTTTGTTCGCCGTGCTGCCTGAGTGAGGGCAACATAAAATGGCGGCGGAGCACAAAATGGTGGGTCGATTTGATCACGATCGAAAATCGAATTTCCTCAGACCCTCCTTTTGCCAGAACTCAGGCAAGATAGACTCATGTTAATCTGAGTCAATGTCGATGGCCATGAGGTCATCGAGCTGTTGCTGTAGCATCATTCTTATATTTTCTGTTCTTTGCGGGTTGGGTTTAGGGATACACATAGTAGCACATAGCTCGCAAATGGCGGGACCACAGTGCATACAAAGGCAACAAGAGAAAATAGTGGTCAAAACTATTCCAAGGAATGTCAATGCTTTCCAACCCTATTTGGACAGTAGTCCCCAAAACCACTCCGAAAATGACCAATCTCCTTCGTCCTGATGAATCGACTCAGAGATTATATGCAACTTAGAGATAGCTTGGTATACTGTTGGAGCGTCATTAGGTATGAAAATACAGCAACTTGACCCGATCAATTTGCACACTCCACCACGATCCGCAAGAACAAAATCTAAGGCAACTCGGTTTTGTAAGGTCATAAGACGATCCGCCTGTAGTTCTGCCGTGATATTACTTAAGGCTCCTACAGTGATGTCTATTGTGGTTTCTACGACATGAACCAGTTGCCTTATATTTCTGCTGTTGGCCATTGGCCCCCAAAAAGGAAGAAATCCTTTGAGGAAATCTCCTCCCTCTTGTCCTGCTGTGTCTTTTGAATCAATAATCCCTCTGCCATATCTGTTTCGATGATAGTTTGCAGAAGCGGTGTATGTAGGGGGAAGAAGGAAAGCTATATAGCAGGTACCAGAAAAACCCGTTGGCAACCATGTGTAAGCCCTATTGTGGCAAATAAAATACGTGCCTTGAGATGGCACTAGAGGAGGCGAGTTCTGAGAGGAGTAAACGTATGTGTGGGAACAGTTGTTTCTTTGTATGGTGTCAGAAGACCGATCATTTATTTGCAGACAGAAATTTCCCTGATGAGGAATAGTCCAAATTGGTGGAGATTTTCTTTGTTTGACCTTATCACTAAGGCTAGTGACATAATGGGTGACGTTCCAGTTTGTATACGCTTTCCTTTCGTCAATGGAAATCTTACTTTTTTCCATGATTTTAGCCATAGCTACCATTCCCTTTATCAATGAGCTATGACTAAAATCTGGACCACCAATATATGAACTAACGGATCGTTTGAACTTGCTTTGATAGGCATTGGAGAAGATAACAAAATAAGCCCAAGCAGAACCCTCATAAGAAAACGGGAGAACTAAATATGGCATTCCTTTTTCTGTGGTATGTGGCATAAGTCCACACACCCAACAGTCAGTTGTATTGACCACTAACTGGTGTTGATGTAATAACTGGACAAAGGAATTGTTATAATATTCAGTTCTTCTAATGAGTTCATGTTGAGGAAGGGTATGAAATAGATGTGGAGAGACAGTAGAAGAAGACGAAGAGGAAGAAGGAGAGACAACTTTTTGCTGCAGAGCATAAATAATCCAACTTATAAACGCCAAAAGGATATACAATAATATAATAATACATAAGGTTATACTAAAACGACTGTACAATAATTTACAGGATTCTTTTTTTATTTCATCCTTTCTCTCTCTTTTGCCTAGTGTAGTTTCCATCGTTCTAATGGATGCTCACGGCAATCTTCCTCAATCACTTAATTATGATTATCTGCCGTTCTATGACACTGCAAGTCCTGCAGGCCTATTACCACTACTCAGGTCACAATCAAGACTCCTACCGTGACCCTGCAACCGAGATAGAATACTACACAGGAGAGAGAAAAATCTTAAGTGTTCTTTGGTCTAGGTCTCAGATTATAATGTTCTTTATCAGGTACGGTTTGGTCTCGGAACAATGTTCGTGGATTTGTTGTATTCAAGCGACGATGTGGTGTTATCGCTTCCTGCAGAATGTCGTCATCCTCTTTCTCAGATAGTGTCCCATTCAGGCGTGCATCGCTAAAAGGTACGAATCGTGGAACCTTCTCACTCTCAGAGTCACCAATGCCCCTACGCACCCATTGATCGAAGGGTAGAGGCAAAGGAACTTTCTTACAATGCACGCCGTGAATCCAATTCTTCTTTCTTTCGACTTTGACTGCTGTTCTTGTTGTTAAAAGTACTAAACGAGGCTCTCTCCACCTGGGCTCCAAATTTTTCGTCCTTTGGAAATTCTTTGTACAGACCCAGTCACCTAGTCGGATGGAATGACCTGGATCTGTGGAAGCCTCCGGTAAAGTACTCTGAACCTGTTGATGGAGAAAACGCAATTTAGTTGTAAGTTCATGCAAGTAGTCAATCAACATTGGATATGGCAAGTCTGAGTATTTCTTAGGGCGAGGGACTCACCATATGTTAGCTGGTCGCCCAAAGACCACTTCGTAAGGGCTAAGTCCCAAACGAGAGTGCACAGCAGTTCTGGTGGACAGGAGAGCCAGTGGCAAAGCATCGGGTCAATTAAGTCCTGTACTAGCTTGGACTTTCGCTAGTTTAAGCTTCAAAGTTCCGTTTTAACATTCCACTAAACCTGCTGATTGTGGGTGGTTTGCCGCATGGAATTTTTGCTTGATACCAAGACCCGCACAAACTTTTTGCATGACTTGGCCAACAAATTCGCTCCCATTGTCACTCCAGACAATGCGCGGCAAACCAAACCTAGGGAAAAATTCTTTCAGTAGAATTTTGGCTGAGGATAAGGCTGTATTGTCTTTTAAAGGGTATGCTTCTATCCACCTAGAGAAGACACATACTACCACCAGAACATATTTGAGATTATTGCATCGTTCCATGTGAATGTAATCGATCTGCAACACATCAAATGGATATGTCGGAGGAGCAAAGTGACCCGCTGGAGTTGGGGTTCCCTTTCCCGGATTGTACATTAAACAAACAATACAATGTTTCACTACATTGTCTGCGCATTTTGGGATTCCTTCATTTTGCCACACTGGAGCCAATAGCTTGCATATACCTTTCGCACTTAAGTGGGCTGGACCATGTGCCATAGTAACCACTGGGAGTACATAGGCATCTGGTAACAGCCAACGTTGGTGTTCAGATAATTCCACCCAACAACCCATCTCATCTAACATTCCCGTACTTTCTTTCCACTTACTCAATTCCTTCTCTGTAGCCTCTTTCTGAATCGACTTTACACTTTCTACTGTATTCTCATACATTCCTCTTTCTCTGACCCAATTCGCAGGACCCGCCACATACATTCGACTTGTAGCGTCTCTCGCTGTCTTTTTCGCTACTTCATCTGCAAATGCATTTCCTCAGCCAACATCATCTGTAATCTTTTTGTGTGCACTACACTTCACAATTGCTATTTGGGTGGGCAAGGCAAGTGACTCAAGAAGATCAGTCACCAACTGACCATGTTGTATTTTAGTGCCATGTGAAGTAAGGAATCCCCTCTCTTTCCAAAGACGCCCAAAATTGAACGCTACACCAAAGGCGTATTGACTGTCGGTGTACACGTTCACTCTTTTCCCTTCTGACAACACACATGCTCTCGTTAATGCTATCAGTTCTGCTGCTTGAGCTGAGTTGTGTCTGATACGGGCTGTTTCCACAACTGTATGTAAAGTAGTAACAGCATAGGCTGAAACTGTATCTCCATTAGGCATTTTAAAACAAGAACCATCTACCCATAGAGTTCCATCCGGATTCTCTAGCGGCGTATCTTTCAAGTCAATTCTTCCTTTTGTCTCTTCCTCAGTACGGAAGAAACAATCATGTTGCTCCTCAACACCTTTCTCATCTGGAAGGGGCAACAGAGTAGCTGGATTTAGGGTATTACATCGTTTGATGTGTACGTGACTAGCCAAAAGCGTCAGCTCGTATCCAGTTAGACGAGCACTCGTAAGATGCTGCGTTTTCGTTCTGTTTAGTAAGGTATCCACTGCATGTGGTACCATGACAATGAGAGTATTATCTAGCACCACTCTAGCAGACTGTCGAATAGAAATTGCTGCTGCTGCTGTCGCTTTGAGACAACTAGGCAATGCTTTAGCTACGGGATCTAACGTAGCCGAAAAATAGGCACATGGCCGCTGTTTGTCTCCAAATTGCTGTGTTAAAACTGACAACGCACAACCCTCTCTCTCATGAACGTAGAGCGTAAAAGGCTTATTGTAATCAGGAGTACCTAGTACAGGAGCGGAACACAGAGCAGTACGTAAATCAGTAAAACTCCTTTGGCACTCGTCAGTCCAAGGAAGGGGCTGAGGCGTATCTTTCAAAGTGAGTGCCAACAAAGGCTTGGCCAACAGAGAGAAGTTAGGGATCCACTGCCTACAGTTAGAAGTAATACCCAGAAAGGCACGTACCTCCCTTTGTGTGGATGGCACAGACATTTACGTAATCGCCTGAATTCGTTCTGGTGTTAATCGTCGTCCCTCCTTTGATAGGAGATGACCCAAATAGGTAACCTCTCGACGGACATACTGTAGTTTGGAAGGTGAAACCTTATGATTCAGACTAAACAAATGGCGTAACAATGCAACAGTGACATTTTTGCAGATATCTTCTGAATCAGCTGCGATTAACAAGTCGTCCATGTACTGTATAAGAGCAGCACCAGACGGCAAGTGAAAAGTATCAAGATGGCATTTTAAAGCTTGGCTGTAAATGGAGGGACTTTCACAATAGCCTTGAGGTGCGCGCTTAAACTGGAAGCTTCGGCCTCCAAGAGAGAAACCAAAAATGTCCCTACTCTCTTCTGCAATGGGAATACTAAAGAAGGCATTCTTTAGATCGATAACAGAGAACCAAGTCTCTGTGGAAGGTATCATTGTCAACAGAGCAGTGATATCTGGAACGACAGGAAATTGTGGTACAACAATTTTGTTTACCTGCCGAAGATCAATTACGAAACGATATACAGGAGGCTGAGAAGGATCAGTGAGTTTAAGAACAGGAAGAATAGGACTATTGCATGTGTTTCCTCTTGTTTCCTCAACCACACCCTTCTGAATCAAATCATGAATGATTTCCAAAAGCGCATTTTCACCTTCAGTGGAAATTCTATACTGCGGAATACGCGGCAATTCAACATTAGGCTTGAGAGTGACAACATAAGGTGGAATTTCAAGACAGCCCACATCGTTCGGACCCGTGGCCCAAAGAGTTGCCGGAAGAGAAAGCAATTCAGGTGGAAACTGATCTTTGGACAAATACATTGGAGAAATCAGTTTCTGTCCTAAAGTAAGATGTACACCAGAAGGAGAACAATATATCGTAGCATGCATTCTTTTCAACAAGTCCAAACCCAACAGATTCTCACCGCAACCATTCGTCAAAAGAAGTGGAGCTTCCAAATCATAAGGGCCAATTGAGATAGGTAAAGGGCAAGAAACCGGGTTCCGAACAGGGGCGCCTGAAAATCCTACAGATACATTCGTTAAGCCAGACAAAGGTGCCCCAGGGAGTTTAGAATGAATGATAGAACTTCTCATCGCCCCAGTATCTAGAAGAAATGGCTCTAAAACACCCATTGTAGTGACGTTAACATAAGGTCCATTCTGATCTACTGGAACCGACACAACTCCCTTACTTTGTCCATGGCTGTCCTAGTTAGCATGAAGACTTTCATTGCCGCTTTCAATATAACGGTCTTCATTTTAGTACTGTGTAGACCTAACATTTTGCTGATCAAAGTAATTCATGGAATTGGGAGGAGGAAGAGCACGCTGTTCTGGAGTCAACACACCTCGACCTCTACCTCTGTTTGCTGACTGGAGACCAGCACGACCTCGTGGAGCAGATAATGTTCCACTGCGCTGCAATAAAACCGGACAACTATTCTTAAAATGACCTTCTTCTCTACAATAGGCACATTGATTAGGCCCTAACAAAGGTTGCGGAATGTATGGCTCAGGTTTTTGATACAACCTCTGAAACTGCGGAGGCTGTTGAAACTGAGGCTGAGCATAGCGAGGAGGATAAGCTTGTTGCAAGAGAACCTTCGTTTTTAATTCTTTCGTCTTTTTCTCTTGCTTTTCTTTTTCTTCTTTATCTCTATTTTATAAAATATGGTGCAGTAGCCAATATCTGGGCAGAGGAAGAAACAGCCCATGAACTTTCTGAATCTTTCAATTTGTGTGACAGCTCGGGAAGCAAATTAAATACAAATTTGTCCACAATCACTGTCCACCCTCTGTAGCCATATCTTGACCACTGTGATCAATAAATGTCTCCTCGAAACGAGTAAAGAAATCAGAGACACTTTCATCTTTCTTTTGTTTGCATGCCGCTAATTTATCCCAATTAACTCTCAATGCAGGCATCATCGTTTTCATTAATGTAATAATCCTACCAGGGAGTTCTGAAATCAAAGCGTCAGGCTTTGCACCACCCACTTGGTCTCTATCTGCGGCAGTTATAACATCCCAATCAGCCCCTAATTCCTGTGCGTGATTCTCCTTACGAATCCTAGCCCATAATGTCTGTGGGACTACATTTCCCATCAACATATCGATATCAGCTAGGTTCATGATGCAAGCGTCAACTGTCTGTGATAATTCTTTATAATAACCCGCAGGGTTTTTACGAGGATCCGGTAGAGTCTGTTTAAGGGCCAAAACTTCAGATCTCTTCCAGGGGACATGTACCCATATACGTTGAAAATGAGCGGGAATAGCTGGATTAGCACCTACTGCTGCGACCTCTTCCTTCCATACTGGAGGAACATCTCTCATGGGATAATTTTTCAGTGTCAGTCTAACCGACGGATCAGAATCAAGGAAAGTCTGAGAGGATAATAAATTTCTAAAGGAAATAAGTGTCCTTACTGCGTTTTCAACTTTGGAACCCACAATAAATCCTTTATCAAAGACAGCCTGAGTATCTAGCAGGCCCTGTGGAACCGAATTTAAATTCACATCCTCCCATTCTTTAATGAGAGTATCGCATATTACATCGAAAACTTATCTTTGCGTGGGTGCATTCCATTGTGAGAAGGTAGGCATAATATCGGGCACACTGTATTGGGGACCCTTTTTGATCCATTTTCGTGCGAGAGATTCCAACCTCTCTCGTTATTCAGAATCTGGGAACTGACTATGAGATTGTCTTCGAGCAAAAGCCGGAGACACATTTAAAGCTTCAAAGAAAGGAGATAGAATACCAGTGACAGTGTCCGTGAGTCGCTTACGCATAGACGGAGAATTGGACATGAGAATAGGAGACAAAGTATAAGGCGAGCTAACAGAAGGAGAACCGATAATTGCAGGAGGTGCAGAAGGTGAAGGAGATCGAAGATCAGGAGATGAGGGCAAAGAGGTCGAAGTTAATGGTAAAACTGGCAGAGGCGGTAATACTGGAGGAGGCAAATGCGGAAGAGCCGGAACAGGCGGAGGTACGACTGGTGGCTGAACAGGCTGTAACAACTGGGGTGCATTGGCACCTTGTGCATAGGGCGGAGGCAATCTCAATAAGTGCGACATTAGGGGATCTTCTTCTAAATCTTTCTTATTTTTGGAAGGGGAAACATGCAACACCGGATAGCATTTATCTATCGCCATACGATGCTGTCTCTCTGAGATTTCCGTCGCATTATCAATTTCATCGTTTTTAAATCGTTGGGCAGCCTGTATAATTGTCATACCCTGTGCTTTTCTATCTCGCTTTGTTTGCTTAATTTCTTTCTGTTTGGCTTCCTTACGCCAAAGGCGGAAAGAGTCAAACATTGCCGGCCGGGCTTTTCTTTTGAATAAGACTGCTTCTAAATTATCTAGCACATCAGGCTCAAAGCTTCCATTTTCTGGCCATTTTAGAACACCATCTTTCTTCGTGTATCGGGTCCATGCCTCGTTAACTGCAATGGGGCCAATACCATGTTTTGAATAGAGCTCATATGTGGGAGTTCCAACCGAAGGAATCAGACAAGAGTCCTCAAGCCGGGAATCCCTATTACAACCAAAGCAGCAAAGTTTTCCAAACTTAGTCAGACCAGGCATCTCGTGATTTCACCGGACTGTTCACAAACTTCAAGGGGGTAAAACTCAGTTTACGCAGCACAAATGCACTTACCCCTCGGCTTCGGCTATTGCAATAGTCGAATCTAAGAACCAAAGGATCAAAGCAACTAAGAAACAAAATTGTGGGAGCGACCCACCAAATACTTAACTAAGGACGTCTTCTCACGCCAACAGAGGCCCGTCTATCGTCTCGCCTTACCATACATCACCAAAGGAAGGGCCAAAGCAGGGCGGCAGTCAGGGCAGCAGTCATCAGTAGCCGTCAGGAAGGAGTAACCACGCTGCAAAAGACCTTCGGACCACTTTTGACATACAGGGGTCGCTTGACGTGGCTCGCGAATCCTCCAGAATTTTCTTGCGGGGTTCCGCACGACCTTCAGGCAGAACCGGTACCACTGAAACCGCCCCACATTGGGCGCCAGTTGAAGAACCAGAACCTTTTGGGCCTGGCGGTGCAGGGTACGCCTTAATCTCCGGGGTTCTCCTGCTCAGCTACACAGAGACACGGGACACTCTGTTAGGCGTTAGAAGATCGGATTTATTAGCTGCAGCTAGTACAGTTATCCCAGAAGTACACAAGGTAGGTTCTCAGGAGACTGCCACTTCACTCCGTGGCGCACAATCTTATATACCACATATGTGAAATATACATTAACCAAATACACACCCAGAACATATAAGAAAGAGCCAATAAGAAAAGTTGGAAAACAGGACAGAACCAATAGGAAAGGTTTGAAAACAAAGTATCAGATGACTCGAAGAAACCTCTCCTCCAACTGTGTTTGTCACCCCTCCCTCAAACTAATTCATTAACAGATCCGCAACTAACTTGCAGGTGGCGAGATACGTTTGTGTGTAATGGAGGACAGTTGTGAAACAAGAGAATGCTAGCAGAGGACAGCGAAGGCCAGACGATCAGATAAAGTCAGAAGAGAATAGTGTGAACCAACAGATAGTTGAGACGGGGATTAGAAAAACCAGACAGGGATTAGTGTACTCGGCCAGTCCTAACACCAGCTTTGCAAATAGAGGCAGAAGGCTTATTTTGACACAAGCTGCAGAAAAAGCAGAATAGACTTTGTTCGCCGTGCTGCCTGAGTGAGGGCAACATAAAATGGCGGCGGAGCACAAAATGGCGGGTCGATTCGATCACGAGCGAAAATCGAATTTCCTCAGGGGGTCGTGCAGGGGCTGGTGTTTCAGGGTTTAGGGCAGTGCAGTGGTGTTCGGGCAGTGTAGGGGGTCGTGCAGGGGGTGGTGTTTCAGGGTTTAGTGCAGTGCAGTGGTGTTCGGACAGTGTAGGGGGCCATGCAGGGGGTGGTGTTTAAGGGTTTAGGGAAGTGCAGTGGTGTTCGTGAAGTGTAGGGGGTCAAAAAGGGGCTGGTGTTTCACGGTTTAGAGCAGTGCAGTGGTGTTCGGGCAGTGTAGGTGGTCGTGCAGGGGTGGTGTTTCAGGGTTTAGGGAATTGCAGTGGTGTTCGGGCAGTGTAGGGGGTCATGCAGGGGGTGGTGTTTCAGTGTTTAGGGCAGTGCAGTGGTGTTCGGGCAGTGTAGGGGGTCGTGCTGGGGCTCGTGTTTCAGGGTTTAGGGCAGTGCAGTGGTGTTCGGGCGGTGTAGGGGGTGGTGCATGGGCTGGTGTTTCAGGGTATAGGGCATTGAAGTGGTGTTTGGGCAGTGCAGGGGGTCATGCAGGGGGTGGTGTTTCAGGGTTTAGGGCAGTGCAGTGGTGTTTGGGCAGTGTAGGGGGTTGTGCTGGGGTTGGTGTTTCAGGGTTTAGGACAGTGGTGTTTGGGAAGTGTAGTGGGGCGATCTTTGTGTGGTGTTTCAAGGTTTAGGGCAGTGCAGTGGTGTTCAGGCAGTGTAGGGGGTAGTGCTGGGTCTGGTGTTTCAGGGTTTAGGGCAGTGCTGTGGTGCTCGGGCAGTGTAGGGCATCGTGCTGGGGCTGGTGTTTCAGGGTTTAGGGCAGAGCAGTGGTGTTTGGGCAGAGTAGGGGGTTGTTATGGGGCTGCTGTTTAGTGTTTAGGGCAGTGCAGTGGTGTTGGGTCAGTGTAGGGGATCGTGCATGGGCTGGTGTTACAGGGTTTAGGGCAGAGCAGTGGTGTTCGAGCAGTGTAGGGAGTCGTGCTGGGGGTGGTGTTTCAGGGTTTAGGGCAGAACAGTGGTGTTCAGGTAATGTAGGGGGTGGGGCTGGGGCTGGTGTTTCAGGGTATATGGCAGTGCAGTGGTGTTCGGGCAGTGTAGGGTGTCGTGCTGGGGCGGGTGTTTCAGGGTTTAGGGCAGAGCAGTGGTGTTTGGGCAGAGTAGGGGGTCGTTCTGGGGCTGGTGTTTAGGGTTTATGGCAGTGCAGTGGTGTTCGGGAAGTGTAGGGGGTCGTGCAGGGGCTGGTGTTTCAGGGTTTAGGGCAGAGCAGGGGTGTTCGGTCAGTGTAGGGGGTCGTGCTGGGGTGGTGTTTCAGGGTTTAGGGCAGAGCAGTGGTGTTCGGGCAGTGTAGGGGGTCGTGCGGGGTGGTGTTAACGTTTAGGGCAGTGCAGTGTTGTTTGGGCGCTGTAGGGGGGTTGTGCGGGTGGTGGTGTTCCAGGGTTTAGAGCAGTACACTGGTTTTCGGGCAGAGTAGGGGTTGTGCAGGGGAGTGGTGGGTCAGGGTTTAGGGCAGAGCTGTGGAGTTCAGGCAGAGTAAGGGGTCATGCAGTGGTGGTGTTTCAGGGTTTAGGGCAGTGCAGTGGTGTTCGGGCAGTGTAGGAGGTCGAGCAGGGGGGTTGTGTTGCAGGGTTTAGGGCAGTGCAGTGGTGTTCGGGCAGTGTAGGGGGTCATGCAGGGGTGGTGTTTCAGGCTTTAGGTGAGTGCAGTGGTGTTCGGGCAGTGTAGGGGGTCGTGCTGGGGCTGGTGTTTCAAGGTTTAAGGAAGAGCAGCGGTGTTCATACAGAGTAGGGGGTTGTACTGGGGCTGGTGTTTAAGCATTCAGGGCAGTGCAGTAGTGTTCGGGAAGTGTAGGGGGTCAAAAAGGGGCTGGTATTTCAAGGTTTAGAGCAGTGCAGTGGTGTTCGGGCAGTGTAGGTGGTCGTGCAGGGGTGGTGTTTCAGGGTTTAGGGAAGTGCAGTGGTGTTCGGGCAGTTTAGGGGGTCGTGCTGGGGCTAGTGTTTCAGGGTTTAGGGCAGTGCAGTGGTGTTCGAGCAGTGTAGGGAGTGGTGCATGGGCTGATGTTTCAGGGTATAGGGCATTGAAGTGGTGTTTGGGCAGTGTGGGGGGTCCTGCAGGGGGTGGTGTTTCAGGGTTTAGGGCAGTGCAGTGGTGTTTGGGCAGTGTAGGGGGTTGTGCTGGGGTTGGTGTTTCAGGGTTTAGGACAGTGGTGTTTGGGAAGTGTAGTGGGGCTATCTTTGTGTGGTGTTTCAAGGTTTAGGGCAGTGCAGTGGTGTTCATGCAGTATAGGGGGCAGTGCTGGGACTGGTATTTCAGGGTACAGGGCAGTGCAGTGGTGTTCAGACAGTGTAGGGGGTAGTGCTGGGTCTGGTGTTTCAGGGTTTAGGGCAGTGCTGTGGACCTCGGGCAGTGTAGGGTGTCGTGCTGGGGCTGGTGTTTCAGGGTTTAGGGCAGAGCAGTGGTGTTTGGGCAGAGTAGGGGGTTGTTATGGGGCTGCTGTTTAGTGTTTAGGGCAGTGCAGTGGTGTTGGGTCAGTGTAGGGGATCGTGCATGGGCTGGTGTTACAGGGTTAAGGGCAGAGCAGTGGTGTTCGAGCAGTGTAGGGAGTCGTGCTGGGGGTGGTGTTTCAGGGTTTAGGGCAGAGCAGTGGTGTTCAGGCAATGTAGGGGGTGGGGCTGGGGCTGGTGTTTCAGGGTATATGGCAGTGCAGTGGTGTTCGGGCAGTGTAGGGTGTCGTGCTGGGGCTGGTGTTTCAGGGTTTAGGGCAGAGCAGTGGTGTTTGGGCAGAGTAGGGGGTCGTTCTGGGGCTAGTGTTTAGGGTTTAGGGCAGTGCAGTGGTGTTCAGGAAGTGTAGGGGGTCGTGCAGGGGCTGGTGTTTCAGGGTTTACGGCAGAGCAGGGGTGTTCGGTCAGTGTAGGGGGTCGTGCTGGGGTGGTGTTTCAGGGTTTAGGGCAGAGCAGTGGTGTTCGGGCACTGTAGGGGGTCGTGCAGGGTGGTGTTAACGGTTTAGGGCAGTGCAGTGTTGTCTGGGCGCTGTAGGGGGTTGTGCAGGTGGTTGTGTTCCAGGGTTTAGAGCAGTGCACTGGTTTTCGGGCAGAGTAGGGGGTCGTGCAGGGGAGTGGTGGGTCAGGGTTTAGGGCAGAGCTGTGGAGTTCGGGCAGAGTAGGGGGTCATGCAGGGGTGGTGTTTCAGAGTTTAGGGCAGTGCAGTGGTGTTCGGGCAGTGTAGGAGGTCGAGCAGGGGGGTTGTGTTTCAGGGTTTAGGGCAGTGCAGTGGTGTTCGGGAAGTGTAGGGGGTCATGCAGGGGGTGGTGTTTCAGGCTTTAGGTAAGTGCAGTGGTGTTCGGGCAGTGTAGGGGGTCGTGCTGGGGCTGGTGTTTCACGGTTTAAGGAAGAGCAGCGGTGTTCGTGCAGAGTAGGGGGTCATACTGGGGCTGGTGTTTAAGCGTTCAGGGCAGTGCAGTAGTGTTCGGGCAGTGTAGAGGGTCGTGCTGAAGCTGCTGTTTCAGGGTTTAGAGCAGTGCTTTGGTGATCGGGCAGTGTAGGGGTGGTGCTGGAGCTGGTGTTTCAGGGTATAGGGCAGTGCAGTGGTGTTTGGGCAGTGCAGGAGTCCTGCAGGGGGTGGTGTTTCAGGGTTTAGAGCAGTGCAGTGGTGTTCAGGCAGTGTAGGGAGTCATGTAGGGGGTGGTGTTTCACGCTTTAGGTGAGTGCAGTGGTGTTCGGGCAGTGTAGGGGGTCGTGCTGGGGCTGGTGTTTCACGGTTTAAGGAAGAGCAGCGGTGTTCGTGCAGATTAGGGGGTCGTACTGGGGCTGGTGTTTCAGGGTTCAGGGCAGTGCAGCAGTGTTCGGGCAGTGTAGGGGGTCGTGCTGGGGCTGCTGTTTCAGGGTTTAAGGCATAGCAGCGGTGTTCATGCCAAGTAGGGGATCGTGCTGGGGCTGGTGTTTCAGCGTTTAGGGCAGTGCAGCAGTGTTTGGGCAGTGTAGGGGGTCGTGCTGGGGCTGCTGTTTCAGGGTTTAGAGCAGTGCTTTGGTGTTCGTGCAGTGTAGGGGTGGTGATGGAGCTGGTGTTTCAGGGTATAGGGCAGTGCAGTGGTGTTTGGGCAGTGCAGGGGTCCTGCAGGGGGTGGTGTTTCAGGGTTTAGGGCAGTGCAGCGTTGTTCGAGCAGTGTAGGGGTCATGCTGGGGATGGTGTTTCAGGGTTTAGGGCAGTGCAGTGGTGTTTGGGCAGTGTAGGGGGTCGGGCAGGGGATGGTGTTTCAGGCTTTAGGCGAGTGCAGTGGTGTTCGGGCAGTGTAGTGGTCGAGCAGAGGGGTGGTGTTTCAGGGTTAAGTCCAGTGCAGTGGTGTTCGGTCAGTGTAGGGGGTTGAGCAGGGGGTTGTGTTTCAGGGTTTAGGGAAGTGCAGTGGTGTTCGGTCAGTGTAGGGTGTCATGCAGGGGGTGGTGTTTCAGGCTTTAGGTGCGTGCAGTGCTGTTCGGGCAGTGTAGTGGGTCGTGCTGGGGCTGGTGTTTCACGGTTTAATTAAGGAAGAGCAGCGGTGTTCGTGCAGAGTAGGGGGTCGTACTGGGGCTAGTGTTTCAGGGTTCAGGGCAGTGCAGCAGTGTTCGGGCAGTGTAGGGGGTCGTGCTGGGGCTGCTGTTTCAGGGTTTAAGGCAGAGCAGCGGTGTTTGTGCCAAGTAGGGGATCGTGCTGGGGCTGGTGTTTCAGCGTTTAGGGCAGTGCAGCAGTGTTCGGGCAGTGTAGGGGGTCGTGCTGGGGCTGCTGTTTCAGGGTTTAGAGCAGTGCTTTGGTGTTTGGGCAGTGTAGGGGTGGTGCTGGGGATGGTGTTTCAGGGTATAGGGCAGTGCAGTGGTGTTTGGGCAGTGCAGGGGTCCTGCAGGGGGTGGTGTTTCAGGGTTTAGGGCAGTGCAGTGGTGTTCGGGCAGTGTAGGAGGTCAAGCAGGGGGGTGGTGTTTCAGGGTTTAGGGCAGTGCAGTGGTGTTCGGGCAGTGTAGGGGGTCATGCAGGGGGTGGTGTTTCAGGCTTTAGGCGAGTGCAGTGGTGTTCGGGCAGTGTAGTGGTCGAGCAGAGGGGTGGTGTTTCAGGGTTTAGTGCAGTGCAGTGGTGTTCGGTCAGTGTAGTGGGTTGAGCAGGGGGGTTGTGTTTCAGGGATTAGGGCAGTGCAGTGGTGTTACGGCAATGTAGTGGTTGAGCAGAGGGGTGGTGATTCAGGGTTTAGTGCAGTGGTGTTCGGGCAGTGTAGGGGGCCGTGCAGGGGGTGGTGTTTAAGGGTTTAGGGAAGTGCATTGGTGATCGGGCAGTGTAGGGGGTCAAGCAGGGGCTGGTATTTCAGAGTTTAGGGCAGTGCAGTGGTGTTCGGGCAGTGTAGCGGGTCATGCAGGGGTGGTGTTTCAGGGTTTAGGGAAGTGCAGTGCTGGTGTTTAAGCGTTCAGGGCAGTGCAGTAGTGTTCGGGCAGTGTAGAGGGTCGTGCTGAAGCTGCTGTTTCAGGGTTTAGAGCAGTGCTTTGGTGATCGGGCAGTGTAGGGGTGGTGCTGGAGCTGGTGTTTCAGGGTATAGGGCAGTGCAGTGGTGTTTGGGCAGTGCAGGAGTCCTGCAGGGGGTGGTGTTTCAGGGTTTAGAGCAGTGCAGTGGTGTTCAGGCAGTGTAGGGAGTCATGTAGGGGGTGGTGTTTCACGCTTTAGGTGAGTGCAGTGGTGTTCGGGCAGTGTAGGGGGTCGTGCTGGGGCTGGTGTTTCATGGTTTAAGGAAGAGCAGCGGTGTTCGTGCAGATTAGGGGGTCATACTGGGGCTGGTGTTTCAGGGTTCAGGGCAGTGCAGCAGTGTTCGGGCAGTGTAGGGGGTCGTGCTGGGGCTGCTGTTTCAGGGTTTAAGGCATAGCAGCGGTGTTCATGCCAAGTAGGGGATCGTGCTGGGGCTGGTGTTTCAGCGTTTAGGGCAGTGCAGCAGTGTTTGGGCAGTGTAGGGGGTCGTGCTGGGGCTGCTGTTTCAGGGTTTAGAGCAGTGCTTTGGTGTTCGTGCAGTGTAGGGGTGGTGATGGAGCTGGTGTTTCAGGGTATAGGGCAGTGCAGTGGTGTTTGGGCAGTGCAGGGGTCCTGCAGGGGGTGGTGTTTCAGGGTTTAGGGCAGTGCAGTGTTGTTCGAGCAGTGTAGGGGTCGTGCTGGGGATGGTGTTTCAGGGTTTAGGGCAGTGCAGTGGTGTTTGGGCAGTGTAGGGGGTCGGGCAGGGGATGGTGTTTCAGGCTTTAGGCGAGTGCAGTGGTGTTCGGGCAGTGTAGTGGTCGAGCAGAGGGGTGGTGTTTTAGGGTTAAGTCCAGTGCAGTGGTGTTCGGTCAGTGTAGGGGGTTGAGCAGGGGGTTGTGTTTCAGGGTTTAGGGAAGTGCAGTGGTGTTCGGTCAGTGTAGGGTGTCATGCAGGGGGTGGTGTTTCAGGCTTTAGGTGCGTGCAGTGCTGTTCGGGCAGTGTAGTGGGTCGTGCTGGGGCTGGTGTTTCACGGTTTAATTAAGGAAGAGCAGCGGTGTTCGTGCAGAGTAGGGGGTCGTACTGGGGCTAGTGTTTCAGGGTTCAGGGCAGTGCAGCAGTGATCGGGCAGTGTAGGGGGTCGTGCTGGGGCTGCTGTTTCAGGGTTTAAGGCAGAGCAGCGGTGTTTGTGCCAAGTAGGGGATCGTGCTGGGGCTGGTGTTTCAGCGTTTAGGGCAGTGCAGCAGTGTTCGGGCAGTGTAGGGGGTCGTGCTGGGGCTGCTGTTTCAGGGTTTAGAGCAGTGCTTTGGTGTTTGGGCAGTGTAGGGGTGGTGCTGGGGATGGTGTTTCAGGGTATAGGGCAGTGCAGTGGTGTTTGGGCAGTGCAGGGGTCCTGCAGGGGGTGGTGTTTCAGGGTTTAGGGCAGTGCAGTGGTGTTCGGGCAGTGTAGGAGGTCAAGCAGGGGGGTGGTGTTTCAGGGTTTAGGGCAGTGCAGTGGTGTTCGGGCAGTGTAGGGGGTCATGCAGGGGGGGGTGTTTCAGGCTTTAGGCGAGTGCAGTGGTGTTCGGGCAGTGTAGTGGTCGAGCAGAGGGGTGGTGTTTCAGGGTTTAGTGCAGTGCAGTGGTGTTCGGTCAGTGTAGTGGGTTGAGCAGGGGGGTTGTGTTTCAGGGATTAGGGCAGTGCAGTGGTGTTACGGCAATGTAGTGGTTGAGCAGAGGGGTGGTGTTTCAGGGTTTAGTGCAGTGGTGTTCGGGCAGTGTAGGGGGCCGTGCAGGGGGTGGTGTTTAAGGGTTTAGGGAAGTGCATTGGTGATCGGGCAGTGTAGGGGGTCAAGCAGGGGCTGGTATTTCAGAGTTTAGGGCAGTGCAGTGGTGTTCGGGCAGTGTAGCGGGTCGTGCAGGGGTGGTGTTTCAGGGTTTAGGGAAGTGCAGTGGTGGTGTTTCAGGGTTTAGGGAAGTGCAGTGGTGTTCGGGCAGTGTAAGGGGTCATGCAGGGGGTGGTGTTTCAGTGTTTAGGGCAGTGCAGTGGTGTTCGGGCAGTGTAGGGGGTCGTGCTGGGGCTGGTGTTTCAGGGTTTAGGGCATTGCAGTGGTGTTTGGGCAGTGCAGGGGGTCCTGCAGGGGGTGGTGTTTCAGGGTTTAGGGCAGTGCAGTGGTGTTTGGGCAGTGTAGGGGGTCGTGCTAGGGCTGGTGTTTCAGGGTTTAGGACAGTGGTGTTCGGGAAGTGTAGGGGGCTATCTTTGTGTTGTGTTTCATGGTTTAGGGCAGTGCAGTGGTGTTCGGGCAGTATAGGGGTAGTGCTGGTGCTGGTATTTCAGGGTATAGGGCAGTGCAGTGGTTTTCAGGCAGTATATTGGGTAGTGCTGGGTCTGGTATTTCAGGGTTTAGGGCAGTGCAGAGGGGTTCTGGCAGTGTAGGTGGTAGTGCTGGGGCTGGTGTTTCAGGGTTTAGGGTAGTGCAGAGGGGTTCTGGCAGTGTAGCGGGTAGTGCTGGGGCTGGTGTTTTAGTGTTTTGGGCACTGCAGTGGTGTTCGGGCAGTGTAGGGGGTCGTGCTGGGGCTGGTGTTTCAGGGTTTAGGGCAGTGCAGTGGTGTTCGGGCAGTGTAGGGGTCATGCTGGGGATGGTGTTTTAGGGTTTTGGGCAGTGCAATTGTGCTCGGGCAGTGTAGGGGGTCGTGCTGGGGTGGTGTTTCAGGGTTTAGGGCAGAGCAGTGGTGTTTGGGCAGAGTAGGGGGTTGTTCTGGGGCTGGTGCTTAGTGTTTAGGGCAGTGCAGTGGTGTTCAGGCAGTGTAGGGGGTCGTGCACAGGCTGGTGTTACAGGGTTTAGGGCAGAGCAGTGGTGTGCGGGCAGTGTAGGGGGTCGTGCTGTGGGTGGTGTTTCAGGGTTTAGGGCAGAGCAGTGGTGTTCGGGTAGTGTAGGGGGTTGTGCGGGGTGGTGTTTAGGGTTTAGGGCAATGCAGTGGTGTTCCGGCAATGTAGGGGTGGTGCTGGGGCTTGTGTTTCACTGTATATGGCAGTGCAGTGGTGTTCGGGCAGTGTAGGGTGTCGTGCTGGGGCTGGTGTTTCAGGGTTTAGTGCAGAGCAGTGGTGTTTGGGCAGAGTAGGGGGTCGTTCTGGGGCTGGTGTTTAGGGTTTAGGGCAGTGCAGTGGTGTTCGGGAAGTGTAGGGGGTCGTGCAGGGGCTGGTGTTTCAGGGTTTAGGGCAGAGCAGTGGTGGTCGGTCAGTATAGGGGGTTGTGTTTCACGGTTTAGGGCAGAGCAGTGGTGTTTGGGCAGTGTAGGGGGTGGTGTTAAGGGTTTATGGCAGTGCAGTGCTGTTCGTGCAGAGTATGAGATTGTGCTGGGGTTGGTGTTTCAGGGTTTAGGCCATGCAGTTGTGTTTGGGCTGTGTAGGGGGTCGTGCTGGGGTGGTGTTTCAGGGTTTAGGGCAGTGCAGTGGTGTTGGAGAATTGTAGGGGGTCGTGCAGGGGCTGGTGTTTCAGGGTTTAGGGCAGAGCTGTGGTGTTCGGTCAGTGTAGGGGGTCGTGCAGGGGCTGGTGTTTCAGGCTTTAGGGCAGAGCAGTGGTGTTCGGTCAGTGTATAGGTTGGTGTTTCACTGTTTAGGGCAGAGCAGTGGTGTTCGGGCAGTGTAGGGGGTCGTGTGGGGGTGGTGTTAAGGGTTTATGGCAGTGCAGTGTTGTTCGGGCAGTGTTGGGGGTTGTGCGGGTGGTGGTGTTCCAGGGTTTAGAGCACTGAACTGGTTTTCGGGCACTGTAGGGGGTCGTGCAGGGGATTGGTGGTTCAGGGTTTAGGGCAGAGCTGTGGAGTTCGGGCAGAGTAGGGGGTCATGCAGGGGTGGTGTTTCAGGGTTTAGGGCAGTGCAGTGGTGTTCGGGCAGTGTAGGAGGTCGAGCAGGGGGGTTGTGTTTTAGGATTTAGGGCAGTGCAGTAGTGTTCGGGCAGTGTAGGGGGTCATGCTGGGGCTGGTGTTTCAGGGTTTAATGCAGAGCAGTGGTGTTCGTGCAGAGTAGGGGTCGTGCTGGGGCTGGTGTTTCAGGGTTTAGGGCAGTGCAGCATTGTTCGGGCAGAGTAGGGGGTCGTGCTGGGTCTGCTGTTTCAGGGTTTAAGGCAGAGCAGCAGTGTTCGTGCAGAGAAGGGGGTCGTGCTGGGGCTGGTGTTTCAGGGTTTAGGGCAGTGCAGCAGTGTTCGGGTAGTGTAGGGGGTGGTGCTGGTGCTGGTGTTTCAAGGTATAGGGCAGAGCAGTGGTGTTTGGGCAGTGCAGGGTTCCTGCAGAGGGTGGTGTTTCAGGTTTTAGGGCAGTGCAGTGGTGTTTTGGGCAGTGTAGGGGGTCGTGCTAGGGCTGGTGTTTTAGGGTTTTGGCCAGTGCAGTTGTGTTCGGGCAGTGTAGGGGGTCATGCAGGGGGTGGTGTTTCAGGGTTTAGGGCAGTGCAGTGGTGTTCGGGCAGTGTAGCGGGTCGTGCAGGGGCTGGTGTTTCAGGTTTTAGGGCAGTGCAGTGGTGTTCGGGCAGTGTAGAGGGTCGTGCTGGGGCTGGTGTTTCAAGGTTTAGGGCAGTGCAGTGGTGTTCGGGCAGTGTAGGGGGTCGTGCTGGGGCTGGTGTTTCAGGGTTTAGGGCAGTGCAGCGATGTTCGGGCATTGTAGGGGGTCATGCTGGGGCTGGTGTTTCAGGGTTTAGGGCAGTGGTGTTCGGGCAGTGTAGGGGGTCTTGCTGAGGGTGGTGTTTCAGGGTTTAGGGCAGTGCAGTGCTGTTCAGGCAGTTTAGGGTGTCGTGCTGGGGCTGGTGTTTCCGGTTTTTGGGCAGTGCAGTGGTGTTCGCACAGTGTAGGGGGTCATGCTAGCGCTGGCGTTTCAGGGTTTAGGGCAGTGCAGTCGTGTTCGGGCAGTGTAGGGGGTGGTGCTGGGGCTGGTGTTTCAAGATTTAGGGCAGTGCAGTGGTGTTCAGGCAGTGTAGGGGGTCTTGATGGGGCTGTTGTTTCCGGGTTTATGGCAGTGCAGTGCTGTTCGTGCAGAGTATGAGATTGTGCTGGGGTTGGTGTTTCAGGGTTTAAGCCATGCAGTTGTGTTTGGGCTGTGTAGGGGGTCGTGCTGGGGTGGTGTTTCAGGGTTTAGGGCAGTGCAGTGGTGTTGGAGAATTGTAGGGGGTCGTGCAGGGGCTGGTGTTTCAGGGTTTAGGGCAGAGCTGTGGTGTTCGGTCAGTGTGGGGGGTCGTGCAGGGGCTGGTGTTTCAGGGTTTAGGGCAGAGCAGTGGTGTTCGGTCAGTGTATAGGTTGGTGTTTCACGGTTTAGGGCAGAGCAGTGGTGTTCGGGCAGTGTAGGGGGTCGTGTGGGGGTGGTGTTAAGGGTTTATGGCAGTGCAGTGTTGTTCGGGCAGTGTTGGGGGTTGTGCGGGTGGTGGTGTTCCAGGGTTTAGAGCACTGAACTGGTTTTCGGGCACTGTAGGGGGTCGTGCAGGGGATTGGTGGTTCAGGGTTTAGGGCAGAGCTGTGGAGTTCGGGCAGAGTAGGGGGTCATGCAGGGGTGGTGTTTCAGGGTTTAGGGCAGTGCAGTGGTGTTCGGGCAGTGTAGGAGGTCGAGCAGGGGGGTTGTGTTTTAGGGTTTAGGGCAGTGCAGTAGTGTTCGGGCAGTGTAGGGGGTCATGCTGGGGCTGGTGTTTCAGGGTTTAATGCAGAGCAGCGGTGTTCGTGCAGAGTAGAGGGTCGTGCTGGGGCTGGTGTTTCAGGGTTTAGGGCAGTGCAGTAGTGTTCGGGCAGAGTAGGGGGTCGTGCTGGGGCTGGTGTTTCAGGGTATAGGGCAGTGCAGTGGTGTTTGGGCAGTGCAGGGGTCCTGCAGAGGGTGGTGTTTCAGGTTTTAGGGCAGTGCAGTGGTGTTTTGGGCAGTGTAGGGGGTCGTGCTGGGGCTGGTGTTTTAGGGTTTTGGCCAGTGCAGTTGTGTTCGGGCAGTGTAGAGGGTCATGCAGGGGGTGGTGTTTCAGGGTTTAGGGCAGTGCAGTGATGTTCGAGCAGCGTAGGGGGTCGTGCAGGGGTGGTGTTTCAGGGTTTAGGGAAGTGCAGTGGTGTTCGGGCAGTGTAGGGGGTCATGCAGGGGGTGGCGTTTCAGTGTTTAGGGCAGTGCAGTGGTGTTCGGGCAGTGTAGGGGGTTGTACTGGGGCTGGTGTTTCAGGGTGTAGGGCAGTGCAGTGGTGTTCGGGCAGTGTAGGGGGTGGTGCAGGGGCTGGTGTTTCAGGGTATAGGGCATTGCAGTGGTGTTTGGGCAGTGCAGGGGGTCCTGCAGGGAGTGGTGTTTCAGGGTTTAGGGCAGTGCAGTGGTTTTTGGGCAGTATACGGGTCATGCTGGGGTTGGTGTTTCAGGGTTTAGGACAGTGGTGTTTGGGAAGTTTAGGGGGGCTATCTTTGTGTGGTGTTTCATGGTGTAGGGCAGTGCATTGGTGTTCAGACAGTGTAGGGGGTAGTGCTGGGTCTGGTGTTTCAGGGTTTAGGGCAGTGCAGAGGCGTTCTGACAATATAGGGGGTAGTGCTGGGGCTGGTGATTTAGTGTTTTGGGCAGTGCAGTGGTGTTCGGGCAGTGTAGGGGGTAATGCTGGGGATGGTGTTTTAGGGTATTGGGCAGTGCAGTGGTGCTCGGGCAGTGTAGGGTGTCGTGCTGGGGCTGGTGTTTCAGTGTTTAGGGCAGAGCAGTGGTGTTTGGGCAAAGTAGGGGGTTGTTCTGGGGCTGGTGTTTAGTGTTTAGGACAGTGCAGTGGTGGTCGGGCAGTGTAGGGGATCGTGCATGGGCTGGTGTTACAGGGTTTAGGGCAGAGCAGTGGTGTTCGGGCAGTGTAGGGGGTCGTGCTGGGGGGGTGTTTCAGGGTTTAGGGCAGAGCAGTGGTGTTTGGGCAATGTAGAGGATGGTGCTGGGGCTGGTGTTTCAGGGTATATGGCAGTGCAGTGGTGTTCGGGCAGTGTACGGGGTCGTGCTGGGGCTGTGTTTCAGGGTTTAGGGCAGAGCAGTGGTGTTTGGGCAGAGTAGGGGGTCGTTCTGGGGCTGGTGTTTAGGGTTTAGGGCAGTGCAGTGGTGTTCGGGAAGTGTAGGGGGTCGTGCAGGGGCTGGTGTTTCAGGGTTTAGGGCAGAGCAGTGGTGTTCGGTCAGTGTAGGGGGTCGTGCTGGGGTGGTGTTTCAGGGTTTAGGGCAGTGCAGTGGTGTTTGGACAGTGTAGGGGGTCTTACTGGGGCTGGTGTTTCAGGGTTTAGGGCAGTGCAGTGGTGTTCGGGCAGTGTAGAGTGTCGTGCTGGGGCTGGTGTTTAGGGTTTAGGGCAGTGCAGTGGTGTTCGGGAAGTGTAGGGGGTCGTGCAGGGGCTGGTGTTTCAGGGTTTAGGGCAGAGCAGTGGTGTTCGGTCAGTGTAGGGGGTCGTGCTGGAGTGGTGTTTCAGGGTTTAGGGCAGTGCAGTGGTGTTTGGACAGTGTAGGGTGTCATGCTGGGGCTGGTTTTTCAGGGTTTTGGGCAGTGCAGTGGTGTTCGGGCATTGTAGGGGGTCTTACTGGGGCTGATGTTTCAGGGTAGAGGGCAGTGCAATGGTGTTCGGGCAGTGTAGGGGGTCGTGCTGGGGGTGTTATTTCAAGGTTTAGTGCAGAGCAGTGGTGTTCGGGCAGTGTAGGGGGTCGAGCTGGGGTGGTGTTTTAGGGATTAGGGCAGAGCAGTGGTGTTCGGGCAGTGTAGGGGGTCGTGCAGGGGTGGTGTTTCAGGGTTTAGGGCAGTGCAGTGGTGTTTGGACAGTGTAGGGGGTCATGCTGGGGCTGGTTTATCAGGGTTTTGGGCAGTGCAGTGGTGTTCGGGCATTGTAGGAGGTCTTACTGGGGCTGGTGTTTCAGGGTTTAGGGCAGTGCAGTGGTGTTCGGGCAGTGTAGGGTGTCGTGCTGGGGCTGGTGTTTCAGGGTTTAGGACAGAGCAGTGGTGTTCGGGCAGTGTAGGGGGTCATACTGGGGCTGGTGTTTCAGGGTTTAGGGCAGAGCAGTGGTGTTTGGGCAGAGTAGGTGGTCGTTCTGGGGCTGGTGTTAAGGGTTTAGGGCAGTGCAATGGTGTTCGGGAAGTGTAGGGGGTCGTGCAGGGGCTGGTGTTTCAGGGTTTAGGGCAGAGCAGTGGTGTTCGGTCAGTGTAGGGGGTCGTGCTGGGGGTGGTGTTTCAGGGTTTAGGGCAGAGCAGTGGTGTTCGGGCAGTGAAGGGGGTTGTGCGGGTGGTGGTGTTCCAGGGTTTAGAGCAGTGCACTGCTTTTCGGACAGTGTAGGGGGTCGTGCAGGGGAGTGGTGGGTCAGGGTTTAGGGCAGAGCTGTGGAGTTCGGGCAGAGTAGGTGGTCATGCAGGGGTGGTGTTTCAGGGTTTATGGCAGTGCAGTGGTATTCTGGCAGTGTAGGGAGTCGTGCAGGGGGTGGTGTTTCAGGCTTTAGGTGAGTGCAGTTGTGTTCGGGCAGTGTGGTGGTCGAGCAGAGGGGTGGTGTGTCAGGGTTTAGTGCAGTGCAGTGGTGTTCAGGCAGTGTAGTGGGCCGTGCAGGGGTGGAGTTTAAGGATTTAGGGAAGTGCAGTGGTGTTCGGGCAGTGTAGGGGGTCAAGCAGGGGCTTTTGTTTCAGGGTTTAGGGCAGTGCAGTGGTGTTCGGGCAGTGTAGGGGGTCGTGCAGGGGTGGTGTTTCAGGGTTTAGGGAAGTGCAGTGGTGTTCGGGCAGTGTAGGGGGTCATGCAGGGTGTGGTGTTTCAGTGTTTAGGGCAGTGCAGTGGTGTTCGGGCAGTGTAGGGGGTTGTACTGGGGCTGGTGTTTCAGGGTGTAGGGCAGAACAGTGGTGTTCGGGCAGTGTAGGGGGTGATGCAGGGGCTGGTGTTTCAGGGTATAGGGCATTGCAGTGGTGTTTGGGCAGTGTAGGGGGTCGTGCTGTGGGTGGTGTTTCAGGGTTTAGGGCAGAGCAGTGGTGTTCGGGTAGTGTAGGGGGTCGTGCGGGGTGATGTTTAGGGTTTAGGGCAATGCAGTGGTGTTCCGGCAATGTAGGGGTGGTGCTGGGGCTTGTGTTTCACTCTATATGGCAGTGCAGTGGTGTTCGGGCAGTGTAGGGTGTCGTGCTGGGGCTGGTGTTTCAGGGTTTAGTGCAGAGCAGTGGTGTTTGGGCAGAGTAGGGGGTCGTTCTAGTGCTGGTGTTTAGGGTTTAGGGCAGTGCAGTGGTGTTCGGGAAGTGTAGGGGGTCGTGCAGGGGCTGGTGTTTCAGGGTTTAGGGCAGAGAAGTGGTGGTCGGTCAGTGTATCGGGTGGTGTTTCATGGTTTAGGGCAGAGCAGTGGTGTTTGGGCAGTGTAGGGGGTGGTGTTAAGGGTTTAGGGCAGTGCAGTGTTGTTCGGGCAGTGTTGGGGTTGTACGGGTGGTGGTGTTCCAGGGTTTAATGCAGTGAACTGGTTTTCGGGCACTGTAGGGGGTCGTGCAGGGGAGTGGTGGTTCAGGGTTTAGTGCAGAGCTGTGGAGTTCGGGCAGAGTAGGGGGTCATGCAGGGGTGGTGTTTCAGGGTTTAGGGCAGTGCAGTAGTGTTCGGGCAGTGTAGGAGGTTGAGCAGGGGGGTTGTGTTTTAGGATTTAGGGCAGTGCAGTAGTGTTCGGACAGTGTAGGGGGTCATGCTGGGGCTGGTGTTTCAGGGTTTAATGCGGAGCAGCGGTGTTCGTGCAGAGTAGAGGGTCGTGCCGGGGCTGGTGTTTCAGGGTTTAGGGCAGTGCAGCAGTGTTCAGGCAGAGTAGGGGGTCGTGCTGGGTCTGCTGTTTCAGGGTTTAAGGCAGAGCAGCAGTGTTCGTGCAGAGAAGGGGGTCGTGCTGGGGCTGGTGTTTCAGGGTTTAGGGCAGTGCAGCAGTGTTCGGGTAGTGTAGGGGGTGGTGCTGGTGTTTCAGGGTATAGGGCAGAGCAGTGGTGTTTGGGCAGTGCAGGGGTCCTGCAGAGGGTGGTGTTTCAGGTTTTAGGGCAGTGCAGTGGTGTTTTGGGCAGTGTAGGGGGTTGTGCTAGGGCTGGTGTTTTAGGGTTTTGGCCAGTGCAGTTGTGTTCGGGCAGTGTAGGGGGTCATGCAGGGGGTGGTGTTTCAGGGTTTA
This sequence comes from Triturus cristatus, assembly GCF_964204655.1. NCBI lineage: Eukaryota > Metazoa > Chordata > Amphibia > Caudata > Salamandridae > Triturus > Triturus cristatus. The sequence goes on from NC_140579.1 coordinate 190,106,050, forward strand.
GGGCAGTGCAGTGGTGTTCGGGCAGTGTAGCGGGTCGTGCAGGGGCTGGTGTTTCAGGTTTTAGGGCAGTGCAGTGGTGTTCGGTCAGTGTAGGGGGTCGTGCTGGGGCTGGTGTTTCAAGGTTTAGGGCAGTGCAGTGGTGTTCGGGCAGTGTAGGGGGTCGTGCTGGGGCTGGTGTTTCAGGGTTTAGGGCAGTGCAGCGATGTTCGGGCATTGTAGGGGGTCATGCTGGGGCTGGTGTTTCAGGGTTTAGGGCAGTGGTGTTCGGGCAGTGTAGGGGGTCTTGCTGAGGGTGGTGTTTCAGGGTTTAGGGCAGTGCAGTGCTGTTCAGGCAGTGTAGGGTGTCGTGCTGGGGCTGGTGTTTCTGGTTTTTGGTCAGTGCAGTGGTGTTCGCACAGTGTAGGGGGTCATGCTAGCGCTGGCGTTTCAGGGTTTAGGGCAGTGCAGTAGTGTTCGGGCAGTGTAGGGGGTGGTGCTGGGGCTGGTGTTTCAAGATTTAGGGCAGTGCAGTGGTGTTCAGGCAGTGTAGGGGGTCTTGATGGGACTGTTGTTTCCGGGTTTATGGCATTGCAGTGCTGTTCGTGCAGAGTATGAGGTTGTGCTGGGGTTGGTGTTTCAGGGTTTAGGCCATGCAGTTGTGTTTGGGCTGTGTAGGGGGTCGTGCTGGGGTGGTGTTTCAGGGTTTAGGGCAGTGCAGTGGTGTAGGAGAATTGTAGGGGGTCGTGCAGGGGCTGGTGTTTCAGGGTTTAGGGCAGAGCTGTGGTGTTCGGTCAGTGTAGGGGGTCGTGCAGGGGCTGGTGTTTCAGGGTTTAGGGCAGAGCAGTGGTGTTCGGTCAGTGTATAGGTTGGTGTTTCACGGTTTAGGGCAGAGCAGTGGTGTTCGGGCAGTGTAGGGGGTCGTGTGGGGGTGGTGTTAAGGGTTTATGGCAGTGCAGTGTTGTTCGGGCAGTGTTGGGGGTTGTGCAGGTGGTGGTGTTCCAGGGTTTAGAGCAGTAAACTGGTTTTCGGGCACTGTAGGGGGTCGTGCAGGGGATTGGTGGTTCAGGGTTTAGGGCAGAGCTGTGGAGTTCGGGCAGAGTAGGGGGTCATGCAGGGGTGGTGTTTCAGGGTTTAGGGCAGTGCAGTGGTGTTCGGGCAGTGTAGGAGGTCGAGCAGGGGGGTTGTGTTTTAGGGTTTAGGGCAGTGCAGTAGTGTTCGGACAGTGTAGGGGGTCATGCTGGGGCTGGTGCTTTAGGGTTTAATGCAGAGCAGCGGTGTTCGTGCAGAGTAGAGGGTCGTGCTGGGGCTGGTGTTTCAGGGTTTAGGGCAGTGTAGCAGTGTTCGGGCAGAGTAGGGGGTCGTGCTGGGGCTGGTGTTTCAGGGTATAGGGCAGTGCAGTGGTGTTTGGGCAGTGCAGGGGTCCTGCAGAGGGTGGTGTTTCAGGTTTTAGGGCAGTGCAGTGGTGTTTTGGGCAGTGTAGGGGGTCATGCTGGGGATGGTGTTTCAGGGTATAGGGCAGTGCAGTGGTGTTTGGGCAGTGCAGGGGTCCTGCAGAGGGTGGTGTTTCAGATTTTAGGGCAGTGCAGTGGTGTTTTGGGCAGTGTAGAGGGTCGTGCTGGGGCTGGTGTTTTAGGGTTTTGGCCAGTGCAGTTGTGTTCGGGCAGTGTAGGGGGTCATGCAGGGGGTGGTGTTTCAGGGTTTAGGGCAGTGCAGTGATGTTCGAGCAGCGTAGGGGGTCATGCAGGGGTGGTGTTTCAGGGTTTAGGGAAGTGCAGTGGTGTTCGGGCAGTGTAGGAGGACATGCAGGGGGTGGCGTTTCAGTGTTTAGGGCAGTGCAGTGGTGTTCGGGCAGTGTAGGGGGTTGTACTGGGGCTGGTGTTTCAGGGTGTAGGGCAGTGCAGTGGTGTTCGGGCAGTGTAGGGGGTGGTGCAGGGGCTGGTGTTTCAGGGTATAGGGCATTGCAGTGGTGTTTGGGCAGTGCAGGGGGTCCTGCAGGGAGTGGTGTTTCAGGGTTTAGGGCAGTGCAGTGGTCTTTGGGCAGTATACGGGTCATGCTGGGGTTGGTGTTTCAGGGTTTAGGACAGTGGTGTTTGGGAAGTTTAGGGGGGCTATCTTTGTGTGGTGTTTCATGGTTTAGGGCAGTGCAGTGGTGTTCAGACAGTGTAGGGGGTAGTGCTGGGTCTGGTGTTTCAGGGTTTAGGGCAGTGCAGAGGCGTTCTGACAATATAGGGTGTAGTGCTGGGGCTGGTGATTTAGTGTTTTGGGCAGTGCAGTGGTGTTCGGGCAGTGTAGGGGGTCGTCCTGGGGCTTTTGTTTCAGGGTTTAGGGCAGTGCAGTGGTGTTCGGGCAGTGTAGGGGGTCATGCTGGGGATGGTGTTTTAGGGTTTTGGGCAGTGCAGTTGTGTTCGGGCAGTGTAGGGGATCGTGCTGGGGTGGCGTTTCAGGGTTTAAGGCACTGCAGTGGTGCTCGGGCAGTGTAGGGTGTCGTGCTGGGGCTGGTGTTTCAGTGTTTAGGGCAGAGCAGTGGTGTTTGGGCAGAGTAGGGGGTTGTTCTGGGGCTGGTTTTTAGTGTTTAGGACAGTGCAGTGGTGTTCGGGCAGTGTAGGGGATCGTGCACGGGCTGGTGTTACAGGGTTTAGGGCAGAGCAGTGGTGTTCGGGCAGTGTAGGGGGTCGTGCTGGGGGGTGTTTCAGGGTTTAGGGCAGAGCAGTGGTGTTCGGGCAATGTAGAGGGTGGTGCTGGGGCTGGTGTTTCAGGGTATATGGCAGTGCAGTGGTGTTCGGGCAGTGTACGGGGTCGTGCTGGGGCTGTGTTTCAGGGTTTAGGGCAGAGCAGTGGTGTTTGGGCTGAGTAGGGGGTTGTTTTGGGGCTGGTGTTTAGGGTTTAGGGCAGTGCAGTGGTGTTCGGGAAGTGTAGGGGGTCGTGCAGGGGCTGGTGTTTCAGGGTTTAGGGCAGAGCAGTGGTGTTTGGTCAGTGTAGGGGGTCGTGCTGGGGTGGTGTTTCAGGGTTTAGGGCAGTGCAGTGGTGTTTGGACAGTGTAGGGGGTCATGCTGGGGCTGGTTTTTCAGGGTTTTGGGCAGTGCAGTGGTGTTCGGGCATTGTAGGGGGTCTTACTGGGGCTGACGTTTCAGGGTAGAGGGCAGTGCAATGGTGTTCGGGCAGTGTAGGGGGTCGTGCTTGGGGTGTTATTTCAGGGTTTAGTGCAGAGCAGTGGTGTTCGGGCAGTGTAGGGGTTCGAGCTGGGGTGGTGTTTTAGGGATTAGGGCAGAGCAGTGGTGTTCGGGCAGTGTAGGGGGTCGTGCAGGGGTGGTGTTTCAGGGTTTAGGGCAGTGCAGTGGTGTTTGGACAGTGTAGGGGGTCATGCTGGGGCTGGTTTTTCAGGGTTTTGGGCAGTGCAGTGGTGTTCGGGCATTGTAGGAGGTCTTACTGGGGCTGGTGTTTCAGGGTTTAGGGCAGTGCAGTGGTGTTCGGGCAGTGTAGGGTGTTGTGCTGGGGCTGGTGTTTCAGGGTTTAGGACAGAGCAGTGGTGTTCGGGCAGTGTAGGGGGTCATACTGGGGCTGGTGTTTCAGGGTTTAGGGCAGAGCAGTGGTGTTTGGGCAGAGTAGGTGGTCGTTCTGGGGCTGGTGTTAAGGGTTTAGGGCAGTGCAGTGGTGTTCGGGAAGTGTAGGGGGTCGTGCAGGGGCTGGTGTTTCAGGGTTTAGGGCAGAGCAGTGGTGTTCGGTCAGTGTAGGGGGTCGTGCTGGGGGTGGTGTTTCAGGGTTTAGGGCAGAGCAGTGGTGTTCGGGCAGTGAAGGGGGTTGTGCGGGTGGTGGTGTTCCAGGGTTTAGAGCAGTGCACTGCTTTTCGGGCAGTATAGGGGGTCGTGCAGGGGAGTGGTGGGTCAGGGTTTAGGGCAGAGCTGTGGAATTCGGGCAGAGTAGGTGGTCATGCAGGGGTGGTGTTTCAGGGTTTATGGCAGTGCAGTGGTGTTCTGGCAGTGTAGGGAGTCATGCAGGGGGTGGTGTTTCAGGCTTTAGGTGAGTGCAGTTGTGTTCGGGAGTGTGGTGGTCGAGCAGAGGGGTGGTGTGTCAGGGTTTAGTGCAGTGCAGTGGTGTTCAGGCAGTGAAGTGGGCCGTGCAGGGGGTGGAGTTTAAGGGTTTAGGGAAGTGCAGTGGTGTTCGGGCAGTGTAGGGGGTCAAGCAGGGGCTTTTGTTTCAGGGTTTAGGGCAGTGCAGTGGTGTTCAGGCAGTGTAGGGGGTCATGCAGGGGTGGTGTTTCAGGGTTTAGGGAAGTGCAGTGGTGTTCGGGCAGTGTAGGGGGTCATGCAGGGGGTGGTGTTTCAGTGTTTAGGGCAGTGCAGTGGTGTTCGGGCAGTGTAGGGGTTGTACTGGGGCTGGTGTTTCAGGGTGTATGGCAGTGCAGTGGTGTTCGGGCAGTGTAGGGGGTGGTGCAGGGGCTGGTGTTTCAGGGTATAGGGCATTGCAGTGGTGTTTGGGCAGTGTAGGGGGTCGTGCTGTGGGTGGTGTTTCAGGGTTTAGGGCAGAGCAGTGGTGTTCGGGTAGTGTAGGGGGTCGTGCGGGGTGGTGTTTAGGGTTTAGGGCAATGCAGTGGTGTTCCGGCAATGTAGGGGTGGTGCTGGGCCTTGTGTTTCACTGTATATGGCAGTGCAGTGGTGTTCGGGCAGTGTAGGGTGTCATGCTGGGGCTGGTGTTTCAGGGTTTAGTGCAGAGCAGTGGTGTTCGGGCAGAGTAGGGGGTCGTTCTGGGGCTGGTGTTTAGGGTTTAGGGCAGTGCAGTGGTGTTCGGGAAGTGTAGGGGGTCGTGCAGGGGCTGGTGTTTCAGGGTTTAGGGCAGAGCAGTGGTGGTCGGTCAGTGTAGGGGGTGGTGTTTCACGGTTTAGGGCAGAGCAGTGGTGTTTGGGCAGTGTAGGGGGTGGTGTTAAGGGTTTAGGGCAGTGCAGTGTTGTTCGGGCAGTGTTGGGGTTGTACGGGTGGTGGTGTTCCAGGGTTTAGAGCAGTGAACTGGTTTTCGGGCACTGTAGGGGGTCGTGCAGGGGAGTGGTGGTTCAGGGTTTAGTGCAGAGCTGTGGAGTTCGGGCAGAGTAGGGGGTCATGCAGGGGTGGTGTTTCAGGGTTTAGGGCAGTGCAGTAGTGTTCGGGCAGTGTAGGAGGTTGAGCAGGGGGGTTGTGTTTTAGGATTTAGGGCAGTGCAGTAGTGTTCGGGCAATGTAGGGGGTCATGCTGGGGCTGGTGTTTCAGGGTTTAATGCGGAGCAGCGGTGTTCGTGCAGAGTAGAGGGTCGTGCTGGGGCTGGTGTTTCAGGGTTTAGGGCAGTGCAGCAGTGTTCGGGCAGAGTAGGGGGTCGTGCTGGGTCTGCTGTTTCAGGGTTTAAGGCAGAGCAGCAGTGTTCGGGCAGAGTAGGGGGTCGTGCTGGGGCTGGTGTTTCAGGGTATAGGGCAGTGCAGTGTTGTTCGGGCAGTGTTGGGGTTGTACGGGTGGTGGTGTTCCAGGGTTTAGAGCAGTGAACTGGTTTTCGGGCACTGTAGGGGGTCGTGCAGGGGAGTGGTGGTTCAGGGTTTAGTGCAGAGCTGTGGAGTTCGGGCAGAGTAGGGGGTCATGCAGGGGTGGTGTTTCAGGGTTTAGGGCAGTGCAGTAGTGTTCGGGCAGTGTAGGAGGTTGAGCAGGGGGGTTGTGTTTTAGGATTTAGGGCAGTGCAGTAGTGTTCGGGCAGTGTAGGGGGTCATGCTGGGGCTGGTGTTTCAGGGTTTAATGCGGAGCAGCGGTGTTCGTGCAGAGTAGAGGGTCGTGCTGGGGCTGGTGTTTCAGGGTTTAGGGCAGTGCAGCAGTGTTCGGGCAGAGTAGGGGGTCGTGCTGGGTCTGCTGTTTCAGGGTTTAAGGCAGAGCAGCAGTGTTCGGGCAGAGTAGGGGGTCGTGCTGGGGCTGGTGTTTCAGGGTATAGGGCAGTGCAGTGTTGTTCGGGCAGTGTTGGGGTTGTACGGGTGGTGGTGTTCCAGGGTTTAGAGCAGTGAACTGGTTTTCGGGCACTGTAGGGGGTCGTGCAGGGGAGTGGTGGTTCAGGGTTTAGTGCAGAGCTGTGGAGTTCGGGCAGAGTAGGGGGTCATGCAGGGGTGGTGTTTCAGGGTTTAGGGCAGTGCAGTAGTGTTCGGGCAGTGTAGGAGGTTGAGCAGGGGGGTTGTGTTTTAGGATTTAGGGCAGTGCAGTAGTGTTCGGGCAGTGTAGGGGTCATGCTGGGGCTGGTGTTTCAGGGTTTAATGCGGAGCAGCGGTGTTCGTGCAGAGTAGAGGGTCGTGCTGGGGCTGGTGTTTCAGGGTTTAGGGCAGTGCAGCAGTGTTCGGTCAGAGTAGGGGGTCGTGCTGGGTCTGCTGTTTCAGGGTTTAAGGCAGAGCAGCAGTGTTCGGGCAGAGTAGGGGGTCGTGCTGGGGCTGGTGTTTCAGGGTATAGGGCAGTGCAGTGGTGTTTGGGCAGTGAAGGGGTCCTGCAGAGGGTGGTGGTTCAGGTTTTAGGGCAGTGCAGTGGTGTTTTGGGCAGTGTAGGGGGTCATGCTGGGGATGGTGTTTCAGGGTATAGGGCAGTGCAGTGGTGTTTGGGCAGTGCAGGGGTCCTGCAGAGGGTGGTGTTTCAGGTTTTAGGGCAGTGCAGTGGTGTTTTGGGCAGTGTAGGGGGTCGTGCTGGGGCTGGTGTTTTAGGGTTTTGGCCAGTGCAGTTGTGTTCGGGCAGTGTAGGGGGTCATGCAGGGGGTGGTGTTTCAGGGTTTAGGGCAGTGCAGTGGTGTTCGAGCAGTGTAGGGGGTCGTGCAAGGGTGGTGTTTCAGGGTTTAGGGAAGTGCAGTGGTGTTCGGGCAGTGTAGGGGGTCATGCAGGGGGTGGCGTTTCAGTGTTTAGGGCAGTGCAGTGGTGTTCGGGCAGTGTAGGGGGTTGTACTGGGGCTGGTGTTTCAGGGTGTAGGGCAGTGCAGTGGTGTTCGGGCAGTGTAGGGGGTGGTGCAGGGGCTGGTGTTTCAGGGTATAGGGCATTGCAGTGGTGTTTGGGCAGTGCAGGGGGTCCTGCAGGGAGTGGTGTTTCAGGGTTTAGGGCAGTGCAGTGGTTTTTGGGCAGTATAGGGGTCATGCTGGGGTTGGTGTTTCAGGGTTTAGGACAGTGGTGTTTGGGAAGTTTAGGGGGGCTATCTTTGTGTGGTGTTTCATGGTTTAGGGCAGTGCAGTGGTGTTCAGACAGTGTAGGGGGTAGTGCTGGGTCTGGTGTTTCAGGGTTTAGGGCAGTGCAGAGGCGTTCTGACAATATAGGGGGTAGTGCTGGGGCTGGTGATTTAGTATTTTGGGCAGTGCAGCGGTGTTCGGGCAGTGTAGGGGGTCGTCCTGGGGCTTTTGTTTCAGGGTTTAGGGCAGTGCAGTGGTGTTCGGGCAGTGTAGGGGGTCATGCTGGGGATGGTGTTTTAGGGTTTTGGGCAGTGCAGTTGTGTTCGGGCAGTGTAGGGGATCGTGCTGGGGTAGTGTTTCAGGGTTTAAGGCAGTGCAGTGGTGCTCGGGCAGTGTAGGGTGTCGTGCTGGGGCTGGTGTTTCAGTGTTTAGGGCAGAGCAGTGGTGTTTGGGCAGAGTAGGGGGTTGTTCTGGGGCTGGTGTTTAGTGTTTAGGACAGTGCAGTGGTGTTTGGGCAGTGTAGGGGATCGTGCACGGGCTGGAGTTACAGGGTTTAGGGCAGAGCAGTGGTGTTCGGGCAGTGTAGGGGGTCGTGCTGGGGCTGGTGTTTCAGGGTTTAGGGCAGTGCAGTGGTGTTCGGGCAGTGTAGGGTGTCGTGCTGGGGCTGGTGTTTAGGGTTTAGGGCAGTGCAGTGGTGTTTGGGAAGTGTAGGGGGTCGTGCAGGGGCTGGTGTTTCAGGGTTTAGGGCAGAGCAGTGGTGTTCGGTCAGTGTAGGGGGTCGTTGCTGGGGTGGTGTTTCAGGGTTTAGGGCAGTGCAGTGGTGTTTGGACAGTGTAGGGGGTCATGCTGGGGCTGGTTTTTCAGGGTTTTGGGCAGTGCAGTGGTGTTCGGGCATTGTAGGGGGTCTTACTGGGGCTGACGTTTCAGGGTAGAGGGCAGTGCAATGGTGTTCGGGCAGTGTAGGGGGTCGTGCTGGGGGTGTTATTTCAGGGTTTAGTGCAGAGCAGTGGTGTTCGGGCAGTGTAGGGGGTCGTGCTGGGGTGGTGTTTTAGGGATTAGAGCAGAGCAGTGGTGTTCGGGCAGTGTAGGGGGTCGTGCAGGGGTGGTGTTTCAGGGTTTAGGGCAGTGCAGTGGTGTTTGGACAGTGTAGGGGGTCATGCTGGGGCTGGTTTTTCAGGGTTTTGGGCAGTGCAGTGGTGTTCGGGCATTGTAGGAGGTCTTACTGGGGCTGGTGTTTCAGGGTTTAGGGCAGTGCAGTGGTGTTCGGGCAGTGTAGGGTGTCGTGCTGGGGCTGGTGTTTCAGGGTTTAGGACAGAGCAGTGGTGTTCGGGCAGTGTAGGGGGTCATACTGGGGCTGGTGTTTCAGGGTTTAGGGCAGAGCAGTGGTGTTTGGGCAGAGTAGGTGGTCGTTCTGGGGCTGGTGTTAAGGGTTTAGGGCAGTGCAGTGGTGTTCGGGAAGTGTAGGGGGTCGTGCAGGGGCTGGTGTTTCAGGGTGTAGGGCAGAGCAGTGGTGTTCGGTCAGTGTAGGGGGTCGTGCTGGGGGTGGTGTTTCAGGGTTTAGGGCAGAGCAGTGGTGTTCGGGCAGTGTAGGGGGTTGTACGGGTGGTGGTGTTCCAGGGTTTAGAGCAGTGCACTGCTTTTCGGGCAGTGTAGGGGGTCGTGCAGGGGAGTGGTGGGTCAGGGTTTAGGGCAGAGCTGTGGAGTTCGGGCAGAGTAGGTGGTCATGCAGGGGTGGTGTTTCAGGGTTTATGGCAGTGCAGTGCTGTTCTGGCAGTGTAGGGAGTCGTGCAGGGCGTGGTGTTTCAGGCTTTAGGTGAGTGCAGTTGTGTTCGGGCAGTGTGGTGGTCGAGCAGAGGGGTGGTGTGTCAGGGTTTAGTGCAGTGCAGTGGTGTTCAGGCAGTGAAGTGGGCCGTGCAGGGGGTGGAGTTTAAGGGTTTAGGGAAGTGCAGTGGTGTTCGGGCAGTGTAGGGGGTCAAGCAGGGGCTTTTGTTTCAGGGTTTAGGGCAGTGCAGTGGTGTTCGGGCAGTGTAGGGGGTCGTGCAGGGGTGTTGTTTCAGGGTTTAGGGAAGTGCAGTGGTGTTCGGGCAGTGTAGGGGGTCATGCAGGGGGTGGTGTTTCAGTGTTTAGGGCAGTGCAGTGGTGTTCGGGCAGTGTAGGGGGTGGTGCAGGGGCTGGTGTTTCAGGGTATAGGGCATTGCAGTGGTGTTTGGGCAGTGCAGGGGGTCCTGCAGGGGGTGGTGTTTCAGGGTTTAGGGCAGTGCAGTGGTTTTTGGGCAGTATAGGGGTCGTGCTGGGGTTGGTGTTTCAGGGTTTAGGACAGTGGTGTTTGGGAAGTGTAGGGGGGCTATCTTTGTGTGGTGTTTCATGGTTTAGGGTGTTGCAGTGGTCTTTGGGTAGTATAGGGGGTAGTGCGGGGGCTGGTATTTCAGGGTATAGGGAAGTGCAGTGGTGTTCAGACAGTGTAGGGGTAGTGCTGGGACTGGTGTTTCAGGGTTTCGGGCAGTGCAGAGGTGTTCTGACAATATAGGGGGTAGTGCTGGGGCTGGTGATTTAGTGTTTTAGGCAGTGCAGTGGTGTTCGGGCAGTGTAGGGGGTCGTGCTGGGGCTGGTGTTTCAGGGTTTAGGGCAGAGCAGTGGTGTTCGGGCAGTGTAGGGGGTCGTGCTGGGGGGGTGTTTCAGGGTTTAGGGCAGTGCAGTGGTGTTTTGGGCAGTGTAGGGGGTCGTGCTGGGGCTGGTGTTTTAGGGTTTTGGCCAGTGCAGTTGTGTTCGGGCAGTGTAGGGGGTCATGCAGGGGGTGGTGTTTCAGGGTTTAGGGCAGTGCAGTGGTGTTCGAGCAGTGTAGGGGGTCGTGCAGGGGTGGTGTTTCAGGGTTTAGGGAAGTGCAGTGGTGTTCGGGCAGTGTAGGGGGTCATGCAGGGGGTGGCGTTTCAGTGTTTAGGGCAGTGCAGTGGTGTTCGGGCAGTGTAGGGGGTTGTACTGGGGCTGGTGTTTCAGGGTGTAGGGCAGTGCAGTGGTGTTCGGGCAGTGTAGGGGGTGGTGCAGGGCTGGTGTTTCAGGGTATAGGGCATTGCAGTGGTGTTTGGGCAGTGCAGGGGGTCCTGCAGGGAGTGGTGTTTCAGGGTTTAGGGCAGTGCAGTGGTTTTTGGGCAGTATAGGGTTCATGCTGGGGTTGGTGTTTCAGGGTTTAGGACAGTGGTGTTTGGGAAGTTTAGGGGGGCTATCTTTGTGTGGTGTTTCATGGTTTAGGGCAGTGCAGTGGTGTTCAGACAGTGTAGGGGGTAGTGCTGGGTCTGGTGTTTCAGGGTTTAGGGCAGTGCAGAGGCGTTCTGACAATATAGGGGGTAGTGCTGGGGCTGGTGATTTAGTGTTTTGGGCAGTGCAGTGGTGTTCGGGCAGTGTAGGGGGTCGTCCTGGGGCTTTTGTTTCAGGGTTTAGGGCAGTGCAGTGGTGTTCGGGCAGTGTAGGGGGTCATGCTGGGGATGGTGTTTTAGGGTTTTGGGCAGTGCAGTTGTGTTCGGGCAGTGTAGGGGATCGTGCTGGGGTGGTGTTTCAGGGTTTAAGGCAGTGCAGTGGTGCTCGGGCAGTGTAGGGTGTCGTGCTGGGGCTGGTGTTTCAGTGTTTAGGGCAGAGCAGTGGTGTTTGGGCAGAGTAGGGGGTTGTTCTGGGGCTGGTGTTTAGTGTTTAGGACAGTGCAGTGGTGTTCGGGCAGTGTAGGGGATCGTGCACGGGCTGGTGTTACAGGGTTTAGGGCAGAGCAGTGGTGTTCCTGCAGTGTAGGGGGTCGTGCTGGGGGGGTGTTTCAGGGTTTAGGGCAGAGCAGTAGTGTTCGGGCAATGTAGAGGGTGGTGCTGGGGCTGGTGTTTCAGGGTATATGGCAGTGCAGTGGTGTTCGGGCAGTGTACGGGGTCGTGCTGGGGCTGTGTTTCAGGGTTTAGGGCAGAGCAGTGGTGTTTGGGCAGAGTAGGGGGTCGTTCTAGGGCTGGTGTTTAGGGTTTAGGGCAGTGCAGTGGTGTTCAGGAAGTGTAGGGGGTCGTGCAGGGGCTGGTGTTTCAGGGTTTAGGGCAGAGCAGTGGTGTTCGGTCAGTGTAGGGGGTCGTGCTGGGGTGGTGTTTCAGGGTTTAGGGCAGTGCTGGGGTTTTTGGACAGTGTAGGGGGTCTTACTGGGGCAGGTGTTTCAGGGTTTAGGGCAGTGCAGTGGTGTTTGGGCAGTGTAGGGTGTCGTGCTGGGGCTGGTGTTTAGGGTTTAGGGCAGTGCAGTGGTGTTTGGGAAGTGTAGGGGGTCGTGCAGGGGCTGGTGTTTCAGGGTTTAGGGCAGAGCAGTGGTGTTCGGTCAGTGTAGGGGGTCGTTGCTGGGGTGGTGTTTCAGGGTTTAGGGCAGTGCAGTGGTGTTTGGACAGTGTAGGGGGTCATGCTGGGGCTGGTTTTTCAGGGTTTTGGGCAGTGCAGTGGTGTTCGGGCATTGTAGGGGGTCTTACTGGGGCTGACGTTTCAGGGTAGAGGGCAGTGCAATGGTGTTCGGGCAGTGTAGGGGGTCGTGCTGGGGGTGTTATTTCAGGGTTTAGTGCAGAGCAGTGGTGTTCGGGCAGTGTAGGGTTCGTGCTGGGGTGGTGTTTTAGGGATTAGAGCAGAGCAGTGGTGTTCGGGCAGTGTAGGGGGTTGTGCAGGGGTGGTGTTTCAGGGTTTAGGGCAGTGCAGTGGTGTTTGGACAGTGTAGGGGGTCATGCTGGGGCTGGTTTTTCAGGGTTTTGGGCAGTGCAGTGGTGTTCGGGCATTGTAGGAGGTCTTACTGGGGCTGGTGTTTCAGGGTTTAGGGCAGTGCAGTGGTGTTCGGGCAGTGTAGGGTGTCGTGCTGGGGCTGGTGTTTCAGGGTTTAGGACAGAGAAGTGGTGTTCGGGCAGTGTAGGGGGTCATACTGGGGCTGGTGTTTCAGGGTTTAGGGCAGAGCAGTGGTGTTTGGGCAGAGTAGGTGGTCGTTCTGGGGCTGGTGTTAAGGGTTTAGGGCAGTGCAGTGGTGTTCGGGAAGTGTAGGGGGTCGTGCAGGGGCTGGTGTTTCGGGTTTAGGGCAGAGCAGTGGTGTTCGGTCAGTGTAGGGGGTCATGCTGGGGGTGGTGTTTCAGGGTTTAGGGCAGAGCAGTGGTGTTCGGGCAGTGTAGGGGGTTGTGCGGGTGGTGGTGTTCCAGGGTTTAGAGCAGTGCACTGCTTTTCGGGCAGTGTAGGGGGTCGTGCAGGGGAGTGGTGGGTCAGGGTTTAGGGCAGAGCTGTGGAGTTCGGGCAGAGTAGGTGGTCATGCAGGGGTGGTGTTTCAGGGTTTATGGCAGTGCAGTGGTGTTCTGGCAGTGTAGGGAGTCGTGCAGGGGGTGGTGTTTCAGGCTTTAGGTGAGTGCAGTTGTGTTCGGGCAGTGTGGTGGTCGAGCAGAGGGGTGGTGTGTCAGGGTTTAGTGCAGTGCAGTGGTGTTCAGGCAGTGTGGTGGGCCGTGCAGGGGGTGGAGTTTAAGGGTTTAGGGAAGTGCAGTGGTGTTCGGGCAGTGTAGGGGGTCAAGCAGGGGCTTTTGTTTCAGGGTTTAGGGCAGTGCAGTGGTGTTCGGGCAGTGTAGGGGGTCGTGCAGGGGTGGTGTTTCAGGGTTTAGGGAAGTGCAGTGGTGTTCGGGCAGTGTAGGGGGTCATGCAGGGGGTGGTGTTTCAGTGTTTAGGGCAGTGCAGTGGTGTTCGGGCAGTGTAGGGGGTTGTACTGGGGCTGGTGTTTCAGGGTGTAGGGCAGTGCAGTGGTGTTCGGGCAGTGTAGGGGGTGGTGCAGGGGCTGGTGTTTCAGGGTATAGGGCATTGCAGTGGTGTTTGGGCAGTGCAGGGGGTCCTGCAGGGGGTGGTGTTTCAGGGTTTAGGGCAGTGCAGTGGTTTTTGGGCAGTATAGGGGTCGTGCTGGGGTTGGTGTTTCAGGGTTTAGGACAGTGGTGTTTGGGAAGTGTAGGGGGGCTATCTTTGTGTGGTGTTTCATGGTTTAGGGTAGTGCAGTGGTTTCCGGGTAGTATAGGGGGTAGTGCTGGGGCTGGTATTTCAGGGTATAGGGAAGTGCAGTGGTGTTCAGACAGTGTAGGGGTAGTGCTGGGTCTGGTGTTTCAGGGTTTCGGGCAGTGCAGAGGTGTTCTGACAATATAGGGGGTAGTGCTGGGGCTGGTGATTTAGTGTTTTAGGCAGTGCAGTGGTGTTCGGGCAGTGTAGGGGGTCGTGCTGGGGCTGGTGTTTCAGGGTTTAGGGCAGAGCAGTGGTGTTCGGGCAGTGTAGGGGGTCGTGCTGGGGGGGGTGTTTCAGGGTTTAGGGCAGAGCAGTGGTGTTCGGGCAATGTAGAGGGTGGTGCTGGGGCTGGTGTTTCAGGGTATATGGCAGTGCAGTGGTGTTCGGGCAGTGTACGGGGTCGTGCTGGGGCTGTGTTTCAGGGTTTAGGGCAGAGCAGTGGTGTTTGGGCAGAGTAGGGGGTCGTTCTGGGGCTGGTGTTTAGGGTTTAGGGCAGTGCAGTGGTGTTCGGGAAGTGTAGGGGGTCGTGCAGGGGCTGGTGTTTCAGGGTTTAGGGCAGAGCAGTGGTGTTCGGTCAGTGTAGGGGGTCGTGCTGGGGTGGTGTTTCATGGTTTAGGGCAGTGCAGTGGTGTTTGGACAGTGTAGGGGGTCTTACTGGGGCTGGTGTTTCAGGGTTTAGGGCAGTGCAGTGGTGTTCGGGCAGTGTAGGGTGTCGTGCTGGGGCTGGTGTTTAGGGTTTAGGGCAGTGCAGTGGTGTTCGGGAAGTGTAGGGGGTCGTGCAGGGGCTGGTGTTTCAGGGTTTAGGGCAGAGCAGTGGTGTTCGGTCAGTGTAGGGGGTCATGCTGGGGTGGTGCTTCAGGGTTTAGGGCAGTGCAGTGATGTTTGGACAGTGTAGGGGGTCATGCTGGGGCTGGTTTTTCAGGGTTTTGGGCAGTGCAGTGGGGTTCGGGCATTGTAGGGGGTCTTACTGGGGCTGACGTTTCAGGGTAGAGGGCAGTGCAATGGTGTTCGGGCAGTGTAGGGGGTTGTGCTGGGGGTGTTATTTCAGGGTTTAGTGCAGAGCAGTGGTGTTCGGGCAGTGTAGGGGGTCGTGCAGGGGTGGTGTTTCAGGGTTTAGGGCAGTGCAGTGGTGTTTGGACAGTGTAGGGGGTCATGCTGGGGCTGGTTTTTCAGGGTTTTGGGCAGTGCAGTGGTGTTCGGGCATTGTAGGAGGTCTTACTGGGGCTGGTGTTTCAGGGTTTAGGGCAGTGCAGTGGTGTTCGGGCAGTGTAGGGTGTCGTGCTGGGGCTGGTGTTTCAGGGTTTAGGACAGAGCAGTGGTGTTCGGGCAGTGTAGGGGGTCATACTGGGGCTGGTGTTTCAGGGTTTAGGGCAGAGCAGTGGTGTTTGAGCAGAGTAGGTGGTCGTTCTGGGGCTGGTGTTAAGGGTTTAGGGCAGTGCACTGCTTTTCGGGCAGTGTAGGGGGTCGTGCAGGGGAGTGGTGGGTCAGGGTTTAGGGCAGAGCTGTGGAGTTCGGGCAGAGTAGGTGGTCATGCAGGGGTGGTGTTTCAGGGTTTATGGCAGTGCAGTGGTGTTCTGGCAGTGTAGGGAGTCGTGCAGGGGTGGTGTTTCAGGCTTTAGGTGAGTGCAGTTGTGTTCGGGCAGTTTGGTGGTCGAGCAGAGGGGTGGTGTGTCAGGGTTTAGTGCAGTGCAGTGGTGTTCAGGCAGTGTAGTGGGTCATGCAGGGGTGGTGTTTCAGGGTTTAGGGAAGTGCAGTGGTGTTCGGGCAGTGTAGGGGGTCATGCAGGGGCTGGTGTTTCAGTGTTTAGGGCAGTGTAGTGGTGTTCGGGCAGTGTAGGGGTTGTACTGGGGCTGGTGTTTCAGGGTGTAGGGCAGTGCAGTGGTGTTCGGGCAGTGTAGGGGGTGGTGCAGGGGCTGGTGTTTCAGGGTATAGAGCATTGCAGTGGTGTTTGGGCAGTGCAGGGGGTCCTGCAGGGGGTGGTGTTTCAGGGTTTAGGGCAGTGCAGTGGTTTTTGGGCAGTATAGGGGTCGTGCTGGGGTTGGTGTTTCAGGGTTTAGGACAGTGGTGTTTGGGAAGTGTAGGGGGGCTATCTTTGTGTGGTGTTTCATGGTTTAGGGTAGTACAGTGGTCTTCGGGTAGTATAGGGGGTAGTGCTGGGGCTGGTATTTCAGGGTATAGGGAAGTGCAGTGGTGTTCAGACAGTGTAGGGGTAGCGCTGGGTCTGGTGTTTCAGGGTTTCGGGCAGTGCAGAGGTGTTCTGACAATATAGGGGGTAGTGCTGGGGCTGGTGATTTTGTGTTTTAGGCAGTGCAGTGGTGTTCGGGCAGTGTAGGGGGTCGTGCTGGGGCTGGTGTTTCAGGGTTTAGGGCAGTGCAGTGGTGTTCGGGCAGTGTAGGGGGTCATGCTGGGGATGGTGTTTTAGGGTTTTGGGCAGTGCAGTTGTGTTCGGGCAGTGTAGGGGGTCAAGCAGGGGCTTTTGTTTCAGGGTTTAGGGCCGTGCAGTGGCGTTCGGGCAGTGTTGGGTGTCAAGCAGGGGCTTTTGTTTCAGGGTTTAGGGCAGTGCAGTGGTGTTCTGTCAGTGTAAGGCGTCGTGCAGGGGTGGTGTTTCAGGGTTTAGGGAAGTGCAGTGGTGTTCGGGCAGTGTAGGGGGTCATGCTGGGGGTGGTGTTTCAGGGTTTAGGGCAGTGTAGTGGTGTTCGGGCAGTGTAGGGGGTTGTACTGGGGCTGGTGTTTCAGGGTGTAGGGCAGTGCAGTGGTGTTCGGGCAGTGTAGGGGGTGGTGCAGGGGCTGGTGTTTCAGGGTATAGGGCATTGCAGTGGTCTTTGGGCAGTGCAGGGGGTCCTGCAGGGGGTGGTGTTTCCGGGTTTAGGGCAGTGCAGTGGTTTTTGGGC
This sequence comes from Triturus cristatus, assembly GCF_964204655.1. Taxonomy (NCBI): domain Eukaryota; kingdom Metazoa; phylum Chordata; class Amphibia; order Caudata; family Salamandridae; genus Triturus; species Triturus cristatus. The sequence goes on from NC_140579.1 coordinate 190,122,063, forward strand.
AGTATAGGGGTCGTGCTGGGGTTGGTGTTTCAGGGTTTAGGACAGTGGTGTTTGGGAAGTGTAGGGGGCTATCTTTGTGTGGTGTTTCATGGTTTAGGGTAGTACAGTGGTCTTCGGGTAGTATAGGGGGTAGTGCTGGGGCTGGTATTTCAGGGTATAGGGAAGTGCAGTGGTGTTCAGACAGTGTAGGGGCAGTGCTGGGTCTGGTGTTTCAGGGTTTCGGGCAGTGCAGAGGTGTTCTGACAATCTAGGGGGTAGTGCTGGGGCTGGTGATTTAGTGTTTTAGGCAGTGCAGTGGTGTTCGGGCAGTGTAGGGGGTCGTGCTGGGGCTGGTGTTTCAGGGTTTAGGGCAGTGCAGTGGTGTTCGGGCAGTGTAGGGGGTCATGCTGGGGATGGTGTTTTAGGGTTTTGGGCAGTGCAGTTGTGTTCGGGCAGTGTAGGGGATCGTGCTGGGGTGGTGTTTCAGGGTTTAAGGCAGTGCAGTGGTGCTCGGGCAGTGTAGGGTGTCGTGCTGGGGCTGGTGTTTCAGTGTTTAGGGCAGAGCAGTGGTGTTTGGGCAGAGTAGGGGGTTGTTCTGGGGCTGGCGTTTAGTGTTTAGGACAGTGCCGTGGTGTTCGGGCAGTGTAGGGGATCGTGAACGGGCTGGTGTTACAGGGTTTAGGGCAGAGCAGTGGTGTTCGGGCAGTGTAGGGGGTCGTGCTGGGGGGGGTGTTTCAGGGTATATGGCAGTGCAGTGGTGTTTGGGCAGTGTAGGGGGTCGTGCTGGGGCTGTGTTTCAGGGTTTAGGGCAGAGCAGTGGTGTTTGGGCAGAGTAGCGGGTCGTTCTGGGGCTGGTGTTTAGGGTTTAGGGCAGTGCAGTGGTGTTCGGGAAGTGTAGGGGGTCATGCAGGGGCTGGTGTTTCAGGGTTTAGGGCAGAGCAGTGTTGTTCCGTCAGTGTAGGGGGTCGTGCTGGGGGTGGTGTTTCAGGGTTTAAGGCAGAGCAGTGGTGTTCGGGCAGTGGAGGGGGTTGTGCGGGTGGTGTTAATGGTTTAGGGCAGTGTTGTTCGGGCGGTGTAGGGGGTTGTGCGGGTGGTGGTGTTCTACGGTTTAGAGCAGTGCACTGTTTTTCAGGCAGTGTAGGGGGTCGTGCAGGGGAGTGGTGGGTCAGTGTTAGAAATGGGACCTCTGGTTGGCTAGGGTTTGCGCCAAAGCCAGGCAGAGACCACCACTCAAAGTCAGGGCTGGGGAGTTGCATGCCAAAGATAACCCCTGCTCACCCCCTTGGTAGCTTGGCACGAGCAGTCAGGCTTATCCCAGAGGAAATGTGTAAAGCGTTTGTGCGGGCACACAGCAACAACACCCTAGGCCCACCACAAAAGAAACTCCACACAAGGTTATATATAAAAAATAGCCTTTGTATTATAATAAACACATTATATGATAATCACATAATTTACACTGTGCCAACTGGCACTGTGCAGAATTTTACAGGGGACTATTTACACAAAACAGGGCCACATGGGCCACTGTCAGAATTAGCACAAATCACCAATTGTAAATGTAGAATATATCCCAACTGGAACACAAATTATAACTGTAGAGCACAACCAGTAACTACTGGCGCAATAATGACCTCAGCATTATCACAATAGAATCAGGTATAAAACCTATCCTGTATACATCACAGGGGCATAAACACATTATGCAATTTCTCATAAGTCTAACGCATTAGACCTTACCTCCTAAGTATAATTACACTAGGGGCATACATCACACAGGGAAGTATAATCTCCCTAACATAAACCTAAACAGGTAAAACAACCTCCTATGCAGAAATCATATCTAGAGGTATAAAACACAGGGTGCGCAAAACATACTACACACAGTACATTCCCTAACACCATAAGCATTAACACAGGGTGCGCAAAACTTACTACACACAGTACATCTCCTAACACCATAAGCATTAACCCAGGGTGCGCACAACATACTACACACGGTACATTTCCTAACACCATCAGCATTAACACAGGGTGCGCAAAACATACTACACACATTACATTTCCTTACACCATAAGCATTAAACCATAATAGTACTTCAATCACATTAGGGTCCAGGTTGCGCCAGAACCTAAACGTAGCAGCTGCCCACTACTTGCTGGGCAGCTGGGGACAAGAACAGGGCCTAAACCCTGCAGCTGGCACTAAGTGCTGCGCAGCTGTGGAAGTCAAATATGAGGCATGGGCTCTCAATGGCCCTTGAAACAATATGCCAAAACGTTGAAGCCACCTGGGCTCTAAAAACAACATGTCACCCAGTACTGTGGAGCCACACGGGGCTCCTGAAATTAATATGCGCCAATACAGAACAGAACTTGCACCAAATCCCTATGGGGCACACTGGCGTTTCCAATAAAATATGCCCCCGACCGTTGGAGCCACACACCGGCTCTGGAAACAAATGTACCCCCCCTTGGAGCCACGTAGGCTCTTGGAACAATTATGCCCCGTCGTTGGAGCGCACTGGCTCACGTTGGAGCGGCCCTCTGCCATCTGGGGCCGCTCTACCAGCATCACGGATACCGTGCCTTTACCAGGCACCACAACAAAGAAACAATTATGCCCCGTAATCGTAGGAGCGAACTGCAACGGCGGGTCCGCTCATCGACACTACACAGCGGCATCGGTCATTTCTCCCATCCAGCCCTCACTCACCGGGCTGATGGGACACTCCTCCTTCTCTCGGGTGGCACGCGGGGCTCTCTCTCCCATTAGAGCCCCGCTGGGGATCCCGCTGCACTACTCTTCACCCGGGCCCCCTCCTGGGACCCGGGACTCGTCCTCACTACTCGGGGAGGCGGGGTAGGCTCCCGTCCTTTCCCTTGGCACACCGGGGCTCACCTAGCCTCATGGGAGCCCCGCATCGATGACTTCCGGTCCGGCCACCGGCCCCGCCCAGAAGCAGACGAACTTGGCCTGGCTTCCGGGTCGGCGGCCATTACTCGGGTCGCGGCGGTGATTTTCTCAATAATCGTGAGGGTGGGTGTTGGACCTAAGATCCGGGGGTAGCCTGGCTCAAGTGGGAAGGCCTATACTCGTTAACATGTCGTGTTTGCATCACACTCGTCTCACACTCCAGCGCACCACCACCAAAAATGACGCTACACCAAGAAGCTGGAAAAGGTGGAAAATCTTTATCTTTCCTTATTTCTTGTTTCTTCTTCTTTTTCTTTCAGAACATATTAATCAATTTGGCTTATAACCCCGTAGGGTCAAAATGTTTCACCAGTACTAGTTTGTCAGTTTAGCAAGTTCACTAACGTCGTAAATGAAGTCATTAATTATTTCACCACCCACAGCAATGGCTTAGCACCTTGAATAGAGTCAATCGATTTAGTGCCGCACATAACAATGACTTTGCATTTTTAAATTAAGTAAAGAACTACACAGCCTCACATGCCACTGACATTACTTTGAAAAGGGTCAATAAATATTAGGCTGTACATAGCATGGACATTGCACTGCAAATATAGTCAACCATTACAAGGCCGCACTTAGCATGGGCACTGCTTTAAATAGGATCAATAAATATTATGCTGTACATAACATGGGCATGGCCCTGCAAATATAGTCATCCATTACAAGGCCGCACTTAGCGTTGAGGTGGCTCTGTCAATATTCGAGAGTTACAAGGCCTTTTATCCGATCCAAAGGTCAGGGGTTTCAACGCTGCATTTACGGACTTAAGGTGACTTAATTTCAGACCCTGGCTGAGGGCTTCGTATTCCACTCAGGGGATTTTGCAGACTAAAACAGAGTTGGCCAGTTCGCCTCTTTCTTCACAACCCTTCCCTACTCCGGTGCCTGCCCGCAGTCTATCGCAGGGCGTACTGACTCTTGTTTCCCCCCCCCAGGGGAGGGGCATGCTCCAGACCTCACTCAGGTCTCCCGCCCTCCCCTGGGGGGTTACCTTACTCTCCAGTCTTTCCGGAGGTCCTCACGAGCGTTCTTTGGCCTCCCGGCGATGTCCGGGCCGAGGGCCGCGGCACCCAGTCACAGCACAGTTGAAGGGGGTGTTGATGTTCGGAGCTCCGCTCCCTTCACTCTTCGAGAGGTCACGCCCGCGGTCGCCTATGACAGCGCGACCGGCGGGGACACGACCCGATCGGCAAATTACGTGGCGGCGGGGGTGGCGTTTCGAAGTTCGCCCCCGTCACGTGCTCTGAGTTCCTGAGCCTCCGGCCTTGCGCAGCTTCCGAGGAACTTCGGTGGCTCTCCCTCCTCACAACTGGCCTCACCTCAGGAGCTACCACTACCCCGAAGGGGCCCCAGTCCTCCTCACAAGCTCCTCACGACAGGAGGGACGTTCCCACGGCCCTGGGCCGCAGCGGTGAGTGGTTCCTTAGGGGAGGGGGCCTCACACGGGGGTGACCAAAGTTAATGGGGGGATCTACGCTCAGAGGCAGTCAATCTGGACAGCAATCTTCCCGGATCTGGGTGCTGGTCACATTCCTAATCAGTAACGAACAGCGGTCAGTTACTAGTTCTGGGTTTGAAAGGACTTCGGACCTCCGCAGGGATGTAGATGATTTGGCCAGTGATGATAACTTTCTTCCCCTATTCCCTTCAGGGGTCCTGACCAGGCATAGAGCCCATCAGTTTGGTGTGGTCCCAGGGTCAGAGGCTACAGGCAGGGTTAGGTCACAAGGTAGGGGGCAGCGTCAACCGGGGGGGGAAAAGCAGGCCCTAAGTACGGTCAATTTCCCTCCTCTAGCGCTCCTACCTCCCCACTCAGGTGCCTGGCTCCTGACTACCTCACCTCACACCTTCTACCTAAAATGGCCGCTGCCCCTCACCCCTATATATAGCCTGGGCCCTGACTAGCCAGAGAGTCCCAGAAGGTTCTGGAATCCCCCATGACAGCCTATGGCCCAGGTTCTGAGGTGACAGTTTAGGCCACCATTTTGTAGAGGAGACCTCATTCACCCTCCATTTTAGAGGAGCACCTTGCGCCTCATTCTCAATTAGTGAAAATGGGCACCCAGGGCCTCTACGTTAACACCAAAAAGTAGTTAGTGGACAGGAAAAAAAATTGAGGAGGACGAGGGAAAAAACACAAAAGGAGGAGGGAACTGCCAAAGGGCTAACAGGTCTAACAGTGGGCACCCGCAATAAAAACAAGGGCACAAGCGGGGTGGGCACTCGCCAAACACGGGAAATCGTGGGGTGGGCACCCGCTCTTTTTAAAGATGAGAACAACAAAAACGGAAATGAGGGGTAGGCTCCCTCCCAATTAAAAGTATAAAGCGGGGTGGGCACCCGCTTCGGCTGACATCACGGGGGAATCCCTACGATGGGGATTCCCTCTACAGGACTGGGCAGCGCTGCGCAGCCCACACTCCTCTTCCCAGGGGAAAGTCCCAGCAAAGCATAGTGCTCTCGAGGCACCACGAGCAGCACACAGTCCCTCCGGTTCTGGAGTAAAAAGAACAGCAGAAAGCTCCTGTAGAGATTCAATGGCAAAGCAGGAACCAGGGAGGCAAGCCCTCCAGGGCAAGGACAGTCTCCAAAAGTCCAAAAGAAGTCCTCCAGCATCCAGGGCATCCAGGGTCAGGGCAGGGCCCAGGGAGGCAAGCCTTCCCCTGAGCCCCAGCAGCAGCACGCCCCTGGTAGTTTCTAGTCCAAGAACAAGAACATTTTCATGGGGTCACAGCCCCTCTTTTATACACAGAATCCTTTGTCTCCAAAGGTGCAGGGAAGGGGCGAACCAGATGCAACTGGTTTCTGAGCACTTTGATTTGCTCAGCCCCTCTCCCTATTCACAGGACAGGCCATGGACATCAGACGCACCACAGGGGGTGGAGCCAGCATTGTGTAGGGAAAGCCCAGCCCTATTCAGGTCCCAGGTGTACTCCTTCCTGCCATCAACATGCAGATCTCTCCATTCACCACCGGGGCAGACCCATCCTGACTCCTGGAGCCAGACACACCAGCCAATCGCAAGCCAGACAGTCACTGCACATTTATTACACAGACATGCCAGCTTCTAGTAGTGGCACTTCTACACTAGACACCGTAACGCTGCACACATCATTGCGCAGCATTCACTCTCATGAGTTCGCACATACCAAACTCGACCCTGCACTCCTCTCACATCAGGACTTAACACGGTCACTCAGATCCCCCATGCATTCCTATGGGAGGGCAGGTCCGTCTCACTAAAACATACACAGAGCGCATGCACTTTCCACTGGGACACAGTGTAAAAGTGCCTAGTGGCCTAAAACCACTAATGCAACATAGGAATAAGGCTAGGATAAATGCAAAAAGTTCTAGGGGTGAACTTGCCAGAAGGGCCAAGTCCAACACTACACCCTTCCAGCCAAAACGCAGGGCAGACCAATCACCACCGTGATGGTCTTCCCTGCTTGGGGCGATAAAACACAGATTTAGGCCCGCACTGCAGGGACACCCTCCGGTTCTACGCCATTCTGAATCAACGTGGTTTCATCTGAAAAAAAACTCAGGCCCAACTAGGCTACCCCACTGGTACTACCTAGTTGTCCACGGCCAGGACCAGGCCCTAGGCCACCCAGATACCACTGGTCCTTGCCAAACCCAGAGTTGGGGGTAGTAACCCCTGGCATACAAGCCATTCTCCACTCTCCCTCTCAGTGTAGTTTCAAACTACCACTGATCCTTCAACCTAGGGTCCACACCCTCAGGCTGACCAGAGGTCACGGGCAAGAATGCCCTACCCTACCTCTACTTCTGGGGTTGCGCGCCCTCCCAGGAGAAGCACCCTCCAGAACACAACTCTCCCACCAGTTCAGGACCTCTCTCCATCAACTGGTCTACCACCTGGGATCCACCGGGGTCAGAGGCGAGGACTCCCTCCCTCTGCACCCCCTTCCACTGTAGAGCAGGGTCTCTTCACGTACAATGAGCCCCACCTGCCCTCAGGACTACAGCTGCCCTTACGTCCAGATCCGGAAACACCAACTACTGGCTCCCCAACCGAGGGACGTACCCTTTGGTCAGATGCCTGGTGAACCAGGACTTACCAAGGGTGACACATAACTAATGGGTCGTGTGACAGTCTGCCTGGCGCTGATCTCACGACCTCCTGTCCATCTGGCAGTGCGTGCAGACCCCCCAGGACAGAAGTGGCGATACCATGGTCACTCAGTGGCGACTCAGCCCTCCCGGCTGGTCCCTGACCTACTGGTTCACACTGGGGACTCCCTCCCACTCTCACCCCTCCCTCTGGACTTCCGCACCCTCCCAACTGGAGCGTTACCGCCAGACACCAGGACTGCTGGAGCTCTGATTTCAGGCACTCCACGTCCTCTAGACACTGGGAGATCCCACTCAAATGACCTATTGGTACGGCCTAGGCCCCCGACCTGATGTTCCCTAAAGAAACCATCCAGGCCCTGAGACTGGGTTTCGGGCACCTGAAAACACGCAGTCCCACCCACTCCTTCTCCGCAGAGTCAGGACGTGAGCCCCTACACCGAGACCTAGCTGGGCTACTCTGAACCTCTTCCACCACGCTGGGCTGGAAGACACCTCAGCCACTACTTTTTGAATCACTCCCCAATGCAAGCTCGCTATTTCAGTTACACCCAAGTATTCAGCAAGCTCCTTATCTCAGAGAACTCACACTCACTTGTCCAGTACAACACACCATTCATCCACACACACACCCCCCAGACTGGTACTCTACCGCCCCTGATCTCTCACCCTGACCACCGTGTGACACAGGTACCATTACTCCGGGAACTGGGAATGGGACGTTCACATTCATCCAGCGCATTACACATTTGTTAGAATCCGGGGTCTCTGGTTGGCACAGGTATGCACTTGCGTCAAGCAGGGACCCTTTCCTCCAAGTCAGGGCGTAGGATTACCTCTTTAAAAATAACCCCTGCTCACCCTCTAGGTAACGTGGCGCGAGCAGTCAGGCGAGATTTCCAGAGGGCATTAGGTTAAGCGTTCAAGTTGTCCCACACAATAATCACCACCCAACCACACAAAGACACAAGGCTGTATTTGTATTAAAATAAAGTTCTTTATATAAAAGGTTTCTTTTAGGCAGGTTGTCAAAAATACAGTCTTTAACTTAAATAAGGTTCCAGTTACTCTTGAAGGCTTTCAGGCAGTCCACAGTTCTTAAAATGGCAAAATTGTACTTAAAATAGCTTCTTTAGGGTGTCTGTGCGCTTCGTAGCGCCTTGCGTACGCTTCGTACGAAGTTTTGAACGTCACTTGCCGTTTCTCACGCTTCTGGCGTGAGCACGCGTACTCGGGACGTGAACCGTACGGACCGTACCTTCGTTGGTACGCGTCGTACACGTCCGGTACGCCTCTTGCCAAAGCTCACGCTTCCCGCGTGAGCGCCGTCAATGTATCTAATGCTGGACGAGTCGTACCTTCGTCGGGACGCCTCGAACAGCTGATTTCGAACCGTACAAAAGCTCACACTTCACGCGTTAGTCGCGTAGCGGGTCTACAGCGCTAGTTCGGCCCGAACAAAGCAGCGGACGGGTCGTACTTCAGCGCGCTCGCACACAGTACCTGATTTCTCGCACAAGGGTGATCGCAGGAGCGTCAGGGGTACCCGCAGGAGCGTCCCACGTCGCGTTGTCGTCCCTCTGAGGCAGTGGGCGGCGGTGCTTCGTGGGGTGCTCCAGGACGGTCTCGGCCACACGATCACTGGCAGAAGCAGGAGGGGCAGCTCGGGGGCAATCTCTTCAGCGCGTCGCGCTGTCAGCTTCACAGAGGGGACACGCAGTGCGTCACCGGTCTTCACAGGAGCTTCCACGGCCAGTGGGGTCGCAGAGGCTCAGCGCTTGGAGCCAGATGAGTTTCTTTCTTCACGGTGCGAGCTACGGCTCGGGGGGGCAGTTGCTTGCGGTGCTTGGACCAGATGGACAGGTCTTTGCGGTGCTTGCAGTAGCCCCGGTGGCAGATGTCGCGGTGCTCAGAGAAGGGGCACAAGGTCCTCAGGGGTCAGCGTCACACGATCGCTTCCAGCAGCTTTTCCTCTTCTGGGGGAAAGGTAGCGCCCACTGTTCCTGGGGCGCAGTTCAGGGGGCAAGTTCACAAGCCCTTGGAGATTGTTTGAAAGCACAAGTTGATGCAAAGTCTTTTTCCTCTAGTCTTTTCCTCTCCTTCCAGCAGACAGGCACCCACTGCAGGCCAGTCTCTCAGGCAGAGAGACAGTATTCCTCCTTCAGCTTCTCCAGGTCCTTCTCCTTCAGGCAGAGGTTCGTCTTGGCGCAAACAGGATCTGATTTCTTAGGAGCAGGGCTCCTTCTTTTATACAGCAATTCTTTTGATCTTTGTCGCCAGGGGGCCTGGGCCTGGCTCAGTCCGGTTTTGGAGCACTTTGTTGTGGTGACTCTGCTCTTTCCTTTCAGCAGCAGGGCAGAGACATCAGCCGCTCCACAGGGGGCGGAGCCGGCATTGTGGTGGCAGAGCACAGGTCTATTCAGAGTCAAGGTGTACTCCTCCCACCCATCCTGGTGTAATCTCTCTACCCACCACCTGGCAGCCAGCCTGTCTCCTGGAATTCCCCAGCCCTGCTCCCCACTGAAACTAGGCAGCACACACACACACAGCAGAGGCGGACTGAAATAGCCAGGTCAGTAAATACTAACTTTCGAAAAGTAGTATTTACAAACACAGGATATTAAAATAAACTTTACTAAAAGAAGTATTTTATTATTCTGAGTTCAGGCATACTAAACTTGACTTTCTACCATGCTCTATGAGTCCACTGGGATTACAGAGTGTAGTAATTCCAGCAGCCCATTCTGGCCTATGGAGAGCAGGTAGCCTTCAATAGTGAAAAACGAAAATGGCTGTTATTCACTATTAAGACATACCACACACATCAGGGCATGTCCTACCTTATGCCTACAATGCACCCTGTCCTTGGGCCTACCAGAGGGGTGACTAATATGTAGTTAAGGGAAGGTTTAGGGACTGGCAAGTGGGTGCACTTGCGCAGTCAGCGCGACAGTACCAGACTGCACGCAGGTTCTGCAGTGGCAGACCTTAGACACATTTTACTAGGCTGCTTCTGTGGGTGGCACAACCAGTGCTGCAAGCCCATCAGCAGCATTTGTATTTACAAGCCCTGGCACTCCTGGTGCACTTTACTAGGGGCTGATAGTAAACCAAATAAGCCAAACATGGAAACCAATCGATGTCAACATTTTACCATAGGGAGAGCATATGCACCTTAGCACTGATCAGCAGTGGTAAGGTGCCCATAGTCATAAAACAGCCAACAACAGGTCGGAAAAAATACAGGAGGAAGGCAAAAAGTTTAGGGATGACCCTGCAAAAAGGGCCAAGTCCAACACAACCCCCTTCCAGCTAAAACGCAGGGTAGACCAATCACCACCGTGATGGTCTTCCCTGCTTGGGGCGATAGAACAAGGACCTGGCCCGCAACTGCAGGGGCAGACTCCAGTTCTACGCCAATCTGAACCTATTGGACTTCCTCTGTCCATACTCTCAGGGCCCACCAAGCCAATACATGGGTAACCCTTCTCCTCACCTGTGGACACCACCTGTGCAGCACCTAACCTTAACTGGCCCACAGGTGTGTCCCAACAGACAGACAGCAAAATGCTACAGTGGCCACTGACAGTAGTCAGGGATAAGACCCAGGCCGTATGCCTCTCAGGGCTCTCAAACCTCTGTGGCGCCATGGTGCGGGGGGCAGTAGCTCCAGGTGCTTGGCACCCTTTGTCCATTCTCCCTCCTGTCAGGTCAGGCCTTATCAATGCCCGCTCTCTGTGTGGCCACAGCCAAGACATACACGATTTAATAATGTGTCATGATCTTGATGCCCTTTTTATAACAGAAACATGGCTCAACGACTCTTCCAATCCTGATTTGGTTACTGCCCTTCCTCCAGATTTCACTATCTTCAGGCAGGACAGACCAATTGGGCGAGGAGGGGGGGTTGCATTCATTGTTAAAAAGTCCTTTGTGTGTCATACATTTGATCTAGGCCTTCTCAAAGGAAGTGAGAGCATCGGCTTCTCGATTAAACTTAATGCCTCTACCTCCTTCTCGGGAGGCCTAATCTATCGCCCTCCAGGCAATGCCACCCCCTTTCTGGACTCCCTAGATGAAGTTCTCGGGTCACTCATGTTACGCTACCCCCACTTCACTCTATTAGGAGACATGAATATGCATCTGGAATCACGTGTCGACCCTCATGCTATTTGTTTCCAGCATACTCTGAATATTTTTGGACTGGCTCAACTAGTGACTGCACCTACCCACCTAGCCGGCCATACTCTTGATGGTATCTGCTCCAACTTAAGCACCATGACTACGTCCCCCCCCATTCCGCAAATTTGGACCGACCATAGTCTCATTCCCTTTGATATCAAGAAACAAGTTCTAGCTACATTAACAACAAAGCGCCCTCAACCTTCCTTCTCGGTAAATTGGAGAAAGGAGACTGATCGTATTAAGCTGGACACCCAGCCATTGGCCCAGGCTCCTAAACTGATGGGAGACGTATCGGTCGATTCTCGCAACTTCCCCGTCTGGATGGATCAGATTATTTCGGAAAATTCTGACTCCAAAGGCGATCGCGTGAACTGTCTTAAAAGGAAGTTAAGTGCCCCATGGTACACCCAGGCCTTAACTGAGAGTCATCTACTTTGTAGAATAAAAGAAAGGAAGTGGAGGAAAACATACGACGAGGCCTCAAGAGCCCTTTATGTTCAGCAGAGGAAATCATACCTCTCTAGCATAAAGGTTGCCAAAAAGGTGTACTACACTAAAGCTATCAACGATGCCCACCAGAAGCAAAAAAACGTCTTCTCTATAGTTAAATCCTTTACTCACCCCAAAGCTCTTCAGCCCGAAATCCCGCCCTCCGAAACTCTGTGCAACCAAATTGCAGATTTCTTCGGGGAAAAATTGCAAATATTCAAAAGGATTTCTCGCCTCCTTTGATCTCCTCTACCCTAAGTCCCCAAAAACATGTAGTCGACAATCGCCATTCCCTTTGCAGCTTCCAACCTGTCTCCCTTCAACAGACCCGCAAGGCGATCTTGGCTTGCAAATCAGGAGCACCAACCGACTCCTGTCCCCCTCGCATTCTGCATCATCTAATTGAGGTAGTCAATCCTACCATCAACGCCATCATAAACGCATCCTTAGAATCAGGGATAGTGCCTAATGAATGGAAAAAGGCCATTGTGAAACCCCTGATGAAAAAGCAGAACAAATCTCCAACGGATCTGACGAATATGCGCCCCATCTCACTCCTGCCTGTTCTAGGAAAGATCACTGAACGGATAGTGCATTGGGAGCTAAAAGCTTTTGTGGAGAATCATAACATCCTGCATCCCCAGCAATCTGGGTTTCGCCCTGGCCACGCCACCGAAACGGCCCTGATAGAACTCTCTGATTCCATCAAGTTCCTGCAGGATGAGGGAAGGCAAGCCGTCCTCATCCTGCTTGATCTAACAGCAGCTTTCGACACTATCTCTCATGTCATCTTGAGTGATAGGATGCGAGAGATTGGCGTGACAGACACAGCCTTGGCATGGGTAAAATCCTTCTTGTCCAATAGGTCCCAATCTGTATCTTTGGGTCCCTACCTATCCAGTGAAAAAACCATTACATCGGGAGTACCACAGGGGTCCATATTAAGTCCACTTCTTTTTAACATCTATATGCCACCCCTCCTCGCTGTGATAGAGTCTCATGGGATCCTCGTCACGTCATATGCTGACGACACCCAACTGGTCGTCTCTATCGACAAAAACCGCACGGATACAGAGCTGCGATTTCAGAATTGTCTCACGGAGGTATTTCAGTGGTTGAATAAAAACCACTTGAAGTGCAACAGTGGGAAAACTGAAATCATACCATTGGGCCAGGACTTACTCTTCTGCCCGAAGGACTGGTGGCCCAAAGACTCAGAGGCCCCACCTAGTGCTGTGTCTTCTGCGCGCAATCTGGGCGTGCAATTTGATGCAACCTTATCCTTTGACGATCACGTCAGGATCACGGCCGGTTGCTGTTTCAGACTCATTAAATCTCTAAAGAAATTTTTTGACTTCCTCCCCATTGCTTCCAGGAAATCGGTCGTGGTAGCACTGATACTCTCCCGACTCGATTAGTGCAATGGGTTGATGGCAGGAGTGAAAAAGTCCACTCTGAAGAAGTTGCAAAGTGTACAGCACGCGGCGGCAAGACTAGTGTTAAAAATTCTCCGGAAAACTTCAGCTTCAACTGCATTAAATTCTCTTCACTGGTTACCACTGCATAAGAGAATCCTTTTCAAACTCTTACTTACAGTTTTCACATCCTTGAAAAATATAGGTCCCAAATACCTCGTTAATCGTTTCATTCATTATGATCCCGTACGATGCCTGCGATCCTCAGGGGCCAACCTTGCTAAGATCCCGAGGTACAAATATAAAACTAGGGGTGGAAAAACCTTCACAGTCCTAGCAGCAAGGGCTTGGAACAAACTGCCCGTAAATCTTAGACTGACCGAGACCGAGTGTCTCTTTAGGAAACAACTGAAGACCTGGGTTTATCAGCAATCTGATACCTATGTGTTGGCAGCTATTTAGATCTTTCACCACTTGTCCCCTATACGCATGCTCAGCGCCAAGATGCTCCCTTCGGAGCGAAAGATTGCGCTTTACAAATATCCAAATACATACAGGTATGACATCCTGGCACTGACCCACCAGCCTCAGGTCTGTACCCGGCGGCTGGACCAAAGACTGGGGTGGCCTCTCCCACACCCGGTCCTCCTCCTTGGGGCTCTGTACCCTCCCACCTGGAGTGGTACCCCCTTCCAGAATTGCCAGGGCACCTGGGGCAGGTGTCCTGCGCAATTCGCCCACCAGTTCAGGGGTTCTATCCTGCAACTGGGCGTCCAGGTCAGGGGGGACACCCTGAACCTGGCCCTCCAACCTAGGGTCTAAACCCTTCAGTTGAGCAAGGGTCAGAGGCGAGGACTCCCTCCCTCTGCACCCCTTCCAGATGGCTGTACCCTCCCAACTGGAGTGGTACCCCTAGAAGCAACCTGGGTTAGGACACTGATTACAGTGGTCCCACCCTCCAGGTCAGACAACACCTGACCCTGGCTTCCCAACCCTGGGACCAACCCATGCGGTTGAACGCTCGCCTGGCGCACCAGGACTTCGCGGGGAGCACGCATGCCCCCCCTGAGGATGACACATAACTCCTGTGTCGTGTGACAGTCTGCCTGGCGCAGATCTCCCAACCCCTGTCCACCTGACAGTGCGTGAAGATCCCCCAGGACAGAAGTGGTGTCACCCTGGTCATTCACTGGGGACGCAGCCCTTCTGGCTGGCCCCTAACCCACTGTTTTTTCCACTGGGGACTCTTGTCCCCCTCTCACCCCTCAATCTGGACTTCTGCATCCTCCCAACTGGAGCGGTACTGCCAGACACCAGAATTGAGGGAGGCCTGCTTACAGACACTCCCGGTTCACCAGACACTAGGGGATCCCGCACAACGGCAGCCCCTCAGGACAGACTAGGTTCCCCACCTGGTGTTCCCTTAAAGAACCATCCAGGCTCTGAGACTGAGGCTGGGCACTACCGGGACATAACCCATTCTCACTCCTTCCCCTTAAAGACAGGACGTGAGGCCCTACACCCCTCTCACTACTACAGGACCTAGCTGGGCTACTCTGAGCCACTTCCACCACGCTGGGTTTGCAGATACCTGGACCACTCCTCTTGGGATCACTCCCCAATGCCTTTCCAGACCCTCTAGACTCCACCAAAAGGTCTGCCTCCAATGTGAGCTCTCTGCGGTCAGAGAACTCACTCCCGCCCAGGTGTTGGCATAGCTCAGGAAAACAGGGACTTATAATATGCTCTGCCACAATTGGATCACACAGCCCCCTAGCAGGGTTAACCAAACTATCCTTCACCTTACCATCCAGTGCCTCACACACATACTCCACACCACTCTCCTGAGACTGGCAAGACAGTATCGGACTGTCTGTCACACCACCCACACTCTTCTGGGCGGTCTTCACACTCACCTACCAGGACTTCAATTTTGGGGGAACCCCTCTCCCTGCGCCTCGCATCTAGAGTCAGTAGAGTGTCCCTCCCGCCACTAGGACCATGAACCCCTGCGTCAGTTACCCTATTCCCTTCAGGGATACTGCGCACTACTGGAGCTACCTCATGCCCTTGAACCTCCTGGTGTATGTTAACCCCCTCCTTCAAGTCAGGCGCCATATCTCTGGGTGTGCGTACTACTCTCTCAGCACTAGAAAATTCGATATTGCTGCCACCATCTGAGCTGGATTCCTCCTCCCACTCAGAAAAGCTCAATCTCTGAGCTACGCACCTTTCTTGCTGCTGGGCTGAGACACTCATGGCCTCAAGCCTCTCGAGCTCCATATCATATTTCTTCATTATAAAGTCATGCTCCATTTGCATTTTCTTTTCCTCAAAAGCCATTCTCTTTTCTTCCAGAGCCAGCTTCTTGCTTTCTAGCTCCAATTGGCTTTTTACTTTCAGCTCTGCCAATGTTATCTCATGATCCCTGGTGGCCTGTCTGTCTACCAGCTCCTCCGGCGACAGGCCTCTGCCAAAACTGTGAACGCTCTCTGCTGGTTTCAATGGTGTAACTTCCTTAGTTGCACCCCTTGATTCAATCCAGGCTTTCAGCGCCTTGTAGAGATCTGATTCGTTCTTGCATCCTGCACGTGGAACCTTTAGCTTCCTGCAGAAGTGCTTGAGTTCAGTTTTCTTGTAGCTATCCAGTTTTGACTCATCCCATTCAATTCCTACTATGCTGTTTGGGCCCGGCATGACTCCAAACACAAGGGATCTTCTTTCTTGGCAAGCGAAGTTAAAATTGTAAAGTTCTGTGGCTCAAGCTACTGGACTGTCCTCACTGTGCAATGGCTAGTAATCACTGCGCAGACATCAAGAATGCAAATCCGTAAATTCCACCGCTGCCACCAATGTTAGAATCCGGGGTCTCTGGTTAGCGCAGGTATGCACTTGCGAAAAGCAGGGACCCTTTCCTCCAAGTCAGGGCGTAGGATTACCTCTTTAAAAATAACCCCTGCTCACCCTCTAGGTAACGTGGCGCGAGCAGTCAGGCTAGATTTCCAGAGGGCATTAGGTTAAGCGTTCAAGTTGTCCCACACAATAATCACCACCCCACCACACCACCACACAAAGACACAAGGCTGTATTTGTATTAAAATAAAGTTCTTTATATAAAAGGTTTCTTTTAGGCAGGTTGTCAAAAATACAGTCTTTAACTTAAATAAGGTTCCAGTTACTCTTGAAGGCTTTCAGGCAGTCCACAGTTCTTAAAATGGCAAAATTGACCTTAAAATAGCTTCTTTAGGGTGTCTGTGCGCTTCGTAGCGCCTTGCGTACGCTTCGTACGAAGTTTTGGACGTCACTTGCCGTTTCTCACGCTTCTCGCGTGAGCACGCGTACTCGGGACGTGAACCGTACGGACCGTACCTTCGTTGGTACGCGTCGTACACGTCCGGTACGCCTCTTGCCAAAGCTCACGTTTCCCGCGTCAGCGCAGTCAATGTATCTAATGCTGGACGAGCCGTACCTTCGTCGGGACGCCTCGAACAGCTGATTTCGAACCGTGCAAAAGCTCACACTTCACGCGTTAGTCGCGTAGCGGGTCTACAGCGCTAGTACGGCCTGAACAAAGCAGCGGATGGGTCGTACTTCAGCGCGCTCGCACACAGTACCTGATTTCTCGCACAAGGGTGATCGCAGCAGCTTCAGGGGTCCCTGCAGGAGCGTCCCACGTCGCGTTGTAGTCCCTCTGAAGCAGTGGGCGGCGGTGCTTCGTGGGGTGCTCCAGGACGGTCTCGGCCACACGATCACGGGCAGAAGCAGGAGGGGCAGCTTGGGGGCAATCTCTTCAGCGCGTCGCGCTGTCAGCTTCACGGAGGGGACACGCAGTGCGTCACCGGTCTTCACAGGATCTTCCACGGCCAGGGGGGTCGCAGAGGCTCAGCGCTTGGAGCCGGATGAGTTTCTTTCTTCGCAGTGCGAGCTACGGCTCGGGGGGCAGTTGCTTGTGGTGCTTGGACCAGATGGACTGGTCTTTGCGGTGCTCGCAGTAGCCCCGGTGGCAGATGTCGCGGTGCTCAGAGAAGGGGCACAAGGTCCTCAGGGGTCAGCGTCACAGGATCGCTTCCAGCAGCTTTTCCTCTTCTGGGGGAAAGGTAGCGCCCACTGTTCCTGGGGCGCAGTTCAGGGGGCAAGTTCACAAGCAAGCCCTTGGAGATTGTTTGAAAGCACAAGTTGATGCAAAGTCTTTTTCCTCTAGTCTTTTCCTCTCCTTCCAACAGACAGGCACCCACTGCAGGCCAGTCTCTCAGGCAGAGAGACAGTATTCCTCCTTCAGCTTCTCCAGGTCCTTCTCCTTCAGGCAGAGGTTCGTCTTGGCGCAAACAGGATCTGATTTCTTAGGAGCAGGGCTCCTTCTTTTATACAGCAATTCTTTTGATCTTTGTCGCCAGAGGGCCTGGGCCTGGCTCAGTCCGGTTTTGGAGCACTTTGTTGTGGTGACTCTGCTCTTTCCTTTCAGCAGCAGGGCAGAGACATCAGCCGCTCCACAGGGGGCGGAGCCGGCATTGTGGTGGCAGAGCACAGGTCTATTCAGAGTCAAGGTGTACTCCTCCCACCCATCCTGGTGTAATCTCTCTACCCACCACCTGGCAGCCAGCCTGTCTCCTGGAATTCCCCAGCCCTGCTCCCCACTGAAACTAGGCAGCACACACACACACAGCAGAGGTGGACTGAAATGGCCAGGTCAGTAAATACTAACTTTCTAAAAGTAGTATTTACAAACACAGGATATTAAAATAAACTTTACTAAAAGAAGTATTTTATTATTCTGAGTTCAGGCATACTAAACTTGACTTTCTACCATGCTCTATGAGTCCACTGGGATTAC
Source organism: Triturus cristatus (assembly GCF_964204655.1). NCBI lineage: Eukaryota > Metazoa > Chordata > Amphibia > Caudata > Salamandridae > Triturus > Triturus cristatus. Next base: position 190,140,040 of record NC_140579.1, read on the forward strand.
AGCGTGTAGTAATTCCAGCATCCCATTCTGGCCTATGGAGAGCAGGTAGCCTTCAATAGTGAAAAAGGAAAATGGCTGTAATTCACTATTTGGGGACGTGCAGCGCATGGTGCACGGACTTGCCGATTGGATTGCAGAACTACACAGACCAGAGGCAGCGGGGGGCAGTGTCATCACCAGCAGCCCCTCCCCTTCTACCGGCGGACTTTAAATAGACCTCGCGCCTCCCGCTTCGTGGGACGCGCAGCGGGACACGCCGGGCTAAGCCTGGGCAAAGGGCGGGCCGTCTACGGCCGCCCAAGGCCGAGCGAGGCTGGGCTGGGCCACCCCCCTGTTCCTGGCCATTCAAACGCTACCATCCTCTCTAGAGCCAGGTGACTGACTTTTGTTCTGTTTCCTTCTTGGTATAACGGGGGCTGGTCCCTACAGTTGCTGTCCACCGTCTGATTTATGTGTTCTATTTTTACCATCGTATGTTAGCATTGGCTTTCATCTTTACCTACATTTTAATTTCACAAAGTCAATCAATATGGCCACACACCCTACTAAACCAAGGCTTTCTCTGGTTGGGGGCTCAGTCAGGGGGACCCTAGACCACTTCATCACTAGGGCCGCTTCCGTGCTGGAAAAAGAGATCGCCATTACGGAACGCCGTTTATCACTGGACCCTGTTTTTCAGAAGCGCTCTTCTTTGGGCCACATTCAACAGGTCATCTCCCCGTCACTCAGGGCTTCTGATCCTGAATTAACTAACGACCCTGGCCTTCCCGTGCAACATTGTGACCCAATAGATATAGCACCTACCTTAACTGAGACTGACATATGCCCCTCCAATTCCCAATCCTCAGTGGGCACTTCCTTTGTGGATTTATCTTCCACTCACACTGCTAAAACTTCTAAGCGAAAACTGGCAAAAAATAGATCTTGTTGCCCGAAGACAACAGTAAGAAATATTCTTGCCGCTCCAACAAAAAAAAGGAGAAAAGACTGCCACATGGATGTGCCCAAAATCAAGCCTCAATCATTATCGACTCCTACACGAATTACGCCTCTAATATCCCCGACACAGTCCCTCATTTCCCCTTTTTCTAACTTACTTACTGATATAGAACAACTGGTAAGATCTCTACTCTCACCTCTAACAGAGAGAGTTAAGAACATCGCAACACAGCTAGCATGTTTGGAAGACTCGCATACCTCTCTCATCGCATTAAATAATGATCTGCATTCCCATATATGTAAAAATCCTACGGCCATTATCCCTCCCCCTCCTACTCAAACAACTACCCAGTCCAATATGTCAAATCATACACAGAATATACAAGTTTCCCTGCCTACATCAGAGAAACAATCCATTGCTAAAGGGGCCCCAAGAGAAGATCAAATTCCCACTTTTGTAGCGCCTCCGGGTAATACCACCAACAGGCCGTCTCCTTCAGATTATAAATTAGATAAAAGCCTACATATTGACCTGCCCCCTGAAGCGGCTCCTTACGTAGCGACTCTTATTGGTGTTCCAGCTCTTGCCCAGGGTAAAACGGAGAGATACCAGGAACTCAAAAATAAAGTAGTATACTGGTTGACTCAGAATAGACCGCTCCCCCCTGAAATCAATGGTGAAATACTACACGTTAGGAGACTGAAATGGTTGGGCCCTAGACCCAAGGATAAACAGGGAGATGTCATTATAATTAACTTTCGAGATCGTAGGGTGCTTCCCCACATAGTGGACTGGTATACCCCAGGCAGGGGCCCGGGAATTCTAACGGCTGATTTAAGCTATTTTTACCCCCGCTCTCTTTTGACAAATTCCACACTCTCACATCCACCACCGAGGGCCATCTTTGAGACACCCCTATTCACTATCCCTACTTCTAACAGATACGCCATTTTTTCGGGATTGGATGAACAGGACTGACTTCTTCACCCTGGAACCATGGTTGACAACTTTTCCACCATGAGCACTCCGTCATCTATTCTAGCATTAGACAATCCTAACATCAAGAATAACAACTTGCCTAATAACAACGCGGGGTGGAAGCCAATTCCAGCTATTGTCCCTCATTTTCCGCCTTTAGAGTCATTGTCTTTGTCTGCCGGCCCGTTTACTACTCTTTCATTCCCTAACCCGGTCCATAGAGATCCTTTCCCCTCGAAGAATTCCTCGCATCTTCTAGAAGCTGCTGAGGCTGTAACAGACTCAATGACTGGTATAATCGGTACGGATGAGCCCCTGCAGGGCGATAGCCTTTTGTCTTGGAACGTGGCAGGTCTCCTCGACAAATTGTCTAACCCTGCCTGGATTTAAATCGTTTCCCGATATAGCATTATTTGCCTCCAGGAAACCTGGACCTCTACAGAGCTCCATCTCCTAGGGTACCAGACCTTTCACACCCCAGCTTCCCCCAGCCCTCACGGCAGAAACAAGGGAGGACTTACGATCTATATTTCTGTAGAATCCCGATTAAAACCAACTTATATCACAGGGTCTTCTTATTATCAGCTAATTAGTCTGACCGGCGGCTTCATTAACAACGTCGTCCTGGTCAATTTATACAATAACATCCCAAATGCACATTTGGACATGGTGCTTAATGGATTAAAATCTGACCTAATAAAAAAAGAGTCCCAAAATAACTCTGATACTTTAATCATCTTGGTAGGCGATTTTAATTGCCAGCTATGTACTCAGAGTATTAAAGGCACTTGTGGTCTGACGACTGAAATGGATGATTCTCCCAATCACTTTTGCCACACTAAATTGGGAGATTTGTTAAATGGATTATTATCCCATTTTAATTTATCTTTTGTCAACAACCTATGTCTTCCACCCAAGTCCTTTAAACCCACTTATAATGGGAGAGGTTGTCACACCACGATCGATTACTCACTTATATCCTCAAGGTATTCAGGATCGATAATTACTTGGGAGACCCTTGACACTGCCATTAGTGATCACTATCCTACCGAGGTAACCTTAAAGCTAACCTCGAACACCAATGACACGGTCAGGCAGAATCCCCCTTATTCTCATCCCCTGCAGCTGGGAACCACTACGGGCCTTTTCCTCAAATGGGACAAAGTAGTCCCCTCTAGTTTTCTTAAAAGCTTGGTCACCAAAGCTTATGATCATTTCCAAATTTGTTTGTCACCTACGGAAAACTCGCAGATAATAACAAACTCCTTTTCTGCAATTCTGTCAGAAATTAAATCTCTCCTTGTGCGTGCTCCAAAGAAATCTGCACCACTTATCCATGGCTGGTTTGACAGGGACTGTTCTAAAGCCCTCCGACTTCTGAAAGCAGCTTTGAAGTCTAACCCTAGAAATCGTCTAGAGGTTCAGCATGCCAGACACAACTACTGAATCAAGCGTAAGGCAAGGAAAAGCCAGCTGAAGTTGCTGGCTTGGTCAGCCCTTGTGGAGGCCTCCGAGAAGAGGCATAACACCGCTTTTTGGAGGGCAGTTAATGCTCCCTTTTTTCGATCCTCTCAGCCCCCGATTTTGGACTCAGCTATTACCTCCGATACCTGGGTTAAACATTTTAGTATTTTATACAATCCTACTAACCTGGATAATCAACCATCTGAGAATGAAACTGATCCCAACTCTCCACCTGACTTAACTATTTCTACTTCTTTCCCTCTAAATATCATTTTTGACCATGCTGAAGTACTGATGGCCTTAAAAGACAGCCCTTCCGGGAAAGCCCCAGGCCCAGATTGCGTCCCTATAGACGTTTTTAAGTCACAGCCTGATCTATGGGCCCCATTGCTCACTAACGTATTGAATTCTCTGAATACCATCGGCTTTATCTCCACCTGGCCAGAGGCAATTGTCGTCCCGATCTTTAAAAAAGGCGTGAGGGATAATCCCACCAATTACCGCCCAATCTCACTCTTAGACTCCCTTATGAAGGTAGCCGGGCGAATTATTTTAAATAGAATACACGATTGGTTAAGCACTCAAGATATTATCTCTGATATGCAATATGGCTTCAGACAAGGTAAGGGTACCATTGAACAGGGCTTAAACCTGACCCTAATAATAGCCAAATATACCCAGGCGAAAAGAGGAAACCTCTTCATAACTTTTGTAGACCTTAGCTCTGCATTCGACTGTGTCGATCACAGGCAGTTATGGGAATCCCTTACAGAGATTGGCCTAGATCCTATTATTATATTATTTATTAAAGAGCTGTATAGAGATGCATCGGCCCGCGTGAGATATGGTAAAAATGGAGAATGTTCTGACAGATTTTTTATCAGACGAGGTGTCAGACAGGGTTGTATACTAGCTCCTTTACTTTTTACCCTTTATATCAACTCTGTCAGCCACCATCTGACCAGAACCTACCACGATTACCCCACAATCAATGGCAAACCGATCCCCATTTTGCTTTACGCAGACGATGCGGCAATTATGTCCCAGACTCCCACGGGCCTACAAAGGGCAGTTAATGAATTTACTGACTTTATGTCAAAGAGAGGCTTAAATGTTAACACCTTCAAAACTTACACTATGTCCTGTGGCCTAGGGATCGGAAAAAAGCCATGTACCACTTTTTTGAACGGTAAAAAACTAATTAATATTGATAGCTTCCCTTACTTGGGCATTACTTTTAACAAGAGAGGCACTTGGCGAGCCGCGGCCCAAGCCAGAGGTTTAGCATTGTCTAAAGCCATAGGCGCACTGACAAATTTTTCTAAAAAACTAGGGGGCCGCCCAATACGCCCTTTACTTCAGATCTATCGGGCGAAGTGTATCTCAACTGGTACCTACGGATCTGGGATTTGGGGGATCGAACCCGTTGAACAAATCCAGCGCCTCGAGAATGCTTTTCTACGCTACCTCTTGGCTGTCCCCCCAGGCACTTCCACTCATATGGTGCATACTGAATTGGGCCTCACACATATCGAAGACACGATTAATTCTTCTCCTCTTATTTTATGGCATAAAGTCTGGACCAATGAAGAGACCCCATTTAACAGGGAAATCATCACAGACTGTCTAAAACTGACAGAGGTCAGGAACATTAAATGGTTGAATTACGTCAAAAGGTTGTCCACTGACATCGGGCACCCGGAATTTTTTGCCGACCCATCAACCTTAACTAACATACCAAAAGTCGAGCTAAAGCGACTTGTTTTAAATCACCTGTGCCGTAAACGCTGGTTCTTAGAAAAACAGAAGACTACAATTGCTGATTATCAAAACTTGATCACTGTGAGTGGCACTCAGCAATATTTACTATTAGAACCATCACCGTTTACCTGCATGCTCCTGACCCGTTTCCGTACTAACACCTTTTTTAGACTTCTAACCTTCCCTAACTCAAATTGCTGGTCCAATGAATTACAGAAATGCCCTTGTGATGCCCTTTCGACTCAATCTAATATTCATTGCATCCTATTTTGTAGATATTATCAATTGCCAAGGACCATTTTTTTAAAACCATTGCTCAAATCTTGGGGTTTACGCTCATGCAAACTGGCATACCACAAATTAAAAACTCTGGAAACCCCCTTAGCCCTGGCAGCCATGTCATCCTATCTGAAAATGACGATGAGGTTGAGGACATCAATGCAGACCTAAGTGGTCTTATATCTCGATGCTTGAGTGTATCTATTCTTTTAATCCTTGTGAATTTAATCATGTTATAAATTGAATGTAGTTTTAACTGTTTTTAACGGACTTTTTATATGTATGTACTTTATTGATATTGTTTTTACATATCGAATAAAGTTCAATATCTATCTATCACTATTAAGACATACCACACACATCAGGGCATGTCCTACCTTATGCCTACAATGCACCCTGTCCTTGGGCCTACCAGAGGGGTGACTAATATGTAGTTAAGGGAAGGTTTAGGGACTGGCAAGTGGGTGTACTTGCGCAGTCAGCGCGACAGTACCAGACTGCACGCAGGTTCTGCAGTGGCAGACCTTAGACACATTTTACTAGGCCGCTTCTGTGGGTGGCACAACCAGTGCTGCAAGCCCACCAGCAGCATTTGTATTTACAAGCCCTGGCACTCCTGGTGCACTTTACTAGGGGCTGATAGTAAACCAAATAAGCCAAACATGGAAATCAATCAATGTCAACATTTTACCATAGGAAGAGCATATGCACCTTAGCACTGATCAGCAGTGGTAAGGTGGCCAGAGTCATAAAACAGCCAACAACAGGTCAGAAAAAATACAGGAGGAAGGCAAAAAGTTTAGGAATGACCCTGCAAAAAGGGCCAAGTCCAACAACATTCATCCCCAAACCCCTCCCAAGACTGGTAAGACAGTTTCTACCGCCCCTGATTTCTCAACCTGACCACCACGTGACACAGGTACCATTACTCCGGGAACTGGGAATGGGAATACATGCACTGGACACACATCTGCTGCCACCACTGGATCCCACCCTTATTGGTGAATCCAGAAAACACACTGCACTTAGGGGATGATCTACCCTCCCGAGCTAGTGACTCCATACCAATTAAGTCCCCACTGTAGGCCAACCCAAGAAATAACAAACATCACAGGGGCAGTTACCTCCTCCAGCTTCTACTGCAGGCCAACCCAAGAAATAGCTGCACAAGGGCAGTTACCTCCTCCAGTTTCTGGTTTCTGTCCTTAGCAGGACACTCAACTCAAAGTGCACAAGAAACACATTACCACAGAAATGACACTTAAAACAAACTTAGACCAATAATCCCTTTCCATGTGACTATCTAAATGCAGAGTTTTGTAGTGCAGCCAGCTGTCGCTGTGGTACTGCGCAAACACAAGTCCTAATCCCACCGCTGATCACCAATGTTAGAAATGGGATCTCTGGTTGGCTAGGGCTTTCGCAAAAGCCAGGCAGAGACCACCACTCTAAGTCAGGACTGGGGAGCTACACGCCAAAGATAACCCCTGCTCTCCCCCTTAGTAGCTTGGCACGAGCAGTCAGGCTTATCCCGGAGGCAATGTGTAAAGCATTTGCGCGCGCACACAGCAACAACACCCTAGGCCCACCACAAAAGAAACTCCACACAAGGTTATATATAAAAAATAGCCTTTGTATTATAATAAACACATTAGATGATAATCACATCATTTACACGGTGCCAACTGGCACTGGGCAGAATTTTACAGGGGAATATTTACACAAGACAGGGCCACATGGGCCACTGTCAGAATTAGCACAAATCACCAATTGTAAATGTAGAACATATACCAACTGGAACATAAATTATAACTGTAGAGCACAACCAGTAACTACTGGCGCAATAATGGCCTCAGCATTATCACAATAGAATCAGGTATAAAACCTATCCTGTATACATCACAGGGGCATAAACACATTATGCAATTTCTCATAAGTCTAACGCATTAGACCTTACCTCCTAAGTATAATTACACTAGGGGCGTACATCACACAGGGAAGTATAATCTCCCTAACATAAACCTAAACAGGTAAAACAACCTCCTATGCAGAAATCATATCTAGAGGTATAAAACACAGGTTGCGCAAAACATGTTACACACAGTACATTCCCTAACACCATAAGCATTAACACAGGGTGCGCAAAACATACTACACACAGTACATGTCCTAACACCATAAGCATTAACCCAGGGTGCGCAAAACATACTACACACAGTACATTTCCTAACACCATAAGCATTAACACAGGGTGCGCAAAACATACTACACACAGTACATTTCCTAACACCATAAGCATTAAACCACAATAGTACGTCAATCACATTAGGGTCCAGGTTGCGCCAGAACCTAAACGTAGCAGCTGCCCACTACTAGGGACAAGAACAGGTCCTAAACGCTGCAGCTGGCACTAAGTGCTGCGCAGCTGTGGATGTCAAATATGAGGCATGGGCTCACAATGGCCCTTGAAACAATATGCCAAAACGTTTGAGCCACCTAGGCTCTAAAAACAACATGTCCCCCAGTAATGTGGAGCCACACGGGGCTCCTCAAATTAATATGCGCCAATACAGAACAGAACTTGCACCTAATCCCTATGGGGCGCACTGGCGTTTCCAATAAAATATGCCCCCGACCGTTGGAGCCACACACCGGCTCTGGAAACAAATGTACCCCCCCCGTTGGAGCCACGTAGGCTCTTAGAACAATTATGCCCCATCGTTGGAGCGCACTGGCTCACGTTGGAGCAGCCCGCTGCCATCCAGGGCCGCTCTACCAGCATCACGGACCGTGCCTTTACCAGGCACCACAACAAAGAAACAATTATGCCCCGTAATCGTAGGAGCGGCCCGCAACGGCGGGTCCGCTCATGGACACTACACAGCGGTCATTTCTCCCCCCCAGCCCTCACTCACCGGGCTGACGGGACACTCCTCCTTCTCTCGACACCACGGGCGGCACGCGGGGCTCTCTCTCCCATGAGAGCCCCGCTGGGGATCCCACTGCACTACTCTTCACCCAGGCCCCCTCCTGGGACCCAGGACTCGTCCTCACTACTCGGGGAGGCGGGGTAGGCTCCCGTCCTCCCCCTTGGCACACCGGGGCTCCCCTAGCCTCATGGGAGCCCCGCATCGATAACTTCCGGTCCGGCCGCGCCCAGAAGCAGGCGAACTTGGCCTGGCTTCCGGGTCGGCGGCCATTTCTCTGGTCGCGGCGGTGATTTTCTCAATAATCGCTGGGTGGGCACCCACCAAACACGGGAAAACGCGGGGTGGGCACCCGCTCTTTTTAAAGATGAGAACAACAAAAACGGAAATGAGGGGTAGGCTCCCTCCCAATTAAAAGTATAAAGCGGGGTGGGCACCCGCTTCGGCTGACATCACGGGGGAATCCTTACGATGGGATTCTCTCTACAGGACCGGGCAGCGCCACGCAGCCCACGCTCCTCTTCCCTGGGGAAAGTCCCAGCAAAGCACAGTGCTCTCGAGGCGCCACAAGCAGCTCACAGTTCCTCCGGTCCTGTAGTAAAAAGAACAGCAGAAAGTTCCTGTAAAGATTCAATGGCAAAGCAGGGCCCAGGGAGGCAAGCCATCCAGGGCAAGGACTGTCTCCAAACGTCCAAAAGAAGTCCTCCAGGCATCCAGGGCATCCAGGAGCTGGGCAGGGCCCAGGGAGGCAAGCCTTCCCCTTAGCCCCAGCAGCAGCACGCCCCTGGTAGTTTCTAGTCCAAGAACAAGAACATTTTCATGGGGTCACAGTCCCTCTTTTATACACAGAGGGGCATATGCATCAACCAAACGAATACCGATTCCTTAATAGCGAAAAATAAGGAATCGCCATTAAGGAATCGGTAATTGGCATGCATCAACAGATTCGGTAAAATTTAGCGATTCCTTAAAAATCGCTAAATTTACCGATTCCTTAATAGCGGGGCACGCAAACGGCCTCACTAGCAAATAGCGAGTTCGGTAATACCGAATTAGCTAATAGCGAGTTCGGTAATACCGAGTTAGCTATTACCGAATCGGTAATAGCGAAATCGCAAATTGCCGCGTCGCTCCGGGAACGTGCAGATGACATCACCAACCAGGAAATACTGCTGCCCCACCCACATAGCCTCGACAGAGGAGCAGACAGGAGCTGGGAAGAAAGACTGCCTGTGCAGAGTGAGGCCACACCGATTCTGCAAATCACATCAGACATCCATCATGGCGCAGGAAATGCCATCCAGCGCAGAATCTGCACGCAAGCACAAGAAGAAGTTTTCGGACAGGGAGCTGGAGTACCTCATCGAGGGAGTGTCCAGCAAACACGACCGCCTCTTTGGCAAGCTGTCCCTCAAGGTGCCTGAGACAGAGAAGCGGTGCATCTGGCTGCGCATCCGTGAGAGGGTCAATGCGGTTGGCGTCACTACCCGCAGCATCGACGACCTTAAAAAACGGTGGTATGACCTGCGGAAGCGCGCCAAAGAGAGGATTGCTGAGAGGCTCCGGGAGGCTAGCAGGACTGGAGGCGGCACATCTACTGCACCATCCAACACAGCCCTGGAGGACCTTGTGGAAGGGACGATAGAGCGGGAAGCCGCCGTGGGGGTGACCCAGATGGACACGTCCGGCGCAGCCACAAGTGCCCAAGGTAAGATGCATGCCTGTGCCACACCCAGCATAGCGTAAATCCATACCCATGCCCCCAGCCCAATCTCACTGTGTCTGCAGCTCTGGCACAGACAGCTCCACACATGACACTAGTGCATCTTGGGAGTTGTAGTCTAGTCAGCCCAGTGTGCATGTACAGGCGTAAATCCAATGAGCATACACCACATCAGTTGTACATGGATGGAGACTGTTCATTTGTTGGACCACAGAGGGACATTAATGGGTACAACACTATGTAGGTGTAATCATCCCACTAACCATGCACTGTTTCACACACAGATGCATCACCTGGGGACTCTGACGACAGCGACCAGCTGATCATTTCGGAGACACCCGTCGAGTCAGACCAGGAGACAGCGCAGGATGCGCACGCATCGCCAACACCTGCCACCCCACCAGCACCACCTCCACCAGCGCCACAATCAACGGCACCAGCACCAGTGCCACAAGCTAAGGCACCAGCACCTGCGCCACTAGCCAAGGCACCAGCAACAGCGCCACAAGCAACGGCACCAGCAAAACAGCCTGCAGCTAGTACAGCCACAATACCGCAGAGGCACAGGCACCAAGTTGCGCCCTTGCAGGAGATGGTAACACCCCCCCCGCAATTGGCACCCAGGCAGCGCACATCCACACCACCTGCTGCACCACCTGGAGGCTCAAGACACGCACGGCGTCACAAGGCCCGTCGCAGTTCCGTCTCCTCAGCAGACCAGGATGTCCCAACAACCTCTGCAATCGAGGAGAGGATGCTGCGTACACAGCGCCTGCAGGGACGACATGTGGCTAGCATTAGCTGCAATATCGTGCGCCTTGCGAGGGAGATGCGCGCCATGACTGCAGCAGTCACCGACATAGGCACGGCGGTCAGGGACATGGGCATGACGGTCAGGGACCAGACCACTGCGGTTGCTGATGGCAATGCTCAGCTCAGGGAGGAGGTACGTGAGCTCACCCGTGCCATCAGGGAGGGCCATGAGTCCCAGAGGAGGAGTAACCGGCAGCTAATGTTGCGTTCCGCCGCCGCTACCAAGGCCATAACACGGCACAGCAACAGCACCGCTGTGTTGGCACGCCGCACAGTCTCCCTGCAGGTGGACCTTGGGCACTTCTGCGGGGATGTCGCTAAGTCACTGGGACACATCACCACTGCTGTGGAACAACTTCAGAGCAGCACATGCAGTGCTGCTGCATTGGGAGGGGATGACACAAGTGAGGCTGCCTCCAGTGTCAGCAGCGTGTCACTGGCAGAGGCCAGCACCAGGCGCCGCAGTTCGCGTGCCTCCACGGGGACAGGCCGTGGTGAGGCATTGGATGCACCTGAGCGGAGGCTTGGGGTACGTGGCAAGCGCCACTAGACAGTTGGACATGCTGCAGGACCATGGTGGGGCAACCATGGCCATCCAATTATTGTGTTTGCACAGGCCTGACTTTAAGGCACCTTTTATTTACATGAATGCAATCGGAGCATGATTTACAATGCTAGTTCTGTTGCACAATCCTCAGTGCTACTGTGCATTAAACAGTTGCACCCCAAACCAACTTGTAATGTCTCATTTTACCCAGGGTCAAAAATGATTTTGCATTATGTATGTCCGCCTCCTATGGCCCTCTGCTGTGTTTGGGATGTGTGGCTGTCGTCGTTGGGCGGGTGGTTGGTCAGCCCGGTGGTCGTCATCCCTGTCCACCTCCATGGGTATCCCCCTTCTGGTGGCAATGTTGTGCAGCATTGCACATACAGCAATTATCCGACAGCATGTTTCTGGTTGGTATAGCATGGCGCCGCCAGTCTTGTGGAGGATACGGAAGCGGCTCTTGAGAATCCCAAAAGTCCGCTCTATCACATTCCTCGTGCTGATGTGTGCAGCGTTGTAGCGATGTTCCTGCGGGGTTGCTGGATTTAGGTATGGGGTGAGTATGTATTCCCGCAGGGCGTAAGCACTGTCACCTAGAAGATAGAAGCATAGACTTAGCATTGGTGATGTACATACATGTGTGGTGTTGGTGTGGGGAAGCGTATTTCTACGTACCTAGCAGGAGTCCCTCTCCAAATTCTCCATTGATTAGTCGCCTGTGCATTCCACTGTTGCGGAAGATGTATGAGTCGTGTGTGCTCCCTGGGAATTGTGCCACTAGGTCCGTTATGATGTTGTTGGCATCGCACACAACCTGCACGTTGATCGAGTGGTATGACTTGCGGTTCCGGAATAGGTACTCATTTGCTGACGGAGGACATATGGGGATATGCGTGCAGTCGATGCATCCAATCACATGTGGGAATTGTGCCACCTGGTAGAAAGCCTGTTTGGTGCGGTCCAACTGCTGTGGGGTTGTGGGGAAGCTGATGTGTGTGTGGAGCATTGTCAGTATGGCATCTAGGAATTTCTTGAAGAAGCGTGACAGTGCGCTTTGCGAAACACCTCCGGCCACCGCAATTACCCCCTGGAAACTCCCTGAGGCCAGTAGGTGCAGGCTGCATAGGACCTGAACGTGCGCAGGGATAGCATTTGTCCGGTGTGTCTGGTGCTGCAGTAATGGTTCCAGGTCTGCAATCAGGCGCATGATCATAGCGCGATTGAGGCGATACTTCTGGTACACCTCGTCCTCATTCTGCCCGAGCAAGGTTATGCGCAGTCTGAAAACTCGCTCCTGGACCCTTCTCTTGCGCTGTCCTGCTGCATTGATCCACATCCTCCTTGCAAGCACGTAGAGGGCAGCCATTTTGTGGGAGCCAACAGGGTCTCCTGGGCCACATTTAAGGGTTTAGTGATTGCCTCAATCATTTGCACATGTTGGAAAAAATTTTGCCTCATCTTTTTTTTTTTTTGTAACTTTACCTCCAGGTTTTGATTCCCCTTATTTAGCTCTTGCAAAATAGTGATTTTTGGGATTTTCGTTATTAGCGAGTTTTGTTGCATTGGGGTGCGAATCGTTATTTGCTATTGGCACTTTCCGGGAGCTAATAGTGATTTCGGTAATTGCTAATTCGGTATATAGCGATTCGGTAAATTAGCATTTTGGGTATTAGCGATTCGGTATGTTCGAGGTTATTTATTTTGCGATTCGTTATTTGCTCAGGTTTTGGGTTGATGCATTGGGATTGGGTATTTTTAACGCAATACCGGGAGCTATTAACGATTCGGTATTTTACCGACTGGATTTTGGCTTGATGCATAAGGGTGAGAATCCTTTGTCTCCAAAGGTGCAGGGAAGGGGCGAACCAGATTCAACTGGTTCTTGAGCACTTTGTTTTGCTCAGCCCCTCTCCCTAATCACAGGACAGGCCAGGGACATCAGACGCACCACAGGGGGTGGAGTCAGCATTGTGTAGGGAAAGCCCAGCCATATTCAGGTCCCAGGTGTACTCCTCCCTGCCATCAACATGCAGATCTCTCCATTCACCACCGGGGCAGACCCATCCTTACTCCTGGAGCCAGACACACCAGCCAATCGCAAGCCAGACAGTCACTGCACATTTTTTGCACAGACATGCCAGCTTCTAGAAATGGTACTTCTACACTAGACACCGTAACGCTGCACACATCATTGCGCAGCATTCACTCTCACGAGTTCGCACATACCAAACTCGCCCCTGCACTCCTCTCACATCAGGACTTAACACGGTCACTCAGATCCCCCATGCATTCCTATGCGAGGGCAGGTCCGTCTCACTAAAACATACACAGAGCGCACGCACTTTCCACTGGGACACAGTGTAAAAGCGCCTAGAGGCCTAAAACCACTAATGCAACATAGGAATAAGGCTAGGATAAATGCAAAAAGTTCTAGGGGTGAACTTGCCAGAAGGGCCAAGTCCAACAGTCAGGGTTTAGGGCAGACCTGTGGAGTTCGGGAAGAGTAGGGGTCATGCAGGGGTGGTGTTTCAGGGTTTAGGGCAGTGCAGTGGTGTTCGGGCAGTGTAGGAGGTCGAGCAAGGGGGTTGAGTTTCAGGGTTTAGGGTGGTGCAGTGGTGTTCGGGCAGTGTAGGGGGTCATGCAGGGGGTGGTGTTTCAGGCTTTAGGTGAGAGCAGTGGTGTTCGGGCAGTGTAGGGGGTCGTGCTGGGGCTGGTGTTTCACGGTTTAAGGCAGAGCAGCGGTGTTCGTGCAGAGTAAGGGGTCGTACTGGGGCTGGTGTTTCAGGGTTCAGGGCAGTGCAGCAGTGTTCGGGCAGTGTAGGGGGTCGTGCTGGGGCTGCTGTTTCAGGGTTTAAGGCAGAGCAGCGATGTTCGTGCAAAGTAGGGGATCGTGCTGGGGCTGGTGTTTCAGCGTTTAGGGCAGTGCAGCAGTGTTCGGGCAGTGTAGGGGGTCGTGCTGGGGCTGCTGTTTCAGGGTTTAGAGCAGTGCTTTGGTGTTTGGACAGTGTAGGGGTGGTGCTGGGGCTGGTGTTTCAGGGTATAGGGCAGTGCAGTGGTGTTTGGGCAGTACAGGAGTCCTGCAGGGGGTGGTGTTTCAGGGTTTAGGGCAGTGCAGTGGTGTTCGGGCAGTGTAGGAGGTCGAGCAGGGGCGTTGTGTTTTAGGGTTTAGGGCAGTGCAGTGGTGTTCGGGCAGTGTAGGGGGTCATGCAGGGGGTGGTGTTTCAGGCTTTAGGTGAGTGCAGTGGTGTTAGGGCAGTGTAGGGGGTCGTGCTGGGGCTGGTGTTTCAGGGTTTAAGGCAGGGCAGTGGTGTTCGTGCAGAGTAGGGGGTCGTGCTGGGGCTGGTGTTTCAAGGTTCAGGGCAGGCCAGCAGTGTTCGGGCAGTGTAGGGGGTTGTGCTGGGGCTGCTGTTTCAGGATTTGAGACAGAGCAGCGGTGTTCGTGCAGAATAGGGGGTAATGCTGGGGCTGGTGTTTCAGCATTTAGGGCAGTGCAGCAGTGTTCAGGCAGTGTAGGGGGTCGTGCTGGGGCTGCTGTTTCAGGGTTTAGAGCAGTGCTTTGGTGTTCAGGCAGTGTAGGGGGTGGTGCTGGGGCTGGTGTTTCAGGGTATAGGGCAGTGCAGTGGTGTTTGGGCAGTGCAGGGGTCCTGCAGGGGGTAGTGTTTCAGGGTTTAGGGGAGTGCAGTGTTGTTCGGGCAGTTTAGGGGGTCGTGCTGGGGATGGTGTTTTAGGGTTTTGGCAGTGCAGTTGTGTTCGGGCAGTGTAGGGGGAGCTGCTGGGGCTGGTGTTTCAGGGTTTAGGGCAGAACAGTGGTGTTCGGACAGTGTAGGGGGTCATGCTGGGGCTAGTGTTTCGGTGTTTAGGGCAGAGCAGTGGCATTTGGGCGAGTAGGGGTTGTTCTGGGGCTGGTGTTTAGTGTTTAGAACAGTGCAGTGGTGTTCGGTCAGTGTAGGGGGTCGTGCAGGGGCTGGTATTTCAGTGTTTAGGGCAGAGCAGTGGTGTTTGGGCAGCTTAAGGGGTTGTGCGGGGTCTTGTTTAGGGTTTAGGGCAGTGCAGTTGTGTTCAGGCAGTGTAGGGGGTGGTGCTGGGGCTGGTGTTTCAGGGAATATGTCAGTGCAGTGGTGTTCGGGCAGTGTAGGGAGTCGTGCTGGGGCTGGTGTTTCAGGGTTTAGGGCAGAGCAGTGGTGTTTGGGCAGAGTAGGGGGTCGTTCTGAGGCTTGTGTTTAGGGTTTAGGGCAGTGCAGTGTTGTTCGGGCACTGTAGGGAGTCGTGCTGGGGCTGGTGTTTCAGGGTTTAGCGCAGTGCAGTGGTGTTCGGGAATTGTAGGGGGCCGTGCTGGGGCTGGTGGTTCAGGATTTAGGGCAGAGGAGAGGTTTTCGTGCAGAGCAGGGGATTGTGCTGGGGCTGGTGTTTCATGGTTTAGGGCAGTGCAGCAGTGCTCGGGCAGTGTAGGGGGTTGTGCTGGGGCTGGTGTTTCAGGGTTTAGGGCAGTGCAGTGGTGTTCGGGCAGTGTAGGGGGTGGTGCTGGGACTGGTGTTTCAGGGTATAGGGCATTGCAGTGGTGTTTGTGCAGTACAGGGGGTCCTGCAGGGGGTGGTGTTTTAGGGTTTAGGGCAGTGCAGTGGTGTTTGGACAGTGTAGGGGGTTGTGCTGGGGCTGGTGTTTCAGGGTTTAGGGCAGTGATGTTCGGGCAGTGTAGGGTGTCTATCTTTGTGTGCTGTTTCATGGTTTAGGGCAGTGCAGTGGTGTTCGGGCAGTGTAGGGGTAGTGCTGGGGCTGGTGTTTCAGGGTATAGGGCAGTGCAGTGGTGTTCAGGCAGTGTAGGGGGTAGTGCTGGGGCTGGTATTTTATGGTTTTGGGCAGTGCAGTGGTGTTCGGGCAGTGTAGGGGGTCGTTCTGGGGCTGGTGTTTCAGGGTTTAGGACAGTGCAGTGGTGGTCGGGCAGTGTAGGGGTCATGCTGGGGCTGGTGTTTTAGGGTTTTGGGCAGTGCAGTTGTGTTCGGGCAATGTAGGGGGTCGTGCTGGAACTGGTATTTCAGGGTATAGGGCATTGCAGTGGTGTTTGGGCAGTGCAGGGGGTCCTGCAGGGGGTGAGGTTTCAGGGTTTAGGGCAGTGCAGTGGTGTTTGGACAGTGTAGGGGGTTTTGCTGGGGCTGGTGTTTCAGGGTTTAGGGCAGTGATGTTCGGGCAGTGTAGGGTGTCTATCTTTGTGTGCTGTTTCATGGTTTAGGGCAGTGCAGGGTGTTCGAGCAGTGTAGGGGTAGTGCTGGGGCTGGTGTTTCAGGCTATAGGGCAGTGCAGTGGTGTTCAGGCAGTGTAGGGGGTAGTGCTGGGGCTGGTGTTTTAGGGTTTTGGGCAGTGCAGTGGTGTTCAGGCAGTGTAGGGGGTCGTTCTGGGGCATGTGTTTCAGGGTTTAGGGCAGTGCAGTGGTGGTCGGGCAGTGTAGGGGTCATGCTGGGGCTGGTGTTTTAGGGTTTTGGGCAGTGCAGTTGTGTTCGGGCAATGTAGGGGGTTGTGCTGGAACTGGTGTTTCAGGGTATAGAGCATTGCAGTGGTGTTTGTGCAGTGCAAGGGGTCCTGCAGGGGGTGGTGTTTCAGGGGATAGGGCAGTGCAGTGGTGTTTGGACAGTGTAGGGGGTTGTGCTGGGGCTGGTGTTTCAGGGTTTAGGGCAGTGATGTTCGGGCAGTGTAGGCGGTCTATCTTTGTGTGGTGTTTCATGGTTTAGGGCAGTGCAGTGGTGTTCGGGCAGTGTAGGGGGTCATGCAGGGGGTGGTGTTTCAGGCTTTAGGTGAGAGCAGTGGTGTTCGGGCAGTGTAGGGGGTCGTGCTGGGGCTGGTGTTTCACGGTTTAAGGCAGAGCAGCGGTGTTCGTGCAGAGTAAGGGGTCGTACTGGGGCTGGTGTTTCAGGGTTCAGGGCAGTGCAGCAGTGTTCGGGCAGTGTAGGGGGTCGTGCTGGGGCTGCTGTTTCAGGGTTTAAGGCAGAGCAGCGATGTTCGTGCAAAGTAGGGGATCGTGCTGGGGCTGGTGTTTCAGCGTTTAGGGCAGTGCAGCAGTGTTCGGGCAGTGTAGGGGGTGGTGCTGGGGCTGCTGTTTCAGGGTTTAGAGCAGTGCTTTGGTGTTTGGACAGTGTAGGGGTGGTGCTGGGGCTGGTGTTTCAGGGTATAGGGCAGTGCCGTGGTGTTTGGGCAGTACAGGAGTCCTGCAGGGGGTGGTGTTTCAGGGTTTAGGGTAGTGCAGTGGTGTTCGGGCAGTGTAGGGGGTCGTTCTGGGGCATGTGTTTCAGGGTTTAGGGCAGTGCAGTGTTGTTCGGCCAGTTTAGGGGGTCGTGCTGGGGATGGTGTTTTAGGGTTTTGGCAGTGCAGTTGTGTTCGGGCAGTGTAGGGGGAGCTGCTGGGGCTGGTGTTTCAGGGTGTAGGGCAGTGCAGTGGTGTTCGGTCAGTGTAGGTGGTCATACTGGCACTGGTGTTTCAGGGTTTAGGGTAGTGCAGTGGTGCTCGGACAGTGTAGGGTGTAGTGCTGGGGCTGGTGTTTCAGGTTTTAGGGCAGAACAGTGGTGTTCGGACAGTGTAGGGGGTCATGCTGGGGCTAGTGTTTCGGTGTTTAGGGCAGAGCAGTGGCATTTGGGCAGAGTAGGGGTTGTTCTGGGGCTGGTGTTTAGTGTTTAGAACAGTGCAGTGGTGTTCGGTCAGTGTAGGGGGTCGTGCAGGGGCTGGTATTTCAGTGTTTAGGGCAGAGCAGTGGTGTTTGGGCAGCTTAAGGGGTTGTGCGGGGTCTTGTTTAGGGTTTAGGGCAGTGCAGTTGTGTTCAGGCAGTGTAGGGGGTGGTGCTGGGCTGGTGTTTCAGGGAATATGGCAGTGCAGTGGTGTTCGGGCAGTGTAGGGAGTCGTGCTGGGGCTGGTGTTTCAGGGTTTAGGGCAGAGCAGTGGTGTTTGGGCAGAGTAGGGGGTCGTTCTGAGGCTTGTGTTTAGGGTTTAGGGCAGTGCAGTGTTGTTCGGGCACTGTAGGGAGTCGTGCTGGGGCTAGTGTTTCAGGGTTTAGCGCAGTGCAGTGGTGTTCAGGAATTGTAGGGGGCCGTGCTGGGGCTGGTGGTTCAGGATTTAGGGCAGAGGAGAGGTTTTCGTGCAGAGCAGGGGATTGTGCTGGGGCTGGTGTTTCATGGTTTAGGGCAGTGCAGCAGTGCTCGGGCAGTGTAGGGGGTTGTGCTGGGGCTGGTGTTTCAGGGTTTAGGGCAGTGCAGTGGTGTTCGGGCAGTGTAGGGGGTGGTGCTGGGACTGGTGTTTCAGGGTATAGAGCATTGCAGTGGTGTTTGTGCAGTGCAAGGGGTCCTGCAGGGGGTGGTGTTTCAGGGGATAGGGCAGTGCAGTGGTGTTTAGACAGTGTAGGGGGTTGTGCTGGGGCTGGTGTTTCAGGGTTTAGGGCAGTGATGTTCGGGCAGTGTAGGGTGTCTATCTTTGTGTGCTGTTTCATGGTTTAGGGCAGTGCAGTGGTGTTCGGGCAGTGTAGGGGGTAGTGCTGGGGCTGGTGTTTCAGGGTATAGGGCAGCGCAGTGGTGTTCAGGTAGTGTAGGGGGTAGTGCTGGGGCTGGTATTTTATGGTTTTGGGCAGTGCAGTGGTGTTCGGGCAGTGTAGGGGGTCGTTCTGGGGCTGGTGTTTCAGGGTTTAGGACAGTGCAGTGGTGGTCGGGCAGTGTAGGGGTCATGCTGGGGCTGGTGTTTTAGGGTTTTGGGCAGTGCAGTTGTGTTCGGGCAATGTAGGGGGTCGTGCTGGAACTGGTGTTTCAGGGTATAGGGCATTGCAGTGGTGTTTGGGCAGTGCAGGGGGTCCTGCAGGGGGTGAGGTTTCAGGGTTTAGGGCAGTGCAGTGGTGTTTGGACAGTGTAGGGGGTTTTGCTGGGGCTGGTGTTTCAGGGTTTAGGGCAGTGATGTTCGGGCAGTGTAGGGTGTCTATCTTTGTGTGCTGTTTCATGGTTTAGGGCAGTGCAGGGTGTTCGAGCAGTGTAGGGGTAGTGCTGGGGCTGGTGTTTCAGGCTATAGGGCAGTGCAGTGGTGTTCAGGCAGTGTAGGGGGTAGTGCTGGGGCTGGTGTTTTAGGGTTTTGGGCAGTGCAGTGGTGTTCAGGCAGTGTAGGGGGTCGTTCTGGGGCATGTGTTTCAGGGTTTAGGGCAGTGCAGTGGTGGTCGGGCAGAGTAGGGGTCATGCTGGGGCTGGTGTTTTAGGGTTTTGGGCAGTGCAGTTGTGTTCGGGCAATGTAGGGGGTTGTGCTGGAACTGGTGTTTCAGGGTATAGAGCATTGCAGTGGTGTTTGTGCAGTGCAAGGGGTCCTGCAGGGGGTGGTGTTTCAGGGGATAGGGCAGTGCAGTGGTGTTTGGACAGTGTAGGGGGTCGTGCTGGGGCTGGTGTTTCAGGGTTTAGGGCAGTGATGTTCGGGCAGTGTAGGCGGTCTATCTTTGTGTGGTGTTTCATGGTTTAGGGCAGTGCAGTGGTGTTCGGGCAGTGTAGGGGGTAGTGCTGGGGCTGGTGTTTCATGGTATAGGGCAGTGCAGTGGTGTTCAGGCAGTGTAGCGGGTAGTGCTGGGGCTGGTGTTTTAGGGTTTTGGGCAGTGAAGTTGTGTTCGGGCAGTGTAGGGGGTCGTTCTGGGGCTGGTGTTTCAGGGTTTAGGGCAGTGCAGCGGTGTTCGGGCAGTGTAGAGGGTCATGCTGGGGCTGCAGTTTCAGGGTTTAAGGCAGAGCAGCGGTGTTCGTGCAGTGTAGTGGGTGGTGCTTGGGCTGGTGTTTCAGGGTATAGGGCAGTGTTGTGGTGTTTGGGCAGTGCAGGGGTCCTGCAGCGGGTGGTGTTTCAGGATTCAGGGCAGAGCATTGGTGTTTGGGCAGTGTAGGGGGATGTGCTGTGGCTGGTGTTTCAGGGTTTAGGGCAGAGGTGTTCAGTCAGTGTAGGGGGTCTTGCTGGGGGTGGTGTTTCAGGGTTTAGGGTAGAGCAGTAGTGTTCCGGCAGTGTAGGGGGTCGTGCGGGGGTGGTGTTTAGGGTTTAGGGCAGTGCAGTTTTGTTCGGGCGGTGTAGGGGGTTGTGCAGGTGGTGGTGTTCCAGGGTCGAGAGCAGTGCACTGGTTTTCGGGCAGTGTAGGGGGTCGTGCAGGGGAGTGGTGGTTCAGGGTTTAGGGCAGAGCTCTGGAATTCAGGCAGTGTAGGGGGTCATGCAGTAGGTGGTGTTTCAGGGTTTAGGGCAGTGCAGTGGTGTTTGGGCAGTGTAGGAGGTCGAGCAGGGGATTGTGTTTCAGGGTTTAGGGCAGTGCAGTGGTGTTTGGGCAGTGTAGGGGGTCGTGCAGGGGTTGGTGTTTCTGGCTTTAGGTGAGTGTAGTGGTGTTCGGGCAGGGTAGGGGTCCTTCTGGGGCTGGTGTTTCAGGGTTTAAGGCAGAGCAGCGGTGTTCGTGCAGAGTAGGGGGTCGTGATGGGGCTGGTGTTTCAGGGTTTAGGGCAATGCAGCAGTGTTCGGGCAGTGTAGGGGGTCGTGCTGGGGCTGCTGTTTCAGGGTTTAAGGCAGAGCAGTGGTGTTCGTGCAGAGTAGGGGGTCATGCTGGGGCAGGTGTTTCAGGGTTTATGGCAGTGCAGCAGTGTTTGGGCAGTGTAGGGGGCTGTGCTGGGGCTGCTGTTTCAGGGTTTAGAGCAGTGCAGTGGTGTTCGGGCAGTGTATGGGGTGGTGCTGGGGCTGGTGTTTCAGGGTATAGGGCAGTGTCGTGGTGTATGGGCAGTGCAGGGGTCCTGCAGGGGGTGGTGTTTCAGGGTTTAGGGCAGAGCAGTGGTGTTTGGGCAGTGTAGGGTGATGTGCTGTGGCTGGTATTTCAGGGTTTAGCTCAGAGGTGTTCGGGCAGTGTAGGGGGTCTTGCTGGGGGTGGTGTTTCAGGGTTAGGGCAGTGCAGTGGTGTTTGGTCAGTGTAGGTGTTCGTGCTGGGGCTGGGGCTGGGGCTGGTGTTTTAGGGTTTTGGACAGTGCAGTGGTGTTAGGGCAGTGTAGGGATTCATGCAGGGGGTGGTGTTTCAGGGTTTAGGGCAGTGCAGTTTTGTTCAGGCGGTGTAGGGGGTTGTGCAGGTGGCAGTGTTCCAGGGTTTAGAGCAGTGCACTGGTTTTCGGACAGAGTAGGGGGTCATGCAGGGGAGTGGTGGTTCAGGGTTTACGGCAGAGCTGTGGAGTTTAGGCAGTGTAGGGGGTCATGCATGGGGTGGTGTTTCAGGGTTTAGAGCAGTGCAGTGGTGTTCAGGCAGTGTAGGGGGTGGTGCTGGGGCTGGTGTTTCAGGGTATAGGGCAGTGTTGTGGTGTTTGGAAAGTGCAGGGGTCCTGCAGGGGGTGGTGTTTCAGGGTTTTGGGCAGAGCAGTGATGTTTGGGCAGTGTAGGGAGACATGCTGTGGCTGGTATTTCAGGGTTTAGGGCAGAGGTGTTCGGGCAGTGTAGGGGGTCTTGCTGGGGGTGTTGTTTCAGGGTTTAGGGCAGTGCAGTGGTGTTCGGTCAGTGTAGGGTTTCGTGCTGGGGCTGGTGTGTGAGGGTTTTGGGCAGTGCAGTGGTGTTAGGGCAGTGTAGGGATTCATGCAGTGGGTGGTGTTTCAGGGTTTAGGGTAGTGCAGTGGTGTTCGGGCAGTGTAGGGGGTCGTGCTGGGGCTGGTGTTTCAGGGTTTAGGGCAGTGCAGCGGTGTTCGGACATTGTAGGGGGTAATGCTGAGGCTGGTGTTTCAGGGTTTAGGGCAGAGCAGTGGGGTTCAGGCAGTGTAGGGGGTTGTGCGGGGGTGGTGTTTAGGGTTTAGGGCAGTGTAGTTTTGTTCGGGCGGTGTAGGGGGTTGTGCAGGTGGTGGTGTTCCAGGGTTTAGAGCAGTGCACTGGTTATCGGGCAGAGTAGGGGGTCATGCAGGGGAGTGGTGGTTCAGGGTTTATGGCAGAGCTGTGGAGTTTAGGCAGTGTAGGGGGTCATGCAGGGGGTGGTGTTTCAGGGTTTAGAGCAGTGCAGTGGTGTTCAGGCAGTGTAGGGGGTGGTGCTGGGGCTGGTGTTTCAGGGTATAGGGCAGTGTTGTGGTGTTTGGGAAGTGCAGGGGTCCTGCAGGGGGTGGTGTTTCAGGGTTTTGGGCAGAGCAGTGGTGTTTGGGCAGTGTAGGGAGATGTGCTGTGGCTGGTATTTCAGGGTTTAGGGCAGAGGTGTTCGGGCAGTGTAGGGGGTCTTGCTGGGGGTGTTGTTTCAGGGTTTAGGGCAGTGCAGTGGTGTTCGGTCAGTGTAGGGGTTCGTGCTGTGGCTGGTGTTTGAGGGTTTTGGGCAGTGCAGTGGTGTTAGGGCAGTGTACGGATTCATGCAGTGGGTGGTGTTTCAGGGTTTAGGGTAGTGCAGTGGTGTTCGGGCAGTGTAGGGGGTCGTGCTGGGGCTGGTGTTTCAGGGTTTAGGGCAGTGCAGCGGTGTTTGGACATTGTAGGGGGTAATGCTGGGGCTGGTGTTTCAGCGTTTAGGGCAGAGCAGCGGTGTTCGTGCAGAGTAGGTAGTCATGCTCGAGCTGGTGTTTCAGGGTTTAGGGCAGTGCAGCAGTGTTCGTGCAGAGTAGGTAGTCGTGCTGGGGCTGCTGTTTCAGGGATTAGGGCAGAGGTGTTCGGGCAGTGTTGGGGGTTTTGCTGGGGGTGGTGTTTCAGGGTTTAGGGCAGTGAAGCCGTGTTCAGGCAGTGTAGGGGGTCATGCTGGGGCTGGTGTTTTAGGGTTCTGGGCAGTGCAGTGGTGTTTGGGCAGTGTAGTGGGTTGTGCAGGGGCTGGTGTTTCAGGGCTTAGGGCAGTGATGTTCGGGCAGTGTAGTGGGTCTTGCTGAGGGTGGTGTTTCAGGGTTTAGGGCAGTGCAGTGGTGTTTGGGAAGTTTAGGGGGTCGTGCTGGGGCTGGTGTTTCAGGGTTTTGGGCAGTGCAGTGGTGTTCGGGCAGTGTAGGGGGTCATACTGGCGCTGGTGTTTCACTGTTTGGGCAGTGCAGTAGTGTTCGGGCAGTGTAGGCGGTGGTGGTGAGGCAGGTGTTTCAGGGTTTAGGGCAGTGCAGTTGTGTTCAGGCAGTGTAGGGGGTCTTGCTGTGGCTGTTGTTTCAGGGTTTAGGGCAGTGCAGTGCTGTTCAGTCAGTGTATGGGATCGTGCTGTTGCTGGTGTTTCAGGGTTTAGGGCAGTTCAGTGGTGTTTGGGCAGTGAAGGAGGTCATGCTGGGGCTGCTGTTTCAGGGTTTAGGGCAGAGGTGTTCGGGCAGTGTAGGGGGTCTTGGTGGGGGTGGTGTTTCAGGGTTTATGGCAGTGCAGTGGTGTTCAGGCAGTGTAGGGGGTCATGCTGGGGCTGGTGTTTTAGGGTTTAGGGCAGTGCAGCAGTGTTCGTGCAGAGTAGGTAGTCGTGCTGGGGCTGCTGTTTCAGGGATTACGGCAGAGGTGTTCGGGCAGTGTAGGGGGTCTTGCTGGGGGTGGTGTTTCAGGGCTTAGGGCAGTGAAGCAATGTTGAGGCAGTGGTGGGGGTCGTACTGGGGCTGGTGTTTTAGGGTTTTGGGCAGTGCAGTGGTGTTCGGGCAGTATAGGGGGAGGTGCTGGGGCTGGTGTTTCAGGGTGCAGGGCAGTGCAGTGGTGTTCAGGCAGTTTAGTGGGTCCTGCAGGGGGTGGTGTTTCAAGGTTTAGGGCAGTGCAGTGGTGTTTGGGCAGTGTAGTGGGTTGTGCAGGGGCTGGTGTTTCAGGTTTTAGGACAGTGATGTTCGGGCAGTGTAGGGGGTCTTGCTGAGGGTGGTGTTTCAGGGTTTAGGGCAGTGCAGTGGTGTTTGGGAAGTGTAGGGGGTCGTGCTGGGGCTGGTGTTTCAGGGTTTTGGGCAGTGTAGTGGTGTTCGGGCAGTGTAGGGGGTCATACTGGCGCTGGTGTTTCACTGTTTTGGGCAGTGCAGTGGTGTTCGGGCAGTGTAGGCGGTGGTGGTGAGGCTGGTGTTTCAGGGTTTAGGGCAGTGCAGTGGTGTTCAGGCAGTGTAGGGGGTCTTGCTGGGGCTGTTGTTTCAGGGTTTAGGGCAGTGCAGTGCTGATCGGTCAGTGTATGGGGTCGTGCTGGGGCTGGTGTTTCAGGGTTTATGGCAGTGCAGTTGTGTTTGGGCAGTGTAGGGGATCATGCTGGGGTGGTGTTTCAGGGTTTAGGGTAGTGCAGTGGTGTTCGAGAAGTGTAGGGGTCATGCAGGGGCTGGTGTTTCAGGGTTTAGGGCAGAGAAGTGGTGTTCGGTCAGTATTGGGGGTCGTGCTGGGGCTGGTGTTTCAGGGTTTAGGGCAGTGAAGTGGTGTTCGGGCAGTGTAGGGGGTCGTGTGGGGGTGGTGTTTAGGGTTTAGGGCAGTGCAGTGTTATTTGGGCGGTGTAGGGTTTTGTGCGGGTCGTGGTGTTCCAGGGTTTAGAGCAGTGCACTGGTTTTCGGGCAGTGTAGGGTGTCGTGCAGGGGAGTGGTGTTTCAGGGTTTAGGGCAGTGCAGTGGTATTCGGGCAGTGTAGGTGGTCATGCAAGGGCTGGTGTTTCAGGGTTTAGGGCAGTGCAGCAGTGTTCGGGCAGTGTAGGGAGTCGTACTGGGGCTGCTGTTTCAGGGTTTAAGGCAGAGCAGCGGTGTTTTTGCAGAGTAGGGGGTGGTGCTGGGGCTAGCGTTTCAGGGTATAGGGCAGTGGAGCAGTGTTCGGGCAGTGTAGGCGGTCGTGCTGTGGCTGCTGTTTCAGGGTTTAGAGCAGTGCAGTGGTGTTCAGGGAGTGTAGGGGGTGGTGCTGGGGCTGGTGTTTCAGGGTATAGGGCAGTGCAGTGGTGTATGGGCAGTGCAGGGGTCATGCAGGGGGTGGTGTTTCAGGGTTTAGGGCAGAGCAGTGGTGTTTGGGCAGTGTAGGGGGTCGTCCTGGGGCTGGTGTTTCAGGGTTTAGGGCAGAGGTGTTCGGGCAGTGTAGGGGGTCATGCAGGGGGTGGTGTTTCAGGGTTCAGGGCAGTGCAGTGGTGTTCGGGCAGGGTAGGGGGTCGTGCTGGGGATGGTGTTTCAGGGTTTAGGGCAGTGCAGTGGTGTTTGGGCAGTGCAGGAGGTCATGCTGGGGCTGCTGTTTCAGGGTTTAGGGCAGAGGTGTTCGGGCAGGGTAGGGGGTCTTGCTGGGGGTGGTGTTTCAGGGTTTAGGGCAGTGCAGTGGTGTTCAGGCAGTGTAGGAGGTCATGCTGGGTCTGCTGTTTCAGGGTTTAGGGCAGAGCAGCAGTGTTCGTGCAGAGGAGGGGGTCGTGCTGGGGCTGGTGTTTCAGGGTTTAGGGCAGTGCAGCAGTGTTCTGCCAGTGTAGGGGGTCATGCTGGGGCTGCTGTTTCAGGGTTTAGGGCAGAGGTGTTCGGGCAGTGTAGGGGGTCTTGCTGGGGGTGGTGTTTCAGGGTTTAGGGCAGTGCAGTGGTGTTCAGGCAGTGTAGGAGGTCATGCTGGGGCTGGTGTTTTAGGGTTTTGGGCAGTGCAGTTGTGTTCAGGCAGTGTAGGGGGAGGTGCTGGGGCTGGTGTTTCAGGGTGTAGGGCAGTGCAGTGGTGTTCGGGCAGTTCAGGGGGTCCTGCAGGGGTGGTTTTTCAAGGTTTAGGGCAGTGCAGTGGTGTTTGGGCAGTGTAGGGGGTCGTGCTGGGGCTGGTGCTTCACGGTTTAGGGCAGTGGTGTTCGGGCAGTGTAGGGGTTGTTCTGGGGCTGGTGTTTAGTGTTTAGGACAGTGCAGTGGTGTTTGGGCAGTGTAGGGGGTCGTGCAGGGGCTAGTGTTACAGGGTTTATGGCAGAGCAGTGGGGTTTAAGCAGTGTAGTGGGTCGTGAGGGGTGGTGTTTAGGGTTTAGGGCAGTGCAGTTGTGTTCAGGCAGTGTAGGGGGTGGTGCTGGGGCTGGTGTTTCAGGGTATATGGCAGTGCAGTGGTGTTCGGGCAGTGTAGGGAGTCGTGCTGGAGTGGTGTTTCAGGGTTTAGGGCAGAGCAGTAGTGTTCGGGCAGTGTAGGGGGTCGTGCGGGGGTGGTGTTTAGGGTTTAGGGCAGTGCAGTTTTGTTTGGGCTGTGTATGGGGTTGTGCAGGTGGTGGTGTTCCAGGGTTTAGAGCAGTGCACTGGTTTACGGGCAGTTTAGGGGGTCGTGCAGGGGAGTGGTGGTTCAGGGTTTAGGGCAGAGCTGTGGAGTTCGGGCAGAGTATGGGGTCACGCAGGGTGTGGTGTTTCAGGGTTTAGGGCAGTGCAGCGGTGTTCGGGCAGTGTAGAAGGTCGAGCAGGGGGGTTGTGTTTCAGGGTTTAGGGCAGTGCAGTGGTGTTTGGGCAGTGTAGGGGGTCGTGCAGGGGGTGGTGTTTCCGGCTTTAGCTGAGTGCAGTGGTGTTCAGGCAGTGTACGGGTCATGCTGGGGCTGGTGTTTCAGGGTTTAAGACAGAGCAGCGGTGTTCGTGCAGAGTAGGGGGTGGTGATGGGGCTGGTGTTTCAGGGTTTAGGGCAGTGCAGCAGTGTTCGGGCAGTGTAGAGGGTCATGCTGGGGCTGCAGTTTCAGGGTTTAAGGCAGAGCAGCGGTGTTCGTGCAGTGTAGTGGGTGGTGCTTGGGCTGGTGTTTCAGGGTATAGGGCAGTGTTGTGGTGTTTGGGCAGTGCAGGGGTCCTGCAGCGGGTGGTGTTTCAGGATTTAGGGCAGAGCATTGGTGTTTGGGCAGTGTAGGGGGATGTGCTGTGGCTGGTGTTTCAGGGTTTAGGGCAGAGGTGTTCAGTCAGTGTAGGGGGTCTTGCTGGGGGTGGTGTTTCAGGGTTTAGGGCAGAGCAGTAGTGTTCGGGCAGTGTAGGGGGTCGTGCAGGGGTGGTGTTTAGGGTTTAGGGCAGTGCAGTTTTGTTCGGGCGGTGTAGGGGGTTGTGCAGGTGGTGGTGTTCCAGGGTCGAGAGCAGTGCACTGGTTTTCGGGCAGTGTAGGGGGTCGTGCAGGAGAGTGGTGGTTCAGGGTTTAGGGCAGAGCTCTGGAATTCAGGCAGTGTAGGGGGTCATGCAGGAGGTGGTGTTTCAGGGTTTAGGGCAGTGCAGTGGTGTTTGGGCAGTGTAGGGGGTCGTGCAGGGGTTGGTGTTTCTGGCTTTAGGTGAGTGTAGTGGTGTTCGGGCAGGGTAGGGGTCGTTCTGGGCTGGTGTTTCAGGGTTTAAGGCAGAGCAGCGGTGTTCGTGCAGAGTAGGGGGTCGTGATGGGGCTGGTGTTTCAGGGTTTAGGGCAATGCAGCAGTGTTCGGGCAGTGTAGGGGTTCGTGCTGGGGCTGCAGTTTCAGGGTTTAAGGCAGAGCAGCGGTGTTCGTGCAGAGTAGGGGGTCATGCTGGGGCAGGTGTTTCAGGGTTTATGGCAGTGCAGCAGTGTTTGGGCAGTGTAGGGGGTTGTGCTGGGGCTGCTGTTTCAGGGTTTAGAGCAGTGTAGTGGTGTTCGGGCAGTGTATGGGGTGGTGCTGGGGCTGGTGTTTCAGGGTATAGGGCAGTGTCGTGGTGTATGGGCAGTGCAGGGGTCCTGCAGGGGGTGGTGTTTCAGGGTTTAGGGCATAGCAGTGGTGTTTGGGCAGTGTAGGGTGATGTGCTGTGGCTGGTATTTCATGGTTTAGCTCAGAGGTGTTCGGGCAGTGTAGGGGATCTTGCTGGGGGTGGTGTTTCAGGGTTAGGGCAGTGCAGTGGTGTTTGGTCAGTGTAGGTGTTCGTGCTGGGGCTGGGGCTGGTGTTTTAGGGTTTTGGACAGTGCAGTGGTGTTAGGGCAGTGTAGGGATTCATGCAGGGGGTGGTGTTTCAGGGTTTAGGGCAGTGCAGTGGTGTTCGAGCAGTGTAGGGGGTCGTGTCGGGGATGGTGTTTCAGGGTTTACGGCAGTGCAGTGGTGTTCGGGCAGTGTAGGGGGTCGTGCTTGGGCTGGCGTTTCAGGGTTTAGGGCAATGCAGCGGTGTTCGGACACTGTAGGGAGTCATGCTGGGGCTGGTGTTTCAGGGTTTAGGGCAGAGCAGCGGTGTTCGTGCAGAGTAGGGGGCCGTGCTGGGGCTGGCGTTTCAGTGTTTTGGGCAGAGCAACAGTGTTCAGGCAGTGTAGGGGTCGTGCTGGGGCTGCTGTTTCAGGGATTAGGGCAGAGGTGTTTGGGCAGTGTAGGGGATCTTGCTGGGGTGGTGTTTCAGGGTTTAGGGCAGTGAAGCGGTGTTCAGGCAGTGTAGGGGGTCGTGCTGGGGCTGGTGTTTTAGGGTTTTGGGCAGTGCAGTGGTGTTCGGGCAGTGTAGGGGAGGTGCTGGGGCTGGTGTTTCAGGGTGTAGGGCAGTGCAGTGGTGTTCGGGCAGTGTAGGGGGTCATGCTGGGGCTGGTGTTTCAGGGTTGAGGGCACTGCAGTTGTGTTCGGGCAGTGTAGGGGGTCGTGCTGTGGTGGTGATTCAGGGCTTAGGGCAGTGCAGTGGTGTTCGGGAAGTGTGGGGGGTCATGCAGGGGCTGATGTTTCAAGGTTTAGGGCAGAGAAGTGGTGTTCGGTCAGTATAGGGGGTCGTGCTGGGGCTGGTGTTTCAGGGTTTAGGGCAGTGCAGTGGTGTTTGGGTAGTGTAGGGGTTTGTGCGGGTGGTGGTGTTCAAGGGTTTAGAGCAGTGCACTGGTTTTCGGGCATTGTAGGGCGTCGTGCAGGGAGTGGTGTTTCAGGGTTTAGGGCAGTGCAGTGGTGTTCGGGCAGTGTAGGGGGTAATGCAAGGGCTGGTGTTTCAGGGTTTAGGGCAGTGCAGCAGTGTTGGGGCAGTGTAGGGAGTCGTACTGGGGCTGTTGTTTCAGTGTTTAAGGCAGAGCAGCGGTGTTTGTGCAGAGTAGGGGGTCGTGCTGGGGCTGGTGTTTCAGGGTTTAGGGCAGTGCAGCAGTGTTCGGGCAGTGTAGGCGGTCATGCTGTGGCTGCTGTTTCAGGGTTTAGAGCAGTGCATTGGTGTTCAGGGAGTGTAGGGGGTGGTGCTAGGGCTGGTGTTTCAGGGTATAGGGCAATGCAGTGGTGTTTGGGCAGTGCAGGGGTCATGCAGGGGGTGGTGTTTCAGGGTTTAGGGCAGAGCAGTGGTGTTTGGGCAGTGTAGGGGGTCGTGCTGGGGCTGGTGTTTCAGGGTTAAGGGCAGAGGTGTTCGGGCAGTGTAGGGGGTCTTGCTGGGGGTGTTGTTTCAAGGTTTAGGGAAGTGCAGTGATGTTCAGTCAGTGTAGGCGGTCGTGCTGGGGCTGGTGTTTTAGGGTTTTGGGCAGTGCAGTGGTGTTCAGGTAGTATAGGGGGTGGTGCTGTGGCTGGTGTTTCAGGGTGTAGGGCAGTGCAGTGGTATTCGGGCAGTGTAGGGGGTCATGCATGGGGTGGTGTTTCAGGGTTTAGGGCAGTGCAGTGGTGTTCGAGCAGGGTAGGGGGTCATGCTGGGGATGGTGTTTCAGGGTTTAGGGCAGTGCAGTGGTGTTTGGGCAGTGTAGGAGGTCGTGCTGGGGCTGCTGTTTCAGGGTTTAGGGCAGAGTGGTTCGGGCAGTGTAGGAGGTCTTTCTGAGGGTAATGTTTCAGGGTTTAGAGCAGTGCAGTGGTGTTCTAGCAGTGTAGGGGGTCATGCTGGGGCTGGTGTTTCAGGGTTTAGGGCAGAGCAGCAGTGTTCATGCAGAGTAGGGGGTCGTGCTGGGGCTGGTGTTTCAGGGTTTAGGGCAGTGCAGCAGTGTTCTGGCAGTGTAGGGGGTCATGCTGGGGCTGCTGTTTCAGGGTTTAGGGCAGAGGTGTTCGGGCAGTCTAGGGGGTCGTGCTGGGGATGGTGTTTGAGGGTTTAGGGCAGTGCAGTGGTGTTTGGGCAGTGTAGGAGGTCGTGCTGGAGCTGCTGTTTCAGGGTTTAGGGCAGAGGTGTTTGGGCAGTGTTGGGGGTCTTGCTGGCGGTGGTGATTCAGGGTTTAGGGCAGTGCAGTGGTGTTCAGGCAGTGTAGGGGGTCATGCTGGGGCTGGTGTTTTAGGGTTTTGGGCAGTGCAGTTGTGTTTCGGGCAGTGTAGGGGGAGGTGCCGGGGCTGGTGTTTCAGGGTGTAGGGCAGTGCAGTGGTGTTCGGGCAGTTCAGGGGGTCCTGCAGGGGGTGGTGTTTCAGGGTTTAGGACAGTGCAGTGGTGTTTGGGCAGTGTAGGGGGTCGTGCTGGGATTGGTGTTTCATGGTTTAGGGCAGTGGTGTTCGTGCAGTGTAGGAGGTCTTCCTGAGGGTGATATTTCAGGGTTTAGGGCAGTGCAGTGGTGTTCGGGCAGTGTAGGGGGTCGTGCTGGGGCTGGTGTTTCAGGGTTTTGTGCAGTGAAGTGGTGTTCGGGCAGTGTAGGGGGTCATGCTGGCGCTGGTGTTTCAGGGTTTAGGGCAGTGCAGTGGTATTCGAGCAGTGTATGGGGTGGTGCTGGGGGTGGTGTTTCAGGGTTTAGGGCAGTGCAGTGGTGTGCGGGCAGTGTAGGGGGTCTTGCTGGGGCTGTTGTTTCAGGTTTTAGGTCAGTGCAGTGCTGTTCAGGCAGTGTATGGGGTTGTGCTGGGGCTGGTGTTTCAGGGTTTAGGGCAGTGCAGTTGTGTTCGGGCAGTGTAGGGGGTAGCGCTGGGGTGGTGTTTTAGGGTTTAGGGCAGTGCAGTGGTGTTCGGGAAGTGTAGGAGGTCGTGCAGGGGCTGGTGTTTCAGGGTTTAGGGCAGAGCAGTGGTGTTCGGTCAGTGTAGAGGGTTGTGCTGGGGGTGGTGTTTCAGGGTTTAGGGCAGAGCAGTGTTGTTGGGGCAGTGTACGGGGGCGTGCGGGGTGGTGTTGAGGGTTTAGGGCAGTGCAGTGGTGTTCTGGCAATGTAGGGGGTGGTGCTGGGGCTGGTGTTTCAGAGTATATGGCAGTGCAGTGGTGTTTGGGCAGTGTAGGGGGTCGTGCTGGGGCTGGTGTTTCAGGGTTTAGGGCAGAGCAGTGGTGTTTGGGCAGAGTAGGGGGTCGTTCTGGGGCTAGTGTTTAGGGTTTAGGGCAGTGCAGTTGTGTTCGATTAGTGTAGAGGGTCGTGCAGGGGCTGGTGTTTCAGGGTTTAGGGCAGAGCAGTGATGTTCGGTCAGTGTAGTGGGTCGTGCTGGGGGTGGTGTTTCATGGTTTAGGGCAGTAAATACAAATGCTGCTGGTGGGCTTGCAGCACTGGTAGTGCCACCCACAGAAGCGGCCTAGTAAAATGTGTTTAAGGTCTGCCATTGCAGAATCTGCGTGCAGTCTGGTACTGTCATGCTGACTGTGCAAGTGCACCTACTTGCCAGTCCCTAAACCTTCCCTTAACTGCATATTAGTCACCCCTATGGTAGGCCCAAGGGCAGGGTGCATTGTAGGCATAAGGTAGGACATATTCTGATGTGTGGCATGTCCTAATAGTGAATTACAGCCATTTTCGTTTTTCACTATTGAAGGCTACCTGCTCTCCATAGGCCAGAATGGGCTGCTGGAATTATTACACTCTATCATCCCAGCGGACTCACTGAGCATGGTAGAAAGTCAAGTTTAGTATGCCTGAACTCAGAATAATAAAATACTTCTTTTAGTAAAGTTTATTTTAATATCCTGTGTTTGTAAATAATACTTTTAGAAAGTTAGTATTTACTTGCTTAGCCATTTCGGTCTGCCTCTGCTGTGTGTGTGTGCTGCCTAGTTTCAGTGAGGGGCAGGGCTGGGGAATTCCAGGAGACAGGCTGGCTGCCAGGTGGTGGGTAGAGGGATTACACCAGGATGAGTGGGAGGAGTACACCTTGACTCTGAATAGACCTGTGCTCTGTCCCCACAATGCTGGCTCCGCCCCCTGTGGAGCGGCTGATGTCTCTGCCCTGTGCACTGAAAGGAAAGAGCAGAGTCACCACAACAAAGTGCTCCAAAACCGGACTGAGCCAGGCACAGGCCCCCTGGCGACAAAGAACTAAAGAAACTGTGTATAAAAGAAGGAGCCCTGCTCCTAAGAAATCAGATTCTGTTTACGCCAAG
The DNA here is from genome assembly GCF_964204655.1 of Triturus cristatus. NCBI lineage: Eukaryota > Metazoa > Chordata > Amphibia > Caudata > Salamandridae > Triturus > Triturus cristatus. The sequence continues at coordinate 190,172,399 of NC_140579.1, forward strand.
AAGAAACTCTGCCTGAAGAGGAGGACCTGGGAAAGCTACATGGAGGACTACTGTCTCTAAGCCTGAGAGACTGGCCTGTGGTGGGTGCCTTGCTGCAAGAAGGAGAGGAAAAGACTAAGAAAAGCTTTAAATCAACTTGTGCTTTGTGAACAATCGCCAAGGGCTTGCTTGTGAACTTGACCCCTGAACTGCGCCCCAGGAACAGTGGGCACTACCCCTCCCTGGAAGAAAGGAAGCTGCTGCTGGTGATTTAGGAACGTTGACCCCAGAGAACCTGTGTGCCCCCATCTCGCCGAGCAACGTGACCTCTGCCCGACTGTGCTGCTGTGAGCACCATGACGGCCTGCCCCGCCTGGCCTGAACAAAGTGAACTGCTGCCCCCTCGAGCCGGAGCTCGCAACGCAAAGAGAGACTGTCGGATTCCAAGCCCCGAGCCTCTGTGGCCCCGAGCCGTAGAGATCACCGTGATGATCGACGCCACTCAAGTTCGCCACGTCTGGATGATGCAGACAGCGCTGCGCCGCTGAAATCACCCCCGAGCCACCCCTCCTTCCACTTGGAAGTGTGCCGTGAAATCCTGAGGAGCCCCACGAAGCATCGCCGTCCTCTGACCAAGCGGGACTGCAACGCGGGACGCCCTTCTGAAGACTGCCAAGGCCGCCGCGAACTCCCCGTGAAAGAATGAGGTACTGTGCGCCCCTGTACGACGCGTGCATCCGACTGTACGGCCCGTACTGCTTGGGTCCCCATACGCCTGCACACGCAGGAAGCGTGAGGCGGAGCAGCACCCGTATCAAGCTCGTACGGAGCGTACTTGCGCCTGTACGGCCCGTACGGTCTCAGCCTCTGTACGCTTGCTCATGCGGGAAGCGTGAGGCGAAGAAGGAATCGTACATGTGGTGTACGACGCGTACCGACGCCGGTACGAAGCGTACAAACAGCGCAACAGTGTGCACGGACCCCAAAATAGAGAAAATTACAGCTCAAATTGCCTTTTAAGAACTGTGGCCTCCTGCAACAATGAATACAAGTAACTGGAACCCTCTGTAAAAGTGAAACACTGTATTTTGAAACCTGCTTGAAGAGTCTATCTATAAAGAGCTTTATTTATGTGAACACAGTCTTGAGTCTCTGTGTGGTGGGTTGGTGGTTATTGTGGGACACCCTAAATGCTTAACCTCATGCCCTCTGGAATCTAGCCTGACTGCTCGCGCCACGTTACCTAGAGGGTGAGCAGGGGTTATTTTTCACGAGTAATCCTTTTCCCTGACTTAGAGGAAAGGGTCCCTGCTTGTCGCAAGTGCATACCTGCGCCAACCAGAGACCCCGGATTCTAACAGTGGTGTTTCAGGGTTTAGGGCAGTGCAGTGGTGTTATGGCAGTGTAGGGGGTTGTGCTGGGACTGGTGTATCAGGGTTTAGGGCAGTGGTGTTCGGGCAGTGTAGGGGGTCTTGCTGAGGGTGGTGTTTCAGAGTTTAGGGCAGTGCTGTTCAGGCAGTGTAGGGGGTCGTGCTGGGGCTGGTTTTCAGGTTTTTGGGCAGTGCAGTGGTGTTCGTGCAGTGTAGGGGGTCATGATAGCGCTGGCGTTTCAGGGTTTAGGGCAGTGCAGTCGTGATCGGGCAGTGTAGGGGGTGGTGCTGGGGCTGGTGTTTCAGGATTTAGGGCAGTGCAGTGGTGTTCAGGTAGTGTAGGGGGTCTTGCTGGGGCTGTTGTTTCCGGGTTTAGGGCAGTGCAGTGCTGTTCTGGCAGAGAATGGGGTTGTGCTGGGGTTGGTGTTTCAGGGTTTAGGGCAGTGCAGTTTTGTTCGGGCAGAGTAGGGGGTCGTGCTGGGGTGGTGATTCAGGGTTAAGGGCAGTGCAGTGGTATTCTGGACTTGTAGGGGGTCGTGCTGGGGCTGGTGTTTCAGGGTTTAGGGCAGAGCAGTGGTGTTCGGTCAGTATAGGGGGTCGTGCTGGGGGTGGTGTTTCAGGGTTTAGGGCAGAGAAGTGGTGTTTGGGCAGTGTAGGGGGTCATGTGGGGGTGGTGTTTAGGGATAGGGCAGTGCAGTGTTGTTCGGGTCATATAGGGGGTTGTGCAGGTAGTAGTGTTCCAGGGTTTAGAGCAGTGCACTGGTTGTCGGGCAGTGTAGGGGGTCATGCAGGGGAGTTTTGGTTCAGGGTTTAGGGAAGAGCTGTGGAATTCGGGCAGTGTAGGGGGTCATGCAGGGGGTGGTGTTTCAGGGTTTAGAGCAGTGCAGTGGTGTTCGGGCAGTGTAGGAGGTCGAGCAGGGAGGTTGTGTTTCAGAGTTTATAGCAGTGCAGTGGTGTTTGGGCAGTGTAGGGGGTCATGCTGGGGCTGGTGTTTCAGGGTTTAGGGCAGTGCAGCGGTGTTCGGGCAGTGTAGGGGGTCGTGCTGGGGCTGGTGTTTCAGGGTTTAGGGCAGTGCAGCGGTATTCGGGCATTGTAGGGGGTCGTGCTAGGGCTGGTGTTTCAGGATTTAGGACAGAGCAGCGGTGTTCGTGCAGCGTAGGGGGTTGTGCTGGGGCTGGAGTTTCAGGGTTTAGGGCAGTGCAGCAGTGTTCGGGCAGTAGAGGGGGTCGTGCTGGGGCTGCTGTTTCAGGGTTTAGGGAAGAGGTGTTCGGGCAGTGTAGGGCGTCTTGCTGGGGGTGGTGTTTCAGGGTTTAGGGCAGTGCAGTGGTGTTTGGCAGTATAGGGGGTCGTGCTGGGGCTGGTGTTTCAGGGTTTAGGGCAGTGCAGCGGTGTTCGGGCATTGTAGGGGGTCGTGCTGGGCCTGGTGTTTCAGGATTTAGGGCAGTGCAGCAGTGTTCAGGCAGTGTAGGGGGTCGTGCTGGAGCTGCTATTTCAGGGTTTAGGGCAGAGGTGTTCGGGCAGTGTAGGGGTCTTGCTGGGGGTGGTGTTTCAGGGTTTACAGCAGTGCAGTGGTGTTCAGGCAGTGTAGGGGGTCGTGCTGGGGCTGGTGTTTTAGGGTTTTGGGCAGTACAGTGGTGTTCGGGCAGTGTAGGGTGAGGTGCTGGGGCTGGAGTAGGGGGTTGTGCTGGGGCTGGAGTTTCAGGGTTTAGGGTAGTGCAGCAGTGTTCGGGCAGTGTAGGGGTTGTGCTGGGGCTGCTGTTTCAGGGTTTAGGGAAGAGGTGTTCGGGCAGTGTAGGAGGTCGAGCAGGGGGGTTGTGTTTCAGGGTTTAGGGCAGTGCAGTGGTGTTCGGGCAGTGTATTGAGTCATGCAGGGGGTGGTGTTTCAGGCTTTAGGTGAGTGTAGTGGTGTTCGGGCAGTGTATGGGGTCATGCTGGGGCTGGTGTTTCAGGGTTTAAGGCAGAGCAGCGGTGTTCGTGCAGAGTAGAGGGTCGTGCTGGGGCTGGTGTTTCAGGGTTTAGGGCAGTGCAGCAGTGTTCAGGCAGAGTAGAGGATTGTGCTGGGGCTGCTGTTTTAGAGTTTAAGGCAGAGCAGCGGTGTTCGTGAAGAGTAGGGGGTCGTGCTGGGGCTGGTGTTTCAGGGTTTTAGGCAGAGCAGCGGTGTTCGTGCAGAGTAGGGGGTCGTGCTGGGGCTGGTGTTTCAGGGTTTAGGGCAGTGCAGCAGTGTTCGGGCAGAGTAGGGGCTGGTGCTGGTGCTGGTGTTTCAGGGTATAGGGCAGTGCAGTGGTGTTTGGGCAGTGCAGGGGTCCTGCAGAGGTGGTGTTTCAGGGTTTAGGGCAGAGGTGTTCGGGCAGTGTAGGGGGTCTTGCTGGGTGTGGTGTTTCAGGGTTTACAGCAGTGCAGTGGTGTTCAGGCAGTGTAGGGGGTCGTGCTTGGGCTGGTGTCTTAGGGTTTTGGGCAGTGCAGTGGTGTTCGGGCAGTGTAGGGTGAGGTGCTGGGGCTGGTGTTTCAGGGTATAGGTCAGTGCTGTGGTGTTCGCACAGTTCAGGGGGTCCTGCAGGGGGTGGTGTTTCAAAGTTTAGGGCAGTGCAGTGGTGTTATGGCAGTGTAGGGGGTCGTGCTGGGATTGGTGTATCAGGGTTTAAGGCAGAGCAGCGGTGTTCGTGCAGAGTAGGGGGTCGTGCTGGGGCTGGTGTTTCAGGGTTTTAGGCAGAGCAGCAGTGTTCGTGCAGAGTAGGGGGTCGTGCTGGGGCTGGTGTTTCAGGGTTTAGGGCAGTGCAGCAGTGTTCGGGCAGTGTAGGGGCTGGTGCTGGTGTTTCAGGGTATAGGGCAGTGCAGTGGTGTTTGGGCAGTGCAGGGGTCCTGCAGAGGGTGGTGTTTCAGGGTTTAGGGCAGAGGTGTTCGGCAGTGTAGGGGGTCTTGCTGGGGGTGGTGTTTCAGGGTTTACAGCAGTGCAGTGGTGTTCAGGCAGTGTAGGGGGTCGTGCTGGGGCTGGTGTCTTAGGGTTTTGGGCAGTGCAGTGGTGTTCGGGCAGTGTAGGGTGAGGTGCTGGGGCTGGTGTTTCAGGGTATAGGTCAGTGCTGTGGTGTTCACATAGTTCAGGGGGTCCTGCAGGGGGTGGTGTTTCAGAGTTTAGGGCAGTGCAGTGGTGTTATGGCAGTGTTATGTTATGTTATGTTATGTTATGTTATATAGAATTTCTATAGCGCACGGCTACTCCGACAGAGTGTCCCGGCGCTTTTCACTTGCAGCTCAGCGAGAATAACATAACAACATGGAAACAAAACGGAAAAAGTCAGAAAAAAAGAAAAACCTAAAGATTAAAAAGCCAGGTCTTAAGGCTCTTCCTAAACAGAAGCAAATTAGACGTGCTCCGTAGAACCAGAGGCAGCGAGTTCCAAAGCTGGGGGGCTTTCAAACTAAAAGAACGCCCCCCAGTACGGGCTTTCCTTACACGTGGCACCAAGGCCAGGTATAGAGCTTCTGATCGTAGAGAGCGGGCTGGGCGATAAAAAGTCAACCTCCGCTGCAAGTACTTTGCCCCTTTGCCAAACAGAGCTTTATGCATCAGGGTCAAGGTTTTAAACATGATCCGTTTCCGGATAGGTAACCAATGCAGCGCCTGCACCAGCCCCGAAGCTCCCGCTCGCCTATGGAGTCCAAAAATAGCGCGAGCCGCAGCGTTCTGCGCCACCTGCAGGCGCTGGACCAAGTAGTCCGGGAGCCCCAGAAAGAGGGCATTGGCGTAGTCCAGTCTAGAGCCTATTAGAGCCTGAACAGTGATCCGCCTGTGCTCCTCAGAGAGCAATGGTAGAAATTTGCGGAGCATCTTCAAAATGCCAAAACAGGAGCCAACCAAACCAAGGATATGTGATCTTAACGTAAGCTTGTTGTGCAGCTTAACTCCCAGGTTTTTGGCGACCAAAGAAGACTGAGCAGGGGGACACATATCCATAGGCCACCAGACCTACCATTCAGGGTCGGCGGTGCATCCGAAGAACAGGATCTCTGACTTGCTGGAGTTGGCCTTAAGGCTGTTCCGCTGGAACCAGTCAAAGACCATCCCCAGACAGCCCCGAATACACTCTCCATCGAATGCCTGATCTTTCCCGCATGTGAAGAGCAGTTGAGTGTCATCTGCGTAGAATACAATATGGGCCCCAAAAGCCTCCACCAATGCCGCCAGAGGGGCCATAAAGATATTAAAAAGAGTCGGGCTCAACACAGATCCCTGTGGAACTCCGACTCCCAATGGCGGCATCTCTGCGGTGCTTTGGGAAACCCAGACTGTTTGGCAGCGGCCCTCGAGAAAAGATGTAAACCATTTGAACACCGTCCCCCTAAGACCGATGTCATAAAGCATATCGAGAAGCGCCTCATGGGGGACGGTGTCAAAGGCCGCCGACAGGTCTAGCATGACAAGCATGGCCTTGCCGCCTACATCCAGCGTCTCCCAGATGACCTCCGAGACCTCCAACAGTGCCGTCTCAGTACTTAAATTGGGACGGAACCCGGATTGTGATGGATGCAGGAGATGGTTGGTTTCTAAGAAACCAGACAAGATGCCATGGACATGCTTCTCCGTGATCTTAGCTAGGGCCGGGATAAGGGAGATTGGCCTGTAATTGGCCAACACCTCGGCGTCCAGTCCAGGCTTCTTCAGGAGGGGGATCACCATCGCCCTCTTCCAGGCGCATGGGACCCTTCCCTCCCTCAAGGAGGCATTAAGGAGAGGATTAGCCAATGAGTTCACCACCGATGCCACCCTGGCCAAAAATTTGGCCGGGCAGGGGTCCAATGGCGAACCAGATTTAAGATTGGTTAGCAGCATCAGGGAAGCTTCGTTGGAGATAGCGGGGAACTCCTCCAGCACAACAGCTGGCATGGACGATGAAACAGATCCCACCCCAATGCTGCACCCCCCTCACCAGACCTCTCCGGAAAAGAGGCCTGGATGGCCTTGATCTTCTCAGTGAAGAAGCTAGCAAGATCACAAACCCATGTGTCAGATGACGCTGGAAGGGGCGCGTTGGATCTCAGGGTCGTGAACTTCCTCACCACAGTGAAGATCTCCTTACAGGAGTTCATAGACGCCTCTATCCTCCTGGCCAAGTATTCCTTCTTCGCACACAAGATGTCACGATGGTACACTTTCACTGCCGCCCTATAGGCTAGTTTAGCCTCCTCGTCATATTGGAAGTGCCAGGCCCTCTCCGCAACCTTACACTGGCAGCGGGACAGGCGAAGCGCCTCTGTAAACCACGGCGCGGATAGTCGTTTGGCCTTGGTCCGAGGGGCAACTGCAGGGGCGAGATCGTTCAGCCTTTCTGCCAGCCAGATCTGCAGGGCCTCGGTGTCCCGCTCCAGATCGCCCGTGAGGGAGCACGGATGGTCCACCAGTGTAGCGGGTCGTGCTGGGACTGGTGTATCAGGGTTTAAGGCAGAGCAGCGGTGTTCGTGCAGAGTAGGGGGTCGTGCTGGGGCTGGTGTTTCAGGGTTTTAGGCAGAGCAGCGGTGTTCGTGCAGAGTAGGGGGTCGTGCTGGGGCTGGTGTTTCAGGGTTTAGGGCAGTGCAGCAGTGTTCGGGCAGTGTAGGGGCTGGTGCTGGTGCTGGTGTTTCAGGGTATAGGGCAGTGCAGTGGTGTTTGGGCAGTGCAATGGTCCTGCAGAGGGTGGTGTTTCAGGGTTTAGGGCAGAGGTGTTCGGGCAGTGTAGGGGGTCTTGCTGGGGGTGGTGTTTCAGGGTTTACAGCAGTGCAGTGGTGTTCAGGCAGTGTAGGGGGTCGTGCTGAGGCTGGTGTCTTAGGGTTTTGGGCAGTGCAGTGCAGTGGTGTTCGGGCAGTGTAGGGTGAGGTGCTGGGTCTGGTGTTTCAGGATATAGGTCAGTGCTGTGGTGTTCGCACAGTTCAGGGGGTCCTGCAGGGGGTAATGTTTCAGAGTTTAGGGCAGTGCAGTGGTGTTATGGCAGTGTCGGGGGTCGTGATGGGACTGGTGTATCAGGGTTTAGGGCAGTGGTGTTCGGGCAGTGTATGGGGTCTTGCTGAGGGTTGTGTTTCAGGGTTTAGGGCAGTGCTGTTCAGGCAGTGTAGGGGGTCGTGCTGGGGCTGTTTTTCAGGTTTTTGGGCAGTGCAGTGGTGTTCACGCAGTGTAGGGGGTCATGCTAGCACTGGCGTTTCAGGGTTTAGGGCAGTGCAGTGGTGTTTGGGCAGAGTATGGGGTTGTGCTGGGGTTGGTGTTTCAGGGTTTAGGGCAGTGCAGTTGTGTTCTGGCAGTGTAGGGGGTCGTGCTGGGGTGGTGATTCAGGGTTGAGGGCAGTGCAGTGGTGTTCGGGACGTGTAGGGGGTCGTGCAGGGGCTGGTGTTTCAGGGTTTAGGGCAGAGCAGTGGTGTTCGGTCAGTATAGGGGGTCGTGCTGGGGGTGGTGTTTCAGGGTTTAGGGCAGAGAAGTGGTGTTTGGGCAGTGTAGGGGGTCATGCGGGGGGGTTTTAGGGATAAGGCAGTGCAATGTTGTTCGGGTGATATAGGGGGTTGTGCGGGTAGTAGTGTTCCAGGGTTTAGAGCAGTGCACTGGTTGTCGGGCAGTGTAGGGGGTCGTGCAGGGGAGTTTTGGTTCAGGGTTTAGGGCAGAGCTGTGGAATTCAGGCAGTGTAGGGGGTCATGCAGGGGGTGGTGTTTCAGGGTTTAGAGCAGTGCAGTAGTGTTTGGGCCATGTAGGGGGTCATGCTGGGGCTGGTGTTCCAGGGTTTAGGGCAGTGCAGCGGTGTTCGGGCATTGTAGGGGGTCGTGCTGGGGCTGGTGTCTCAGGGTTTAGGGCAGAGCAGCGGTGTTCGTGCAGAGTAGGGGGTCGTGCTGGGGCTGGTTTTTCAGGGTTTAGGGCAGTGCAGCAGTGTTCGGGCAGTGTAGGGGTCGTGCTAGGGCTGCTATTTCAGGGTTTAGGGCAGAGGTGTTCGGGCAGTGTAGGGGGTCTTGCTGGGGGTGGTGTTTCAGGGTTTACAGCAGTGCAGTGGTGTTCAGGCAGTGTAGGGGGTCGTGCTGGGGCTGGTGTTTTAGGTTTTTGGGCAGTACAGTGGTGTTCGGGCAGTGTAGGGTGAGGTGCTGGGGCTGGAGTAGTGGATCGTGCTGGGGCTGGAGCTTCAGGGTTTAGGGCAGTGCAGCAGTGTTCGGGCAGTGTAGGGGGTCATGCTGGGGCTGCTGTTTCAGGGTTTAGGAAAGAGGTGTTCGGGCAGTGTAGGAGGTCGAGCAGGGGGGTTGTGTTTCAGGGTTCAGGGCAGTGCAGTGGTGTTCGGGCAGTGTAGGGGGTCATGCAGGGGGTGGTGTTTCAGGCTTTAGGTGAGTGCAGTGGTGTTCGGGCAGTGTAGGGGGTCATGCTGGGGCTGCTGTTTCAGGGTTTAAGGCAGAGCAGCAGTGTTCGTGCAGAGTAGGGGGTCGTGCTGGGGCTGGTGTTTCAGGGTTTAGGGCAGTGCAGCAGTGTTCGGGCAGTGTAGGGGCTGGTGCTGGTGTTTCAGGGTATACGGCAGTGCAGTGGTGTTTGGGCAGTGCAGGTGTCCTGCAGAGGGTGGTGTTTCGGGGTTTAGGGCAGTGCAGTGGTGTTTTGGGCAGTGAAGGCAGTCGTGCTGGGGCTGGTGTTTTATGGTTTTGGCCAGTGCAGTGGTGTTCGAGCAGTGTAGGGGAAGGTGCTGGGGCTGGTGTTTCAGGGTGAAGGGCAGTGCAGAGGTGTTCGGGCAGTGTAGGGGGTCGTGCTGGGGGTGGTGTTTCAGAGTTTAGGGCAGTGCAGTGGTGTTTGGCAGTATAGGGGGTCGTGCTGGGGCTGGTGTTTCAGGGTTTAGGGCAGTGCAGCGGTGTTCGGGCATTGTATGGGGTTGTGCTGGGGCTGGTGTTTCAGGGTTTAGGGCAGAGCAGCGGTGTTCGTGCAGAGTAGGGGGTCGTGCTGGGGCTGGTGTTTCAGGGTTTAGGGCAGTGCTGCAGTGTTCGGGCAGTGTAGGGGGTCGTGCTGGGGCTGCTATTTCAGGGTTTAGGGCAGAGGTGTTCGGGCAGTGTAGGGGGTCTTGCTGAGGGTGGTGTTTCAGGGTTTACAGCAGTGCAGTGGTGTTCAGGCAGTGAAGGGGTCGCGCTGGGGCTGGTGTTTTAGGGTTTTGGGCAGTACAGTGGTGTTCGTCAGTGTAGGGTGAGGTGCTGGGGCTGGTGTTTCAGGGTATAGGTCAGTGCTGTGGTGTTCGGGCAGTTCAGGGGGTCCTGCAGGGGGTGGTGTTTCAGGGTTTAGGGCAGTGCTGTGGTGTTATGGCAGTGTAGGGGGTCGTGCTGGGACTGGTGTTTCAGGGTTTAGGGCAGTGGTGTTCGAGCAGTGTAGGGGGTCTTGCTGAGGGTGGTGTTTCAGGGTTTAGGGCATTGCAGTGCTGTTCAGGCAGTGTAGGGGGTTGTGCTGGGGCTGGTATTTCAGGTGTTTGGGCAGTGCAGTGGAGTTTGCGCAGTGTAGGGGGTCATGCTAGCACTGGCGTTTCAGGGTTTAGAGCAGTGCAGTCGTGTTCGGGCAGTGTAGGGGGTGGTGCTGGGGCTGGTGTTTCAGCATTTAGGGCAGTGCAGTGGTGTTCAGGCAGTGCAGGGGGTCTTGCTGGGGCTGTTGTTTCCGGGTTTAGGGCAGTGCAGTGCTGTTCGGGCAGAGTATGGGGTTGTGCTGGGGTTGGTGTTTCAGGGTTTAGGGCAGTGCAGATGTGTTTGGGCAGTGTAGGGGGTCATGCTGGGGGGGTGTTTCAGGCTTTAGGTTAGTGCAGTGGTGTTCAGGCAGTGTAGGGGGTCATGCTGGGGCTGGTGTTTCAGGATTTAAGGCAGAGCAGCGGTGTTCGTGCAGAGTAGGGGGTCGTGCTGGGGCTGGTGTTTCAGGGTTTAGGGCAGTGCAGCAGTGTTTGGGCAGTGTATGGGGGTGTCCTGGGGCTGCTGTTTCAGGGTTTAAGGCAGAGCAGCGGTGTTCGTGCAGAGTAGGGGGTCGTGCTGGGACTGGTGTTTCAGCGTTTAGGGCAGTGCAGCAGTGTTCGTGCAGTGTAAGTGGTCGTGCTGGGGCTGCTGTTTCAGGGCTTAGAGCAGTGCTTTTGTGTTCGGGCAGTGTAGGGGGTGGTTCTGGGGCTGGTGTTTCAGGGTTTAAGGCAGAGCAGTGGTGTTCGGTCAGTATAGGGGGTTGTGCTGGGGGTGGTGGTTCAGGGTTTAGGGCAGAGAAGTGGTGTTTGGGCAGTGTAGGGGGTCATGGGGGGGTGGTGTTTAGGGATAGGGCAGTGCAGTGTTGTTCGGGTGGTATAGGGGGTTGTGCGGGTAGTAGTGTTTCAGGGTTTAGAGCAGTGCACTGGTTGTCGGGCAGTGTAGGGGGTCGTGCAGGGGAGTTTTGGTTCAGGGTTTAGGGCAGAGCTGTGGAATTCAGGCAGTGTAGGGGGTCATGCAGGGGGTGGTATTTCAGGGTTTAGAGCAGTCCAGTGGTGTTCGGGCAGTGTAGGAGGTCGAGCAGGGAGGTTGTGTTTCAGGGTTTAGGGCAGTGCAGTGGTGTTCAGGCAGTGTAGGGGGTCATGCAGGGGGTGGTGTTTCAGGCTTTAGGTGAGTGCAGTGGTGTTCGGGCAGTGTAGGGGGTCGTGCTGGGCTGGTGTTTCAGGATTTAAGGCAGAGCAGCGGTGTTCGTGCAGAGTAGGGGGTCATGCTGGGGCTGGTGTTTCAGGGTTTAGGGCAGTGCAGCAGTGTTTGGGCAGTGTAGGGGGTCGTGCTGGGGCTGCTGTTTCAGGGTTTAAGGCAGAGCAGCGGTGTTCGTGCAGAGTAGGGGGTCGTGCTGGGACTGGTGTTTCAGCGTTTAGTGCAGTGCAGCAGTGTTCGTGCAGTGTAAGGGGTCATGCTGAGGCTGCTGTTTCAGGGCTTAGAGCAGTGCTTTTGTGTTCGGACAGTGTAGGGGGAGGTGCTGGGGCTGGTGTTTCATGGTATAGGGCACTGCAGTGGTGTTTGGGCAGTGTAGGGGGTCTTGCTAAGGGTGGTTTTTCAGCGCTTAGGGCAGTGTAGTGGTGTTCGGGCAGTATAGGGGTGGTGCTGGGGCTGGTGTTTCAGGGTTTAGGGCAGTGCAGTGGTGTTCAGGCAGTGTATGGGGTCGTGCTGGGGCTGGTGTTTCAGGACTTAGGGATCCTGCAGGGGGTTGCATTTCAGGGTTTAGGGCAGTGCAGTGGTGTTTGGGCAGTGTAGGGGTAGTGCTGGGGCTGGTGTTTTAGGGTTTCGGGCAGTGCAGACGTGTTCGGGCAGTGTAGGGGGTCGATCTGGAGCTGGTGTTTCAGGGTTTAGGGCAGTGCAGTGGTGTTCGGGCAGTGTAGGGGTCATGCTGAGGCTGGTGTTTTAGGGTTTTGGGCAGAGGACTTTTAATCTCCTGAGGCGGAAGCCGGGAGAAACGCTTGCTATCTTTTAAACATTTGGGTGTAATATTGTGTGTTTTAACTTACCATTCATTCTCCCTGGGCATCCCCGCGCAGTGGACTCTAGCGCTGCCGCGGGTTACTATTTTGCTTGCCGCCATTTCCCCGGAGCACACAGGCCACGCCCGCTACCGTCAGGCCACGCCCCCCCCGCACTAAGGTACTTAAGGCGCGCTGAGTACGAGCGCAATCAGAGGACTTTTAATCTCCTGAGGCGGAAGCCGGGAGAAACGCTTGCTAGCTTTTAAACATTTGGGTGTAATATTGTGTGTTTTAACTTACCATTCATTCTCCCTGGGCATCCCCACGCAGCGGACTCTAGCGCTGCAGCGGGTTACTATTTTGCTTGCCGCCATTTCCCCGGAGCACACAGGCCATGCCCACTACCGTCAGGCCACGCCCCCCCGCACTAATGTGCTTAAGGCACGCTGAGTACGAGCGTTTTCAGAGGACTTTTAATCTCCTGAGGCGGAAGCCAAGAGAAACGCTTGCTAGCTTTTAAACATTTGGGTGTAATATTGTGTGTTTTAACTTACCATTCATTCTCCCTGGGCATCCCCGCGCAGCGGACTCTAGCGCTGCCGCGGGTTACTATTTTGCTTGCCGCCATTTCCCCGGAGCACACAGGCCACGCCCACTACCGTCAGGCCACGCCCCCGCATATTATAAAACATGTGCATTTCCCGGACACGCAGTGGCCGAGCGCAGCGGGCGCGCCGTCTGCGCGCTGAAGGCGCGCCTAAGGCAAGCCCGTCTGCGCCCGTCTGCGCCTGGACAGGGCCGAGGGCCATGCCCCCTACATTTCAGCCACAATATGTCAGGCATTATAGCGCGGAAGCTCTGCTTAGTATGAGGTCTCTGGGAACTGATCGTTGCTCGCACCTCTATCATGCTACGGAGCTTCCAGTGATCTGTCCGAGGTGTAAACAAATCCTCAAACCTACTCAGGTTCGGGATGTGAAACAGGATTACTGTATGTTTTTGCTAAATTGCAGGTCCCTGCCAAAACATAGGGTGGAAATTGCCCTTTTGTTAGAGGAACGCATGCCAGATGCAGTTTTTCTCACTGAAACGTGGCTTGCGTCGGACTCTGATCCTGTCTTAGTGACAGTCCTCCCTCCAGGCTTCCAAATTACTCGGCTGGATCGTCCTGAAGGGAGAGGAGGAGGCCTAGCCATTATATATAAAGAGCAATTCCACTGTCGAGTAATTTCTGAAGTAATTCCAGAATGCGAGAGCATAGCATTCAGTCTGGAATTCTCCCCTAACAACTGCTTCTCAGGTACGGTCATATATCGCCCCCCGGGACCCCCTAAACAGTTTCACGATCTTCTCCCGTCGATTGTGGCTGAACGGGTTAGCACTGCCTCTAATTATACTCTGCTAGGGGACCTTAATTTTCATTTTGATACTACTCTGGACCGCACTGCTATAACACTTGTAGATGATCTAGCTGCACTACAATTAGTCCAACGAGTGAAAGCACCTACTCACATTAAGGGCCACTTACTGGACCCTGTGTTCAGTAACTGTACAGACCTTGTGGCCGGGCTGCCTATTTCCCTCCCTTGGACTGACCATCTACTTGTGCCTTTCACCTGGACCACACTCAAGCCACTCCCCTCTACACCCACTGTAAGGAATGCCAGATCTTGGGCGCGGCTACCTGTCGATGCCTGGGCAAGTAGACTAGCGATTGATCAGCCCTCCTACAATGAGGACCCATGTTTGGCCAATCAGGAATATGAAGACTGTATCGCACAATCCCTTGAAGCCACTCTCCCCTTGGGTAAAATCACGTTGAAATGTTCTCATAAAACGGCCCCCTGGTATTCAGAGGCGCTTAGGGAAAAGAAACGCCACTGCAGGAAAATAGAAAGACGGTGGCGTTTAGACTACTCTTTGGAGGAAAAAGCCCGATATAGAGAGGCAATTAAAATCTATAAAATCGAGGTTAAATTTGCCCAATCTGTATACTTTTCTGATAAAATCATGCAAGCCAAGTCCAAGCCTAAGGAAAATTTTCAAATATTGAAAAATCTTACTAAACTTCCCTCTTCTAGCATGCATCAGGAAATAACAACAGCCCACTGCAATGACTTGGCAGAATTTTTCCACCAGAAAGTTAGTAAAATCTATTCATCTTTCCCCTCTATAGCAATGGTTCCCATAGCTCAAGGTCAGACAAATTTGGGGGATACTCTATCTCAATCCTTGATAACATTGAATCACTTTCCTCCACTAGACCCTGAATCTTTGGATTCTATAGCCCGCAAGGTAAAATCTGGGTCTCCGTGTGATCCAGCACCTCCAGAAGTCATGATGTTGGCATCTCAGGTTATCCTACCGACCTTCATGGACCTCCTGAATGCCTCCATCATCTCTGGTACTGTTCCTCCTGCCTCGAAGCGGGCCATGGTCCGGGCTCTGCTAAAAAAAACTAATCTGGACCCCACTGATTTCAGTAACTACCGGCCGATTTCTCTACTTCCATGGGTGAGTAAAATTCTCGAGAGATACATCAACCTCCATCTGGTGAATTTTCTCGAGAACAACCAGCTGTTGGACGCCACCCAGACGGGTTTCAGACCCAGACATGGAACAGAGACTGCCCTAGTCACTGAGGAAACCAGAAAAATCTTGGATCAAGGGGGATAAGTGGCAGTGATCCTCCTTGATCTAAGTGCGGCATTCGATACGTTCAGCCACGACACCCTGCTGAGCCGCCTCTCGAGTGTCGGAATAGTTGATGGAGCATGGCTATGGCTCAAATCCTTTTTGAGTGACAGATCCTTCCAAGTTTTTGATGGAGATACAGTATCCACGAGCAGACCTTTGAGGTGTGGAGTCCCACAGGGCTCCTCCTTAAGCCCCGCGCTTTTTAACATCTACATGAGACCACTGGCTTAGGTTGTCTGTCCGTTTGGGGTTAAAATAATTTCTTACGCGGACGACACCCAGCTAGTGGTCTCCTTGGCGCAGGAGGCTGGTCTGTCATCTTCAGGTGGGCTAATAAAATGCTTAGAGGAGGTAAAGGGATGGATGACTTCCTCCTCCCTCAAGCTCAATGGGGACAAAACTGAGCTGATGCTCCTGGGTCCCACAAATCCCACCTTCTTCATCTCCTTGTGGCCCTCTTGTTTAGGTGCTCCCCCTATACCCAAGGACAATATTAAGAGCATTGGGGTTTGGCTTGATAAAACCCTCTCATTTAACACCCAGGCTACTAAACTCTCGGCTACCTGCTTCGGACTTCTTAGGATGTTGAAGAAAGTCCTCCCTCTTCTACCTGTGGAGGCAAAGCAGGTGGCCATTTAAGGCTTGATTCAGTCCCGTTTAGACTTCAACAATGTCCTTTATCTCGGTTCCCCCGAAATACACCTTGCGCAAACTACAGATAGTTCAGAATTGTGCGGCTCGCACACTGCTCCAGCTGCCGCGCAGACAGTCAGCCAAACCTGGATTGAGTAGGCTGCATTGGCTACCAGTGCGACAAAGAATCACCTTTAAGGCCATGTGTATTTCTCACCAGGCCTTTTGGGACACAGGACCGATGATTGTCCGGGACCTAGTAAAACAGTACCAACCCAGCAGAAACCTCCGCTCTAGCCAGGCATGTATGGCCATAGTCCCCAGAATAAAAAAGGTAAGAGCTGGCGGCAGGACGTTCGCCTACAATGCCGCCAAGACATGGAATTCACTTCCTCTTCATCTTAGGTCCAACTCCAACCTCTCCTCTTTTCGAAAACAGCTGAAGACTTTTTTGTTTAATGCCCCTCATTAACTTCCCGCTATTTTTTCCTCTGGCAAGCAACTCACTCTGGCCTCTAGTGCTTGGACGCCTCTGGGCAGCAACCGCGCTATATAAATTTACTTTTCATTTAATTTAATTTCATTTCCGGGCAGTGTAGGTGGTCGTGCTGGTGTTGGTGTTTCAGGGTTTAGGGCAGAGCAGTGGTGTTTGGGCAGAGTAGGGGGTTGTTCTGGGGCTGGTGTTTCAGGGTTTTAAGGCAGTGCAGTGGTGTTCGGGCAGTGCAGGGGGTGGTGTTTCAGGGTTTAGGACAGAGCAGTGGTGTTTGGCAGTGTAGGTGGTTGTGCTGGGGCTGGTGTTTCAGGCTTTAGGGCAGTGGTGTTCGGGCAGTGTAGGGGTCTTCTGGGGTGTTGTTTCAGGGTTTTGGGCAGTGTAGTGGTTTTCGGGCAGTGTAGAGGGTCTTGCTGGTGATGGTGTTTCAGGGTTTTATGGCAGTGCAGTAGTGTTCGGGCAGTGTAGGGGGTTGTGCAGGAGGTGGTGTTTCAGAGTTTAGGGCAGTGCAGTCGTGTTCAGGCAGTGTAGGGGGTCGTGCTGGGGCTGTTGTTTCAGGATTTAGGGCAGTGCAGTGGTGTTCGGGCAGTGTAGGGGTTTGTGCAGGAGGTGGTGTTCAGGGTTTAGGCCAGTGCAGTGGTGTTCGGGCAGTGTAGGGGGTCGTGCTGGGGCTGGTTTTTCAGGATTTAGGGCAGTGCAGTGGTGTTCGGGCAGTGTAGGGGGTAGTGCTGGGGCTGGTGTTTCAGGGTTTAGGGTAGTGCAGCGGTGTTCGGGCATTGTAGGGGGTCGTGCTGGGGCTGGTGGTTCAGGGTCTAGGGCAGAGCAGATGTTTTCGTGCAGAGCAGGGGGTCGTGCTGGGGCTGGTGTTTCAGGGTTTAGGGCAGTGCAGCAGTGTTCGGGCAGTGTAGGGGGTCGTGCTGGGGCTCTTGTTTCTGGGTTTAGGGCAGTGCAGTGGTGTTTGGGCAGTGTAGGTGGTGGTGCTGGGACTGGTGTTTCAGGGCATAGGGCATTGCAGTTGTGTTTGTGCAGTGCAGGTGGTCCTGCAGGAGGTGGTGTTTCAGGTTTTAGGGCAGAGCAGTGGTGTTTGGACAGTGTAGGGGATCATGCTGGGGCTGGTGTTTCAGGGTTTAGGGCAGTGATGTTCGGGCAGTGTAGGGGGTCTATTTTTGTGTGGTGTTTCATGGTTTAGGGCAGTGCAGTGGTGTTCGGGCAGTGTAGGGGGTAGTACTGGGGCTGGTGTTTCAGGGTATAGGGCAGTGCAGTGGTGTTCAGGCAGTGTAGGGGGTAGTGCTGGGGCAGGTGTTTAAGGGTTTCGGGCAGTGCAGTGGTGTTCGGGCAGTGTAGGGGGTCGATCTGGAGCTGGTGTTTCAGGGTTTAGGGCAGTGCAGTGGTGTTCGGGCAGTGTAGGGGTCATGCTGGGGCTGGTGTTTTAGGGTTTTGGGCAGTGCAGTTGTGCTCGGGCAGTGTAGGGGGTTGTGCTGGGGTGGTGTTTCAGGGTTTAGGGCAGTGCAGTGGTGCTCGGACAGTGTAGGGTGTCATTCTGGGGCTGGTGTTTCAGGTTTTAGGGCAGAACAGTGGTGTTCAGGCAGTGTAGGGGGTCATGCTGGGGCTGGTGTTTCAGTGCTTAGGGCAGAGCAGTGGTGTTTGGGCAGAGTAGGGGTTGTTCTGGGGCTGGTGTTTAGTGTTTAGGACAGTGCAGTGGTGTTCGGGCAGTGTAGGGGATCATGCAGGGGCTGGTGTTACAGGGTTTAGGGCAGAGCAGTGGTGTTCGGGCAGTGTAGGGGGTCGTGCTGGGGGTGGTGTTTCAGGGTTTAGGGCAGAGCAGTGGTGTTCGGGCAGTGTAGGAGGTCGTGCGGGGTGGTGTTTAGGGTTTAGGGCAGTGCAGTTGTGTTCAGGCAGTGTAGGGGTGGTGCTGGGGCTGGTGTTTCAGGGTATATGGCAGTGCAGTGGTGTTCGGGCAGTGTAGGGAGTCGTGCTGGGACTGGTGTTTCAGGGTTTAGGGCAGAGCAGTGGTGTTTGGGCAGAGTAGGGGGTCGTTCTGGGGCTGGGGTTTAGGTTTTAGGGCAGTGCAGTGGTGTTCGGGAAGTGTAGGTTGTCGTGCAGGGGCTGGTGTTTCAGGGTTTAGGGCAGAGCAGTGGCGTTCGGTCAGTGTAGGGGGTCGTGCTGGGGTGGTGTTTCAGGGTTTAGGGCAGAACAGTGGTGTTCGGGCAGTGTAGGGGGTCGTGCGGGGGTGGTGTTTAGGGTTTAGGGCAGTGCAGTTTTGTTCGGGCGGGGTAGGGGGTTGTGCAGGTGGTGGTGTTCCAGCGTTTAGAGCAGTGCACTGGTTTTCGGGCAGTGTAGAGGGTCGTGCAGGGGAGTGGTGGTTCAGGGTTTAGGGCAGAGCTGTTGAGTTCAGGCAGTGTAGGGGGTCATGCAGGGGGTGTTTTTTCAGGGTTTAGGGCAGTGCAGTGGTGTTCGGGCAGTGTAGGAGGTCAAGCAGGGGGGTTGTGTTTCAGGGTTTAGTGCAGTGCAGTGGTGTTTGGGCAGTGTAGTGGTTCGTGCAGGGGGTGGTGTTTCCGGCTTTAGGTAAGTGCAGTGGTTTTCGGGCAGTGTAGGGGGTCGTGCTGGGGCTGGTGTTTCAGGGTTTAAGGCAGTGCAGCAGTGTTTGGGCCGTGTAGGGGGTCGTGCTGGTGCTGGTGTTTCAGGGTTTAGGGCAGTGCAGTGGTGTTCGAGCAGTGTAGAGGGTCGTGCTGTGGTGGTGTTTCAGGGTTTAAGGCAGAGCAGCGGTGTTCGTGCAGAGTAGGGGGTCGTGCTGGGGCTGGTGTTTCAGGGTTTAGGGCAGTGCTGCAGTGTTTGGGCAGTGTAGGGGGTCGTGCTGGGGCTGGTGTTTCAGGGTTTAGGGCAGTGCAGCGGTGTTCGTGCAGAGTAGGGGCCATGCTGGGGCTGGTGTTTCAGGGTTTAGGGCAGTTCAACAGTGTTCGGACAGTGTAGGGTGTCGTGCTGGGGCTGCTGTTTCAGGGATTAGGGCAGAGGTGTTCGGGCAGTGTAGGGGGTCTTGCTGGGGGTGGTGTTTCAGGGTTTAGGGCAGTGAAGCAGTGTTCAGGCAGTGTAGGGGGTCATGCTGGGGCTGGTGTTTTAGGGTTTTGGTCCGTGCAGTGGTGTTCGGGCAGTGTAGGGGGAGGTGCTGGGGCTGGTGTTTCAGGGTGTAGGGCAGTGCAGTGGTGTTCGGGCAGTTCAGGGGGTCCTGCAGGGGTTGGTGTTTCAGGGTTTAGGGCAGTGCAGTGGTGTTTGGCCAGTGTTGTAGGTCGTGCAGGGGCTGGAGTTTCAGAGTTTAGGGCAGTGGTGTTCGGGCAGTGTAGGGGGTCTTGCTGAGGGTGGTGTTTCAGGGTTTAGGGCAGTGCAGTTGTGTTTGGGAAGTGTAGGGGGTCGTGCTGGGGCTGGTGTTTCAGGGTTTAGGGCAGTGCAGTGGTGTTCGGGCAGTGTAGGCTGTGGTGGTGAGGCTGGTGTTTACGGGTTTAGGGCAGTGCAGTGGTGTTCGGGCAGTGTAGGGGGTCTTGCTGAGGCTGTTATTTCAGGGTTGAGGGCAGTGCAGTACTGTTCGGTCTGTGTATGGGGTCGTGCTTGGGCTGGTGTTTCAGGGTTTAGGGCAGTGCAGTTGTGTTCGGGCAGTGTAGGGGGTCGTGCTGCGGTGGTGTTTCAGGGTTTAGGGCAGTGCAGTGGTGTTCGGGCAGTGTAGGCGGTGGTGGTGTGGCTGGTGTTTCAGGGTTTAGGGCAGTGCAGTGGTGTTCGGGCAGTGTAGGGGGTCTTGCTGGGGCTGTTGTTTCAGGGTTTAGGGCAGTGCAGTACTGTTCGGTCAGTGTATGGGGTCGTGCTTGGGCTGGTGCTTCATTGTTTAGGGCAGTGCAGATGTGTTCGGGCAGTGTAGGGGGTCGTGCTGGGGTGGTGGTTCAGGGTTTAGGGCAGTGCAGTGGTGTTTGGGAAGTGTAGGGGGTCATGCAGGGGCTGGTGTTTCAGTGTTTAGGGCATAGAAGTGGTGTTCGGTCAGTATAGGGTGTTGTGCTGGGGCTGGTGTCTCATTGTTTAGAGCAGTGCACTGGTTTTCGGGCAGTGTAGGGTGTTGTGCAGGGGAGTGGTGTTTCAGGGTTTAGGGCAGTGCAGTGGTGTTCAGGCAGTGTAGGGGGTCATGCAAGGGCTGGTGTTTCAGGGTTTAGGGCAGTGCAGCAGTGTTCGGGTAGTGTAGGGAGTCGTGCTGGGGCAGCTGTTTCAGGGTTTAAGGCAGAGCAGCGGTGTTTGTGCAGAGTACGGGGTCGTGCTGGGGCTGGTGTTTCAGGGTTTAGGGCAGTGCAGCAGTGTTCGGGCAGTGGAGGCGGTGGTGCTGTGGCTGCTGTTTCAGGGTTTAGAGCATTGCAGTGGTGTTCGGAGAGTGTAGGGGGTGGTGCTGGGGTTGGTGTTTCAGAGTATAGGGCAGTGCAGTGGTGTTTGGGCAGTGCAGGGGGCATGCAGGGGGTGGTGTTCCAGGGTTTAGGGCAGAGCAGTGGTGTTTGGGCAGTGTAGGGGGTCGTGCTGGGGCTGGTGTTTCAGGGTTTAGGGCAGAGGTGTTCGGGCAGTGTAGGGGGTCTTGATGGGGGTGGTGTTTTAGGGTTTTGGGCAGTGCATGGTGTTCAGGCAGTGTAGGGTGCGGTGCTGGGTCTGGTGTTTCAGGGTATAGAGCAGTGCAGTGGTATTCGGGCAGTGTAGGGGGTCATGCAGGGGGGGGTGTTTCAGGGTTTAGGGCAGTGCATTGGTGTTCGGGCAGTATAGAGGTTCGTGCTGGTGCTGGTGTTTCAGGTTTTAGGGCAGAACAGTGGTGTTCGGGCAGTGTAGGGGGTCATGCTGGAGCTGGTGTTTCAGTGTTTAGGCTAGAGCAGTGGTGTTTGGGCAGAGTAGGGGTTGTTCTGGGGCTAGTGTTTAGTGTTTAGGACAGTGCAGTGGTGTTCGGGCAGTGTAGGGGATCATGCAGGGGCTGGTGTTACAGGGTTTAGGGCAGAGCAGTGGTGTTTGGGCAGAGTAGGGGGTCGTTCTGGGGCTGGGGTTTAGAGTTTAGGGCAGTGCAGTGGTGTTCGGGAAGTGTAGTTTGTCGTGCAGGGGCTGGTGTTTCAGGGTTTAGGGCAGAGCAGTGGTGTTCGGGCAGTGTAGGGGGTCGTGCGGGGGTGGTGTTTAGGGTTTAGGGCAGTGCAGATTTGTTCGGGCGGTGTAGGGGGTTGTGCGGGTGGTGGTGTTCCAGCGTTTAGAGCAGTGCACTGGTTTTCGGGCAGTGTAGAGGGTCGTGCAGGGGAGTGGTGGTTCAGGGTTTAGGGCAGAGCTGTGGAGTACGGGCAGTGTAGGGGGTCATGCAGGGGGGTTGTGTTTCAGGGTTTAGTGCAGTGCAGTGGTGTTTGGGCAGTGTAGTGGTTCGTGCAGGGGGTGGTGTTTCCGGCTTTAGGTGAGTGCAGTGGTTTTCGGGCAGTGTAGGGAGTCGTGCTGGGGCTGGTGTTTCAGGGTTTAAGGCAGTGCAGCAATGTTCGGGCAGTGTAGGGGGTCATGGTGGGGCTGGTGTTTCAGGGTTTAGGGCAGTGCAGTGGTGTTCGAGCAGTGTAGAGGGTTGTGCTGGGGTGGTGTTTTAGGGTTTAAGGCAGAGCAGCGGTGTTCGTGCAGAGTAGGGGGTCGTGCTGGGGCTGGTGTTTCAGGGGGTAGGGCAGTGCTGCAGTGTTTGGGCAGTGTAGGGGGTCGTGCTGGGGCTGGTGTTTCAGGGTTTAGAGCAGTGCAGTGGTGTTCAGGCAGTGTAGGGGGTGGTGCTGGGGGTGGTGTTTCAGGGTATAGGGCAGTGCCGTGGTGTTTGGGCAGTGCAGGGGTCCTGCAGGGGGTGGTGTTTCAGGGTTTAGTGCAGAGCAGTGGTGTTTGGGCAGTGTAGGGAGACGTGCTGTGGCTGGTATTTCAGGGTTTAGGGCAGAGGTGTTCGGGCAGTGTAGGGTGTCTTGCTGGGGGTGGTGTTTCAGGGTTTAAGGCAGTGCAGTGGTGTTCGGTCAGTGTAGGGGTTCGTGCTGGGGCTGGTGTTTTAGGGTTTTGGGCAGTGCAGTGGTGTTAGGGCAGTAAAGGGATTCATGCAGGGGGTGGTGTTTCAGGGTCTAGGGAAGTGCAGTGGTGTTCAGGCAGTGTAGGGGGTCGTGCTGGGGCTGGTGTTTCATTGTTTAGGGCAGTGCAGTGGTGTTCGGGCAGTGTAGGGGGTCGTTCTGGGGATGGTGTTTCAGGGTTTAGGGCAGTGCAGTGGTGTTCGGGCGGTGTAGAGGGTCGTGCAGGGGAGTGGTGGTTCAGGGTTTAGGGCAGAGCTGTGGAGTTCGGGCAGTGTAGGGGGTCATGCAGGGGGGTTGTGTTTCAGGGTTTAGTGCAGTGCAGTGGTGTTTTGGCAGTGTAGTGGTTCGTGCAGGGGGTGATGTTTCCGGCTTTAGGTGAAAGCAGTGGTTTTCGGGCAGTGTAGGGAGTCGTGCTGGGGCTGGTGTTTCAGGGTTTAAGGCAGTGCAGCAATGTTCGGGCAGTGTAGGGGGTCGTGCTGGGGCTGGTGTTTCAGGGTGTAGGGCAGTGCTGCAGTGTTTGGGCAGTGTAGGGGGTCGTGCTGGGGCTGGTGTTTCAGGGTTTAGAGCAGTGCAGTGGTGTTCAGGCAGTGTAGGGGGTGGTGCTGGGGCTGGTGTTTCAGGGTATAGGGCAGTGTCGTGGTGTTTCGGCAGTGCAGGGGTCCTGCAGGGGGTGGTGTTTCAGGGTTTAGTGCAGAGCAGTGGTGTTTGGGCAGTGTAGGGGGACGTGCTGTGGCTGGTATTTCAGGGTTTAGGGCAGAGGTGTTCGGGCAGTGTAGGGTGTCTTGCTGGTGGTGATGTTTCAGGGTTTAAGGCAGTGCAGTGGTGTTCGGTCAGTATAGGGGTTTGTGCTGGGGCTGGTGTTTTAGGGTTTTGGGCAGTGCAGTGGTGTTAGGGCAGTGAAGGGATACATGCAGGGGGTGGTGTTTCAGGGTCTAGGGAAGTGCAGTGGTGTTCAGGCAGTGTAGGGGGTCGTGCTGGGGCTGGTGTTTCATTGTTTAGGGCAGTGCAGTGGTGTTCGGGCAGTGTAGGGGGTCGTTCTGGGGATGGTGTTTCAGGGTTTAGGGCAGTGCAGTGGTGTTCGGGCAATGTAGGGGGTCGTGCTGGGGCTGGTGTTTCAGGGTTTAGGGAAGTGCAGCGGTGTTCGGACATTGTAGGGGGTCGTGCTGGGGCTGGTGTATTAGGGTTTTGAGCAGTGCAGTGGTGTTCGGGCAGTGTAGGGGGAGGTGCTGGGGCTGGTGTTTCAGGGTGTAGGGCAGTGCAGTGGTGTTCGGGCAGTTCAGGGGGTCCTGCAGGGGTTGGTGTTTCAGGGTTTAGGGCAGTGCAGTGGTGTTTGGGCAGTGTTGTAGGTCGTGCAGGGGCTGGAGTTTCAGGGTTTAGGGCAGTGGTGTTCGGGCAGTGTAGGGGGTCTTGCTGAGGGTGGTGTTTCAGGGTTTAGGGCAGTGCAGTTGTGTTTGGGAAGTGTAGGGGGTCGTGCTGGGGCTGGTGTTTCAGGGTTTAGGGCAGTGCAGTGGTGTTCGGGCAGTGTAGGCGGTGGTGGTGAGGCTGGTGTTTAAGGGTTTAGGGCAGTGCAGTGGTGTTCGGGCAGTGTAGGGGTCTTGCTGAGGCTGGTATTTCAGGGTTGAGGGCAGTGGTGCAGTACTGTTCGGTCAGTGTATGGGGTCGTGCTTGGGCTGGTGTTTCAGGGTTTAGGTCAGTGCAGTTGTGTTCGGGCAGTGTAGGGGGTCGTGCTGGGGTGGTGTTTCAGGGTTTAGGGCAGTGCAGTGGTGTTCGGGCAGTGTAGGCGGTGGTGGTGAGGCTGGTGTTTCAGGGTTTGGGGCAGTGCAGTGGTGTTCGGGCAGTGTAGGGGGTCTTGCTGGGGCTGTTGTTTCAGGGTTTAGGGCAGTGCAGTACTGTTCGGTCAGTGTATGGGGTCGTGCTTGGGCTGGTGTTTCAGGGTTTAGGGCAGTGCATTTGTGTTCGGGCAGTGTAGTGGGTCATGCTGGGGTGGTGTTTCAGGGTTTAGGGCAGTGCAGTGGTGTTCGGGAAGTGTAGGGGGTCATGCAGGGGCTGGTGTTTCAGGGTTTAGGGCATAGAAGTGGTGTTCGGTCAGTATAGGGTGTTGTGCTGGGGCTGGCGTCTCATTGTTTAGGGCAGTGCAGTGGTGTTCGGGCAGTGTAGGGGGTCGTGCGGGGGTGGTGTTTAGTATTTAGGGCAGTGCAGTGTTGTTCAGGCGGTGTAGGGTTTTGTGTGGGTGGTGGTGTTCCAGGGTTTAGAGCAGTGCGCTGGTTTTCGGGCAGTGTAGGGCGTTGTGCAGGGGAGTGGTGTTTCAGGGTTTAGGGCAGTGCAGTGGTGTTCAGGCAGTGTATGGGGTCATGCAAGGGCTGGTGTTTCAGGGTTTAGGGCAGTGCAGCAGTGTTCGGGTAGTGTAGGGAGTCGTGCTGGGGCAGCTGTTTCAGGGTTTAAGGCAGAGCAGCGGTGTTTGTGCAGAGTAGGGGGTCGTGCTGGGGCTGGTGTTTCAGGGTTTAGGGCAGTGCAGCAGTGTTCGGGCAGTGTAGGCGATGGTGCTGTGGCTGCTGTTTCAGGGTTTAGAGCATTGCAGTGGTGTTCGGGGAGTGTAGGGGTGTAGTGATGATCGTTATCTACCTATGTACAACGCTAAGTTAGCATAACCGCGTTTAATGTTAGAAAGCCATCTTGCCGCTTTTGCTGCTTTTGCACACGACACTGTAGTCATATGTTATTAGAATTGACAAATGCTTACTCGACTTTGCTTCACATGAGAAGTGTCGATTGTTAACATCTTGAACAATGAATAGCGACCTTGGTCTGTACACAGTGTAACAGAAACAGTCTGAATCGCTAGACGGTGCATGTTGTTGTGTTCAGGTTGATCGGCCCATTAGTTTAGCCATCACACGCACGCAGCTGCAAATACCTGAAAGTCGAATTCTTTTAATATTGCAGTGCTACATGTTTTCAACACATTCTGAAGAAGAGAGTTCCTAGGAGCAGAGCATAGCTGATCCTGTGATGTGAACTCTCTGAGCTGATCTATACGGTATGGGGTTCCCCATTCAAGCCTAGAGACCTTTTATTAGTCTAATAATACTATTAGTGTGTTAGAGAAAGGAAGGTGGCCTAGAGCCACTGTCATTTTAGTATGATTGCTCTTTTCATTTTCTATGGTATTGTAACTATGCTGATGGTTTTGATTTTAATCGTTTGTCTGCTAATGTTAGCCAAACTGCTGCATATTAGGACACGAGGTTTATAAAATAAACTCTTTAAACTTTTCCCGTGTCTCTGTTTATTCTTTTGTGGACTGGTACGAGAATAATTACGAAAAGGTGTTTCTGATTCCCACCATTCCTGAGAAATATACTTAGTCGCTTGTTCTGGGTTGCCTATACATTGGGACCGCCGAGCTAAATTTTGGATAACGAATGGGACACTGATGCTGGCCGGATAGGGGTTCTGGGTTCTGAGGTGAGTTTTTGGTACACCGCAATTCACTGAGGGCCTGGGTTCCTGCGCATAGTTCTGCGCATAAGCAGAATCCCTGCAACATGGCGCACCTAACGTTTGGTCTATTGATTTGAGACGCCTTAGTAGTGCTTGTATTAGTCCACAACACCCTCACTCTGGTTTCCGGATAACGGGAGTGACGGTTTAACCTACCTGTGTTTCGACTAAATAGGTTCATTCAAGCTTGATAATTAAAAAGGTTATTTAATCTGAACCCTAGTGCTACTGATATATTGTAGATTTACTGTTAGTGTCCTAATGGCGGTCGATATTCCGGCTTATAGCCGGGCACCCCTGAAACGTCATTTGGCGAATTATGGGGTGCCAGACGATGGTATGGCTGTGATTTTTGTAGTGAGTGCCGATGCTTTGTTTCAGTTTGAGTTGTTCTACTCTTGGGTTACTTTCCCGGCGATAAGTGATGACGATGATACGTACCACAGTTATACTCACACGGCGTTACCAGCCAACTATACGCCATATAGGACTCAAGAAATTCCTATTTCCGCTTGGCAGCATAACATTTGGTTTAATGGCGCCCTTCCCCATGCGGTAACACCGGCGAGAACGGGCCCTTTGTCAATCCCAGGGGCCACGTGGCCGGTGTTAGCCGGATTTACGCCTCATCCCCGTTACCTGCAGGTAGCGGTGGCTGAGTTGCGCGTTCTGCACACTGCCCTGATTACAGTACATAGGGCTTTAGTGCAGTACGTGTCACGCAACGTGCAGGTGGTTGCTACTGCTGTTGCGGGACAACCGACGGACCACCACGCGGTGGTTATTAGTCCTGTTATGGTCAATTCGGTGGTAGGCAAGTGACCCCTGAATAGGGATGATTTCCCTTATTGGCTTGCTGAGAAATTTGATCAAATAGAAGCGGTTTATCCGCGTACATCTCCTGTGGAGAAGCACAGGATCCTTACCATTGCTTTGCCTAAAGACTTACAGGCACATGCATCATCATAGGGTTTTGCGATTCCTTAATTGCGATTATTAAGGAATCGCAATTAAGGAATAGCAAAACCCTATGCATGTAGGAATCGCTAAAGAAATAGCGATTACCACAAATTCCTTAATTGCGACTAGCAAATTGCGAGTCGCAATTAAGGAATGTCTTCCCATTCATTCCTTTGGGCCTCCAGGCCCATAGGAGTGAATTGGAGATTGCGGGAGCAATTTGCGAGTACCAGTAGGTACTCGCAAATTGCTCCCGCAATTTCGATGGTGCAAGGGTGTCAAAATGACACCCTATTGCACCCATGTATGTTAACTCTGCACATATGTTGCATACACACATGCTCTAAGGGCATGTGCGTGCGCAACATGAAACTTAGAAAATGCAAATAAGTGCATTTTTCTAAGTTTTAGCAAATTACCATGAAGTCCAGCTTCATGGTAATTTGCTCACGCCAATAGCGAAATCGCTATTTTAAAATCTGTAATGCATTGCATTTAAGGAATCTCAATTAGGGATTCCTTAAATGCAATCGCTATTTAAGGAATCGCTATTTTGAGATTCCTTAAATAGCGATTTTTGCATTTGGGATGATGCATCCCAAAAGCAAAAATACCGGTCGCAAAGGGGCAGATTCTGATAATCTGCCCGTTTGCGACCGGTTTTGTGCTTGATGCATGTGCCTGATAGTCCCAGATATGGCAGATTGTGAAAACTGGGGTAAGGTCTTTGCAGCGACATACTCGAAGTGCTATGGCACTCCGTCTCTCTCGCTACTGCCCTCCGTTATAAAACGTGTTCAGGAGAATCATGGTGCGGAGGCTGCCATTGAATTAGGTATGCGGCTTGTCGGTGTCTTTGATGTGGTTGCTACCATGATATTGGGCAACCTCAAAGGGGATGCTATGCAGTTCCAGGTGCTTAATAAATTAGACGCAGTGGACGAAGACGACAAGCCGAGGGAATTCGCAAAGATTATTGCGATGGCCTATAAACAGGTTGGTCGTAGCGCTTTAGGAGTTAAGCCAACTGTGAAAAATCCTGATTCTCAGCAGACAAAGGCAAATTCGTCTGGTAAGGACGAGCGCCCTAACTTTCCTAAACAAAGTTGGAGGGTGAAAAAACTGGAAAAACAGCAACAGAAACAGGGGTCCCGTCCTGCCTCTCCTCTTCAGTCAAGTAGTGACCGCACTTATGATTTGCGCGATCGTGCTACTATTAAGTCACCTGATAGATTTCAGGTTTCTGAACAACGCTCTCCTCGTTCTTCACAGGAAACATCGGCTTCACAATCCGGTGGCGGAGGCGCTGGGAAAAGTCGGGGTGCACCGCAAGCACGTGAGCAATCCCGACAGACTGACGGCAAAGGCAAGCAGGAAGACTCTGCACGTCAAAGATCCCCATTTCAGAAGAAGAAAGTTGCTGCTCTGACGGCGAGGTATGCCTCAGATGGTACGGACGCAACTTCAGAACCTAACATGGGCGCTAACGCTGCTGGACAGCGCGGCGGAAGTTACAGTAGTGCGACAAGCACTGCGTCCATATTTGGTGGCGACAGCAACTGATATATTCGTGAATATTGAAACTGCTGACACTCGTGTGTCTCCCCCTGATAGACTATATAATATAGTTCTTCACATTGAAGGTGACATACAACGTACAATTCAAGGTTTTTTGGGGGATAATCTGACCACTACCTATGATATTTTGTTGGCGGAGGCAGATTGGCCCCCGGCTTTCGTTTTGGCTGCTCCTAGAGGGGAGGAGGTAATCCTCCCTTCCTTTGCGCACACTGTGCCTAAGGTCCTAGCTGATAAATATGCCGGGGAATCGGCTCAGGTGCAAGCGCCTGCGTTATATCGGACTCAGGTGGGCTGGGATAAATTTTCCCCCGGCCATGAGATTCCGTTACGGACTACGCCCCAGCCACAAGCCCAATACCCCATGCGTCGTGAAGCTAGATCTCACGTAGCATCTTTCCTTGAACAATTGGAATATCAGGGAGTAATCGAAACATGTGTGTCACCTATGAATTATCCCTTGTTTACTGTGACGAAGCCTGACGGGTCGTACCGCCTAGTTTTGGATTACCGGCACCTTAACTCTCATTGCCGGACCTGTGCAGTACAGGACACCCACAGTTCGGCTCTCGTCGATAGTCTCGTGAGAAAAAGGTTTAAAACCACACTTGACATTTCCAATGGCTTCTACAGCCATAACCTGTCCTCTCTTAGTAGTGAGTGGACGGCGTTCACCTCTGGTGGCAAACAAAAACAGTTCAAAAGATTGCCAATGGGCTATAAAAACAGCCCGGGAGTCTTTGCCGCTCGCGTGGTCTCCCTCTTAGAGGGTTTAGACCCAGATGTGTACTCGTACGTGGATGACATTTATCTCACGGATGACGAGTTAGACCCGCATCTTCGGCGCGTTGATCGCATTATTGTTTTGTTTGCAGACTTCGGTTACAAATTCAATTTTGCGAAGTCGCACATAGCGGAGTATACAGTGTTGTTCTTGGGGTACGAACTCAACAATGAAGGTCGAGGATTGGCTCCGCACTTTCTGGAAAAGTGCGCATGCCTCCGTGCTCCTACTTCACTGAAGAAATTGCAATCCCTGCTGGATTTTGTGAATTTCGGTCAAACTTATATCCCGGATTATGCCCAGGGTATCAAGCCGCTTTACGCCTTGGTACAACCTACTTTTTCCAAATCCTGTTGGCTGCCTGAGCATTCAGCTATATTGCAGTTATTGCAAGCTGATCTTCTTGCTTCTAAGTACTTACTGACACGTGATAACCACACTAACCTGGTCATAAGAATAGTGCCCGGCGCAGTTGGTTTCACATACTTAACGTCCAATGAGGGCGACACCGTCCCCATTGCTTACAAATCTCACTTGTACACTTCAGCTGAACTGCGTTTTTCCGCTGTCGAGAAAGTTCTGACAGCAGTACAGATGGCGATTCTGAAAGAACGAGCGCTGTCACAATGGAAATGCATGTTGGTGATAACACCCTATCCCGCCCTAGAGGCGGTGACGAAAGCAAGTGTACCGAATTCTAAAGCTTTGCATCCAAGGTGGATACAATGGGCCACTTCCTTGACCTCGCCGGACGTCACTTTTATATTTGACGCGGCACTTCAGACTCAGGAGTTTTTGCAGTATGAATTTGTTCATCCAGCTCCTCTGTCCTTGCGCCCGCTCGAGGATTACCATTGTGTCATATACACTGACGGGTCTGCGCAACCCGCAACTGGATCAAAGCACGCCTATTCAGCGGCTTGCGCAATTGTAGTTGGTACTTTCGTGAATGGTGAATTCATGTCCGATGTAGTGCACATGCAGTCATTGGGTGATTGTACCGCTCAGTTGGCGGAGCTACGTGCCCTGGTGCTCGCACTGGAGTTTGCTGATCCCCGAGTCACTACACTTATAGTGAGTGACTCCTTTTATTGTGTTCAATCTTACAACGACAATCTACATTTTTGGTCTCAGAATGACTACCATGATTCCAAAGGTAACACTATAAAGCATAAACTGCTTTGGGTTCGAGTGGCAGATCTTAAAGACAGTCTGCCTCTCGTGAATGTAATTCACACTCTTGGTCACCAATGCGTTGGTGTCCATGCTGTCGGCAACAGCTTAGCTGACGAGGCAGCAAAAACAGCAGTGGCAACAAACCTAGTAGCAGCAGTTACAAGATCCAAAAGTAAGAACGATGATGACATCTTTGCAGCTATTGCTGCTACAGAGCAGGGCACGAAGCCACCGAAAGGTTTCCCTGCTCGTTACCATTATCGCTTAAGTCCTGATAAAGTCCCATTAGTGAGGATTAATGACGTTGGTGACAGATTGATTCCCAACGCGGACTGCAGACCTTCTTTGATATTAGCGGCCCACGAGGGCATGGCGTCCGCGCATGCCGGCGTTGCGGCTACTATATCTTTGTTACAACAACGTTACTGGTGGTGCGGTTTGTACAAACAAGCCAGGGCTTATGTTCTTAATTGTGATATTTGCCAGCAGATTAAACCTTCTTCTGCGGCACGCCCACCACAAACTCAATTGTACATATCTAGTAAACCATTGGGTTGTGTTTATTTAGATCACTGCGGTCCTTTTACCTCTGATACTGCTTTCAAATACATCTTGGTTGCAGTGGATTCGTGCACACGTTTTCTGTGGGTATGGCCACAAAGGAGTGCTGATTCTCGCACTGTCATTAAGGATTTGCGTGTCTTTGTTGGAAGTTTTGCGTGTGGTACCTTTGATTCTGATCAGGGCCCGGCGTTCGCCTCTAAGGCGTACAAAGAGGCCATGAGAAACTTGGGGGTCCAAGTCAAATTTTCGTCTCCGTACCGGCCTGAGGGCAATAGTGTAGTTGAGCGAATGAACCGTGACTTAAAGCAATCTTTGACAGCCAGAGTTTTGGGTACTGGTCGGAACTGGCTTGCCCACTTGTATGACGTGCAACGTGCACTTAATAATCTCCCTAGAAGGTCTCTGGGTGAGCGGACCCCATACATGATGCTCTTTGGTGTTCGAATGTTTGTTCCAGACCTTGATGGTCTAGACATGGCGGCGTCAGCCGCACCCTTTGACGTAGATGAACACTGTGCTGTATTGCAGACTCTACAAGAAGCCAGAAACAGTCTAGCGAAGGAACACGTACCCTCCTCATCTGAAGCTGAAGTTCAGATTCCGGTAGTCGGCTGGCTGCCCCGAGTTGGTGATCTGGTCCGTGAGAAGGTGGAGAACAAGAAGGAGTTCGGCCCCTCATATCGTGCACCGGTTCCAGTGCTTGGAGTGCAGGGTACAAGAACTGTCATTTTACCGCCTCTTCCTGGTCGAAAGGATAACAGGTACATTTCGATTGACAATGTCAAACTACAACGAGTGGGCGATTCTTCTTAGTATGACTCCGGCAGTTTCATGCCCTTCGATGCTGAGAAATTCTGTTGTGGCCCGAGCTTCTGACGTAGTGCCTGATGTTGCCATCGAGATGCATGCCGTTACTGGTCCCTTGTTGTCACAAACACCTAGTGGCGTGCTTGAAGAAGTTGAGTATGTTTATCCTGCGGATGTTACCTTGCCTGTTTTACAATCTACCACAGTTGCCCTCTGACAAGACTCTTTTGATTCTCGTTCAGTGACTTCCATTGCCCCGTCCAAGGTTTCGATTTTTGTGGCTTGGTTCAAGAGACATTTTTTGATACCCCCTTGGACTTACATTTGGCTGGTGCTCATATGTGTTTTTTTGTTTATGTCCATTGGCTTTGTGGTAGTGTTTTTTAGACTTATCAATGGACACTACCTGAATGAACGTTCTACGATTCGACTAATTAATGAAATTTTGGCCCCCCACTCCTCATCACACGTAATGAAGAGGGACCAGACTTTTGTGAACATTACTGCCTGGCCTGTACGTGATAGGATCACTTGGGATGCTGTTAAATTTCAAATTCATGGCCCCACTGAAGTGATTAATGTGCCAAATGTATTTTGTGTTTCTATGGGTGATGTCGTTAAACAGAACATTCACTCAGATGATTGGGATGTTCAAGCCATAGAAGCACTGTTTTCTGATTTGAAATATTATGCTGCTTTTGATGCTGAGGATTTGTATTTAGATACTGCTAATTATGATGAACAATTTTTTTATCAACATTATGGCACACATTTCCTGCACAAGGCAAATACGTTTAGAAATTTTGTAAATTTTACACAATGGGAACACTGCCCCGCCCCTAGGATGGGCAGTTCTACCACGCTAGTGGAGAAGTTCACTTATTTTTCTGATTTTAGTGCAGCCCATCCAGGGTCCTTTTATTTTAAGGTTGCGCCTGAGGCTGCTTCTAAAATTAGACTGACACACACCAAATTATTGTATTCCAAGTCCTTTATGGACGAGTTGGAAATTGGCGGGTATGATCTGTGGAAAGCTACAGTCGATCTTAAATCGGTTTGGGGTTCCAAACGATGGCAAGTACAGGAAACAGAGGCTTTGCATCGTGCCTGTCTCATACCGAATCATATGTTATTTTTAAATTCCTCCATTTTTCAGACGACCTGTTTTGGATTGGCTACCACTAAAAAATTCAATTCTCCCTCCATGCCGGATCTGGGTGCTTATCCAAATTGGGGTAATCATACGGGTCTATCCCTTGATATGTTGCAGAAACAGGTTTCCAACACTTCCTTCAATATTTCTACATTGGACCCGAAGGGGTGGTTGGTGTGGCAAACGAGTGCGGACTCTTGTCAACATAGGTTTCTGGATTTGAAGCAGGGGTATACACAGGTTCGTGTGGACCCCCGTTTTGAATCCTCTCACACTGTAACTACCTACTCAGTAGGGAAATTATGCCAGTCTTGGCTGCAACATTCCACTTTATCGTCTGTTAAGCTCCATTTAGCGCGATTAAATGACAAAATAGATTTGAATGATTTTGTTAAGGGTCCTGCTGTTGGCAGACCCAAGCGATGGGTGTATGCTGTTTATAACGAAGTTTGGAAGTTGTCACACATTGAGGCTGCTTCCAGATTGCGTGCTATTGATCAGGCCAATATGGAAAAAGTGCTGGCTGTTATAGATAATAGCATTAACACCCTGTCTTCCAGAATCTATACTTTAGATAACATTGTTTCATCAGTAGTAGACATTGTGCAGGATGATTTATCTGTATTGTATCATGGTCAGAACCAATTGCGCTCTATTATGCAGTTTGCATGGACATTGCAAACATTGAAGGCAGTGAAAGTCCCTTGGGATTACATGAATACTTCATCTTTATTCCTTCCCTTTAATTTGACTGCGAAACAGCAATTCATGTCCATGAAGAATGCTACATATTCATTGCTGCACATTGAAAAGTTAGAACCTTTGCCTTTCTTTGCTGCCGAAATGAATTCGGTCGTGTGGCTTGTACATGGGTTGATCACTCTACCGTTTTCCTTGTTCAAGTTTAGTTTGTGCATGCAACATTATGCCTTGGGCAGGTACGAAGAGTTGGGTACTGCCTTCTTACATGAAGTCTGGTCGCTCCCTTTCACATACAGATGTGTGAGGGACGGCAAGGAGGTTTACTTGAAAGGTGAAGAGTGCACTTCTGCACCGGATCACTCTGTTGTGTGTAGGCACATTCAATTGCATGGTGCATATAATGTACAGGCCCCTAATTTAGCTTGCGTCCTGAAAGGGATCCCTGTCCCTGTTATAACCCCGTCTTTTACGCTGCTTGCTAACGGTAGTTATTTGCTGTTAAATAATGAAGCATGCTGTGGGATGCTGGTGGGAATTCCCTACATCGTGACTGTATCACAGAGGGTGGTTTGCTGTAATAACGTCCTTTTCCCACCCCCGCATGGCCGGCTGGATGTCTCCATATGGCCTTCAATTCCAACCTTGAAAGCAGAGTTCAATAAGATGAGCAGAATAAGGGCTCTATTGTCTCAGAAAGAGGTCGCTTTGACTTCGTCCCAGGAAACATTTGTCCTTCACGTAGCAAACACGCGCACTGAGGTGCAAGCACATTTGAATACTGATCTTCCCCTTCATTTTGGGACCTTGATACAGACTATCTTTAATGCCTCTTCCACAAGTGGCATAGCTCATTTTTTTAAAATCGTGGGCTCCGGCCTCGTGACTAGGGGTGGGCAGAAAACTACGCTCCGTCAGCGTAGCAGATAAAGCCAGCCACTCCTGCACACCGGCCCGGTCCCTGCTTCTGATAGCAGCCAGGCCGGAGAGAGCCTCCCTGGGCCCCGGTGGACCCCTGTCTCCAGCACCTAGACCCTCGGCTGTCTTGCAGGACGGGGGTGGCTCACGCACCCCGGGGCCCGCCGGACGGTGCAAGAGCCCCGGGCCCGGTCCCAGCTTCAGAACCCTAGCCAGGCCGGGGAGAAACTCCCTGGGCCCCGGTGGACACCCTTCCCCAGCGCATGGACCCTCGGCTGGCTTGCAGGACGGGGGGCTCCCGCTCCCTGGGACACTGGGACGGAGCACAAGCCCCGGACCCGGGCCCAGCTTCCGAACCCCAGCCAGGCCAGGGAGAGCCTCCCCGGGCCCTGGTGGACACCCTGTCCCCAGCGCCCGGACCCTCGGCTGGCTGGCGGGACAGGGGGCTCCCGCACCCCGGGAACGGAGCTCCAGCACCGGGCCCGGGACCAGCTTCCGGACCCCCAGCCAGGCCGGGGAGAGCCTCCCCGGGCCCCGGTGCACACCCGTCCCCAGCGCCCGGACCCTCGGCTGGCTTGCGGGACAGGGGGCTCCCGTACCCCAGGATGGAGCTCCAGCACCGGGCCCAGCTTCCGGACCCCCAGCCAGGCCGGGGAGAGCCTCCCCGGGCCCCGGTGGACACCCGGTCCCAGCGCCCAGACCCTCGGCTGGCTTGCGGGACAGGGGGCTCCCGCACCCCGGGAACGGAGCTCCAGCACCGGGCCCAGCTCCCGGACCTCCAGCCAGGCCCAGGGAGAGACTCCCAGGGACCCGGTGGACACCCTGTCCCCAGCGCCCTGACCCTCGGCTGGCTTGCGGGACAGGGGGCTCCCGCACCCCGGGAACGGAGCCGCACCCTGGGACGGAGCTCCAGCACCGGGCCCAGCTTCCGAACCCCCAGCCAGGCCGGGGAGAGCCTCCCCGGGCCCCGGTGGACCCTCTCTTCCCTAGCGCCCGTACCCTCAGCTGGTTCGCAGGACGGGGGGGCTCCCGGGCTCTGGGACGGAGCCGCACCCTGGGACGGAGCTCCAACCCCGGGCCCAGCTTCCGGACCTCCAGCCAGGCCAGGGACAGCCTCCCCGGGCCCCCGGTGGACCCCCTGTCCCCAGCGACCGGACCCTCGGCTGGCTTGCGGGACAGGGGGCTCCCGCACCCCGGGAACGGAGCTCCAGCACCGGGCCCAGCTCCCGGACCTCCAGCCAGGCCCGGGGAAAGACTCCCAGGGACCCGGTGGACACCCTGTCCCCAGCGCCCGGACCCTCGGCTGGCTTGCGGGACAGGGGGCTCCCGCACCCCGGGAACGGAGCTCCAGCACCGGGCCCAGCTCCCGGACCTCCAGCCAGGCCCAGGGAGAGACTCCCAGGGACCCGGTGGACACCCTGTCCCCAGCGCCCTGACCCTCGGCTGGCTTGCGGGACAGGGGGCTCCCGCACC